>NC_054831.1:21158787-21461818 GCF_018345385.1 Vulpes lagopus | reverse complement strand
TCTAAGTTTGAAACCTAGGCTTGCATAGAGAACTCTTCCCTCTCAGCAACCCCCTCCATGGCTCCCCTCCCTCAGGGTCTGCTCCCTTCTCTGTGGCATTCCTGGCTGCTTTACAGTTGGGCACTAGCCCACCACACAGTGTAGGTCAAGGGTGGGCTGCTTTGTTTCTGCCCGGGTACCTGGGCTGTGTCAGCAGAGCTGCCACGAGGGGGCGCCATGAGTCCCTGTTCTGGGGCTGACCGTGGCTGCTGACCTTGAGAGGACCAAAGTTGTGTTGCAGCTCAACGGGTGGGCTCTGCTGCCCCCGCCCTCGAGGCGGCCCCATCTATTCACCCTCTTAGCTATCCTCTTGGCCCTGTCCATGCAGGTGGCCAAGTTGGCTCAGCCGGTTTGGGGTTATCCTTGCACAGAGACACCTGCAAGCAAAGTGAGGGGGCATCTGTCTTGAGCCTTTAAATGTCTCACATCTTTGAATTTTGGGAAATTTTCTGGGCAGAAGTGCATCCTTCTGAGACCCTCAGAGCTCACCCGGACTGCTCCCATTCTCAGCTCTGCCCCGGCGGGGTGAGGGGCCAGGTGGCTGCCCTGAGGGGAGAAGCCACCCACAGTTCACTCACTCCACTTGGTGAGATTTGCAGTTTTTCTTTTGGCTGGTGACCTCTCACCCCAGATTTAACCTTGAGAGCCCGCATGGCCTAACAGCCCTGATGCTGCACTACAATTTAGTTTCCCATTGGCCCAAGGGAAATGCCATTCCTCATCCTTCCATCTGTTTCTTTAGAGGGTGCTGGCAGGTACTGTTCACTGTTAGAAACCCAGTCTCAGAGCATAGGTCTCAGCACCCATGATTTCCTAAATCTCCTCCCATGAGAATGTTTGCCACAGAGGGCAGAGCTGGCTCGCGCTACCTGAGGCTTACATAATAAGGCTATACTGGGAGAGAAAAGAAGCCAGCCAGTGGGAATCTGGGACAGAAGAACAAGCAGGAATCAAGGAAGGAGAGAAAAAGTGGATCCATATCAGCAATGCCCTCAGGAGCCCAATTTATGGCCTCAGGGCACACCATTCAATATCAAGAGTATTCTGCAACAATAATTTTTTGGGGAAAGATGAACTCCAGGCATCAAAAGATCCCAAATCAAAGGAAGAGTAAATTATATTCATCAAAAGCCTGAGCCAGAAAAGACATCTGGGCTCTCTGATAATTAGAAAGTCTATTTCCAGAGTATTCTTTGCCCTAGCATTCCAGGACTTGAAGTTTTTCTGAATCTCAAGATTTCAGACTTCAGACATTGGGCTTCAATATCTGTGTCCTTCAATATCTGTGCGTCTCCCTCTGGGGAGTGCCAACAGGGCACTCCTTCCTAGAGCAGAAATGTTACTTAAAGATTTGGAAAGTAAGATGTTACTCAAAAGTTTAAAACACAATTACATAATAAAATAGAATGCAACATGCATAGATTTTAGAAATTAAGTTCAAACTCTCAAAAATGTAGGGCTGTGAGACAGACTTTGGTTGAAAGTTTTGCGATACTGCCTTTCGTAACTTGCTGTGTGATGTCGGACAAGTTTCTCCACCTCTCTGAGCCTTGGTTTCCTCATCTGTAGAACATGAGAGTGAATGGATTTCGAAAGCCTCAGGGTTTTGCCTGCTATGCCTTTCCTTTAATTAACTTTACTCATCTCTTATATGTATCCGTCTGAGTCCTCTGGAGAAACAGAATCAACGCATATTTCATACTCATCCAAGACATTGGCTCATGTGATGTTCCCAAGTCTGAAATCCCTGGGGGCAGCCCCACAGTCTGGAAACTCTGTCAGGAACTCAGGAGGCAGAGTTCATGCTTCTTCCAGAAACCCCAGTTTTTGCTTTTAAGTCTTTCAACTGATTGCACAAAGGCCACCCATGTTTTTGAGACTAATTCCCTTTATGTAGAGTCCCTGGCTGTAGATATTAACCACATCTACAAAACATCTTCAGATCCATGCCTAGATTCAATAATTCAGTACTCGAGCCTGGTAAGTTGACACACAAAACTAGCTGTTGTGGCTGTGATATACACGTCTGGGCATGACCTTTGTGGTGCTCAGAAGAATCCTAAGCTTAAATTAATGCTCTGCTGTCACCTGCCTGACATTTTTGTTTTGCACTGGACCCTGTGACTGATATAATCAACCCCGCCGAAGGGCTAGTTCTGGCTCTCATAGCCACGGTCTTGGATCTTTCGGCTGAGGTAGTTTTTGTCCAGGTGGGCTGGCCAGGTCTTCATGGCTATACCATTTCCCTGACCCTTCATCTTGTCTCCCTGGTATTACTATTTCATGTCCTATGCACATTAATTTTGTTTCCTTGAACTAGAATATACATTTCTTCATGTTCCTTGGCGTAAGAAATATATAACATAAAATTTCCCATTTTAACCACTGTTAAATAAATAATAATGTCCGTGGCCGTATTAAGAACATCCACATTGTCATGCAAACATCACTGCCATCCATCTCCAGAACTTTTTCATTGTCCCAAACTGAAACTCAGTCCCCACTCACCACCCAGTCCCTACTCCCCCTCCACGACCCCCTGGCCACCACCATTCTCCTTTCTGTCTCTAGAAGTTTGACTACACCAAATACCTCATCTATGTGGAATCATACAGTGTTTCTCTTTTTGTGACTGGCTTATTACATTTAACGTGACGCCTACAAGGTTCATCCATATTGTACCATAAGCTAAAATTTCTTTCCTTTTCAAGGCTGAATAATATTTCACTGTCTGTATATTATACATTTTGCTTATCCATTCATCTATGGACAGTTGGGTTGCTTCCACCTTTGAGGATTGCGAGTAATGCTGCTCTGAACATGCTGTCCAAGTCTCTCCTCAAGTCCCTACTTTCAGTTTTTCTGGGTATATACTAGAAGTGGAATTGCTAGATGGTGTGGTAATTGTATGTTGAATTTTTTGTGGAATCGCCATATTGTTTTCCAGAGTGATTGTGCCAGGTTACATTCCCCCCAGTGACGCACAACAGTTCTACTTTCTTCATGTCCTTGACGATACTTATTTTCTGTTTTTTAAAATTTTTATTTTTTAAATAATACTGATCCTAACGGGTGTGAAGTGATATCTCATTGTGGTTTTATTTGCACTTCCTTAATGATTAATGATGTGGAGCATCTTTTCTTGGGCTTATTGGCCATTTGGATGTCTTCTTTGGAGACATATCTACTCAAGTCCTTTGCCCATTTACAAATTTTTGTTGTTGAATTGTAAGAGTTCTTCATATATCACAGATATTAACCTCTTATGAGATATGAGATTAGAATATACATTTCTTGAGGCCAGGAACCTGTCTTAATGTTCTATCAATCCCCCCAAAGCACTTGACACCTAGTAGGTGTTTGGTGAATATTCACAAAATAATGGCCACAAAGTGTGAAACTAAGGCAAGTTGAAACTAAATTTGCAAAAGGAATATGCAGAGCATTTTCCGGGCAGGCCCAAGACCCATTATCTCTGGAGGGAAGCCAGGAAATTAGTGAGCCTCCTGTTCCCAAACGATTACCTGTTCCCAAACGAGATGAAGAGATGGGGGCAGAGAGTGAATAATTCTTAGTCTTTATTTAAAAGAAGGCAAGGAGAGGCCCACTCCCCAAACACCCCGTGAAATAGACATGCTTAGAGGTCAGGCTATGGGAGGTCAGGTGGACAGACAGAGATGGAGGAGGGCAGTCCCAGGGCTGGTGGACACTCACTTGAGCATTTGAAACCCCCTCAAGGGTGTAAGGAGGTAGCATGCATGACAATTGTGCCCAAATATACGTTAATAGGGGCTCTGGAGTTACAGACACCCAGCTAGCAGGTGGAACCCGTGAATGACTGGATCCCTGACCTCTTAAACAAACATAACATTTTGGGGTTCCTCTATTTCCTGGGAAAACAGAAGGTGGTAGTCGTAGGTTTAAGAAAAGGGACTGCCCCATGGAGATGCAAATGGAGATTTGGGTGCTCTTCTTTGCATGGGGTTGTTGTGAAGATACAGGAAGTAGAATGGGGAGCCCTGCCCAGATCCAAGCTCATCGCTGTGGGTTGGAGCAGCTGTAGGTCCTGCAGAGAGAAGTCTGCTCCCCATCAGGCCAGTGGGACATTGAGCCTTCAACCTCACCAGAGGTGGGCCTGAGGGAAATGAGGTGGGCTCAATTAATTTCTGTTTCTGCTTCAGTAGAACACCTTCTCCAGATACGCGTTCAGGAACATCCCGGTGGGGTCCAGCTTTTCTCGGATGGCACAGAACTTGGAAAAGGCTGGGTACATTTTCTCAAAGTCCTTCCGGGTACAGTTGTGGGCCTGTGGAAGCAACCAGACAAAATGGGCCTTGTTCCCTGGAGCTGACATTTCAGTGAGACTGCAAACAGGCAACCCTGTGTCTGTGTGCCCGAACATGCGACACTCCTATCCCGGGCCACACACAGGCATCCACTCACTCACACATTCATGCATGCATGCACACAAAATGCATGTACCCATACCTACATGTGCGTGTGTGTGTGTGCACACATATCCAGGCATACGCATGCACGATGCATGGACACACATAATGTAAAGACCCAAACACGAGAGAGGAAGTTCTTAGGAAGGTAAAGAAGAAAAGTGTTACCGTGCTAACATTAAATTCTCAATTCCCCTTGCCACCTCACAGTGTGACCCTGGAGAGGGCTCTGGCCCCAATTCTACTGTTGGCTAGGAAGTCAATCCCATTACCTCGGAGAGACTCTCCGTTCCCTATCTGTTAAAGGGGCTCATTGACTCCTGCCTTATCCTGCCTGGTGGGTTTCTATGAGAAATCAAATAAAATGAAAGATGAGAAATTTCTCTGAAAACTCTGAGGCAGTTTTCACTGAGCACAATCATGGAGCTGTCAGAACAAGGATGCCAGGGAAGCTGGGTCTGGGTACAGCAGTGAAACCCTCCCTTCCTGTGACATGTGCTCAGCTCCTGGATGGCAATTTCTGAGCCTTGGGCAGGCAGAGGAAGAGAGGCACCTGCTGGTGAATCTACACTTCTCAGCAGTGGCCAGGCTGATGGCCCTGTCAGCCTCTCACTGGCAAATCCTACCTTGGCCCAGTGGGGCCTGCCCCCGACCTTCTTCATGATGGTCTCGTAGGTCAGCCAGTAGTCCAGCCGTGGCACATCCTTGCCGTAGGGCCTGGTGGGGAGCAGAAGGAGGTGAGGCCCCGTCCCTGCCCTAGCATCCCACCGTAGTTAGGTGGCCTTCTCCGTGCCATACTCAGCACTTGGCATGCAGTGAGGAATTTAAGCCATGGCTCTGCCCGCAGGACACGGATGGCAGTGATCAAGCAACTTGAGGGGTTTTGCTCATTGCTCATCACTAGAAGGATTTCATAAATGGCTGCTTCCTCTCACATATTTTATAGTTGGCATCCAAAACTTATCATGAGTTTAAATATATTATACATGCACACACACATCTTTATGGTATAACATAGAAATATGTCATCTTTTTTTAAAATACCATGACAGTTTTTCTTTCTTTCTTTCTTTTTTTTTTTTTTTTTTTAAGATTTCTTTATTTATTTGAGAGTAAGAAAGAGAATGGGAGAAGGGCAGAGGGAGAGTGAGAAGATGGAGAGAGAATCTCAAGCAGACTAGCTGAGCACGAGGCCCGATGAGGGGCTCGATCTCAGGTCTCTGAGGTCATTATCTAGGCCAAAATCAAGAGTCAGACGCTTAATGGACTTAACCACCCAGGCGCTGCTCAATATGTCCTCTTTTTTTAAAGAAAATATTTTATTTATTCATTTGAGAGAGAGAGAGAGAGAGAGAGAAAGCATGGGTGGAGGGGAGAGGCAGAGGCCGAGGGAGTAAATATGTCATCTTTTTGACAAAGCCTAGGAATCTCCAAATCCCCTCACTTGACATTTAGAAAGCATGACCATAGAACCTTACTGCCAACAGCCAAGTCAGACTTACTGACAAAAAAATCTAAATCAAAACTTTCAAAAATTCAAATAAACGCGATGTATACCCATGGCAACTTTCTCACTTCTGATCTGCATTCTTAGGTAGGGAGAAGACAGATAGAGGGACAGACAGATAAGGTCTGAGCCTTGCCAACAATCTGTCCCTGTGTGAAATAAGCTGCCTCCCATTCAATGCATCTTTCCAAAGCTCTCTTTTCTGGCTTTTTGGGACATGTTTCTGGAACAGCGCATTCTATAATTGTCCCTTGGGCATCCTCTACGTTTGAGGTTTTTACATGCTGGAGAAATACCCCATAGTAAGATTCAGGCTGGGGGGGAGAGGTATGTTTTCTCTTGTAAAGTCAGAGGAGGGCTGTTATCAATGAGGGCTGGAAGAAGAGGCAAAAGGAAGACACATTTTATGGGGGAAATCTTTTTAAGAGATGGGCTTCTTAAACGTGCATGTCCTACGCCCTGTCCTGGAGACAGCTGTGTACAACTAACCAGGTAAAGATCATGCAGCTGTAAGGTACCTGCACAGGGCCTGGTGGAGCTGGTCGGGATGGGCAAGTGCATCCAGGTAGGCAGCTCGGATGGAGCGGGATCCTCTTTTCTGCTTAACTTAAACCTGGCCTCAGAATCCGCCTCAACACGCCGTTCCAGGCTCTCAGAACCATCGGCCAGAGTAGGCACGCGAGAGAGCGTGCGTTTGCCACTGCATGATACCCATCTCCCAAGTGGTAGCTACTCGGAGTCACATCACTTATTAATATTGATTATTGTATTAACATAACAGGGGGTGGAAATGGTAGTTGTAGGAACCCAAAGGAGAGAGAGACTGTCTTCTGCTGCCAGGATCAAAGAAGTCTCACCGGACAAGGTAGCATTTGAACTGGCCTTGAAAGATGAGTAGGGAGGGGGTCCTTTCAAAGCTGAGGAGCTGCCTCCCCAGCCCCTACCCCCCTCCCCGCCCCCCCGGGGAGCCAGTCACCTGTACATGATGATGTTCATGTAGCAGCTGTCCCTCTGGAAGCAGGGGCTCAGCAGGATGTCATCCCCGCGGGTGAAGCGGACCTCCACGGGGAAGTGGGCCACCATCTTGGGGTGGGCCTCCAGCATGGCTTTCAGTTCCAGCAGGGCCTCCTTGGTCTTCTCTCTGCACTCGGCCAGGGGGACAGAAGCCAGCCCTCGGGAAGGGGCCTCCAGGAGCCCTCACACCGGGCTCCCCATGGCCCCCCCAGCCCACGCCCCAGGACGGGGGCTCCCAGCTCCTCAGGAGGCCCATTCTGGTGGCTGCTCTCAAAGTCCTTCCTATGGAAGTAGAGCCTCTGAATGTCCCTCCTGGAGGGCTACTAGGGCTCTTGGTTCAGCCCTGCCTACCCCCTGCCTAATCAGGGGGTTCCCTCAGGTGTCTGGTCACAGCTGGCCCACCCCGCTGGCCTCTTCCTTCTCTGTCAGGGTAAAGTCAGTCTGATTCTAATACTTCCACTTGTCCTTATAGTCCCTCTGGGACAGTAGTGCCCCAGCCCTTGAACGCAGTGACGGGACATCCCCTAAGCCCTGGACACCATCAACCACTTTCCTGCAGAGAGACAGACAGAGGGGACCATTCAGAGAGAAAGTTGTAATGAGTCATGGACCACAGACCCAGCTTAGGTCCTCACCAGGTGTCTCTCCCAAGGGAGAGTACCAGCCTCTGGCAAACGAAGGAGGGCTCTGTCCACCGAGGGACTGAATGCAGGGGACAGACTTCCAGAAAAACAAGAAGCTGGGCAGGAAGCCCCACGCTCCACGCCCATGGGCTGCAACCCACCTCCAAGCTGGAGAGGGACCAACCAGGAGGACAGAGGGGACTCCGTGGCTGGTGTCCCCTCACAGGTAGGACAGCTGGGTAACAAGGGTGCCAGAAGGGGGCTCGGCCTCCAGTTTGGCCCCTGCTAATAATGGGCGAGACTGGGAACCTAGCTGACAGTGTACATGCCCGGGGTTCCGGTGAAGCACCAACAGTGTCTCTCTGACACGGGCCATCTGCAGCCTGGCCCGCGCGGCCCCTACCTGGGGATGGCCCAGTCCTGGACGTGCTGCTTGAAGCGGCACTCGTAGGTGAAGATCTTGTGGCTGAGGTCGCTGCTCTCCTTCTTCCTGGTGAACAGGAGCCAGAAGAAGAAGCGATTGATCCAGCCCACGAGGCCTGGCAGGAAGGAACTGGGGGGGACAGCACAGAGGGTGATTCAGGATCACAGCACCCAGCACTTAGCGGGTCACCGCGTGTGCTTGCAGACCGTGTGGTGAGTTCCTTACAAACCTCATTCTCTACAGACTCTGCTACTTCTGGATAGCCCACATGTTTGCCACTTGCTCTCCTATTGATGAGCAGCTTGTTTCCAGTGTTTGGGTGGTTTTTTTTTTTTTTTTTTTTTTTTTTGCATTCTTAGTTTTGGTAAAAAAAAATACATGACATTAAATTTACCATCTTAGCCATTTGTAAGTGTGAAGTTAGCAGTGTTAAGGATATTCACATTGCTGGGGTACGGGATCTCCAGAATCCTGCCAGGCTGAAAGTCTGTCCCCAATAAACAACTCCCCGTTCCCCTTCCCCTCCCCAACCCTGGCAGCCCCCATTCTTCCTTCTGTGTCTATGACTCTGCTCTAGGGCCCCTCACAGAAGAGCAATGTACAAGATTTGCCTTTTGTTTGTTAGTTTTTATATATTTAATTTATTTATTCATGAGCATACACAGAGAGAGGCAGAGACATAGGCAGAGGGAGGAACAGGCTCCCTGTAAGGACCCCAATGCAAGACTCGATCCCAGGACCCTAGGATCACAATCTGAGCCAAAGGCAGATGCTCAACCACTGGGCCACCCCAGTGCTCCAGGATTTGCTTTTTTGTGACTGGCTTATTTCCCTCAACATCTTGTCCTTAAAATTCATCCATGCTGTAGCCTGTGTCAGAACGTCCTTCCTTTTTAAGACCGAATACTATACCATTATAAGGAAAGACCGCATTTTGTTTATCTATTCATCCATCGGACGTTTGGGTTGCCTCCACCTTTTGGCTGTTATGAATATTTCTGCTGTGAACATGGGTGTGCAAATCTCTTTAAGTCCCTGCTTTCAATTCTTTTAGATATATACCCAAAGGGGACACAGGCTCTGAGGCCGGTTGCAGGGGCCTCCCTGGTCATCCCACTCATAAGCCCAGTTCCTGCCAGCCTAGGCTCCTGTGAGCTGAACTGGCTCTGATCCCGTCAGTTGTAGCTTGTGCCTCTCCTGGAGTCACCCAAGACTCCTGGTAACAAGGCTTAGTCTGGCTTCTTCCTGCCTATGGGGAGCCTCTGGTTAGAGGGACCCTCCCCAGACGCCTGTCCCTTGTCTCATCACTTTTGTCTCATTGTCAAAAACCCATCCCAGCTGCTCAAACTCATGGGGGTACAGATAAGAACAGCAGATCCGGGGACCCCTGCCCCCTTAGGTGGGGCACTAGAGGCCATTGTGAGAAGGGAGGGAACACCTTTCATGCAGACTTGATACTGAATCCTCCAAACAACCCAATTGTTGCTAGTGTCTCTACTTTATTTATTTTATTTTTTTTATTTTATTTTATTTTATTTTATTTTATTTTATTTTATTTTATTTTATTTTATTTTTTTTTAGTGGCTCTACTTTATATATGGGTAAACCACAGCCGAGAGAGGCTGAGCGATTTACCCAGAGTCCCACAGCAGGAAAATGAAGGGGTGAGGACCAGAGTCCGTGTTCTTCTGAATCCACAGCTCATGCTCCTCCTGTGGTCCCAAGCTGCTGAGTTTCCTGGGACTCAGAGAGGGTACCTGGGTGCATGCTGCAGGGGCAGGGCAGGAGAAGGATGTTGTCTGTTTCAAGGTAGATGTTCTCTGGTGTCTCAGAGGCCAGCTGGCTGCGGTGGAGCTTCCACTGGCCCCTGGGAGAGGGTTATTCTAACCACAGGAGCTGAGCTCGGCCCTGGCCTTGGCTCACCCTCCAGGGACTTGTTCCCAACAGACAGCCTGCCTTTCTGTGCTGGTCAGCTACAGCCACCACCCTCACCCCTACAGTGGACCACTACCGAACTCCTCAAAGACAGGCGTCAGGCTTTTCATTTGGTGTTTCTTACACAGTTATCCAGGAGCCACCTCTAGGTGCCAGCCACTATTTGGGGCATTAAGGACTGAGTGTGATGGGACAGACAGGGTCCTTGCCCTTGCAGGGCCACCATGAGTCTTACAGTGAAGCAGCCATTTAAACCACCAAGCACAATCTGTTATTCACTTTTCATTCCCTCACTTTTGGGCACACAGCTTAGTGAGCGCTGCAGAACTGCCGGCGTGGGGGGAGCCGGGTGGATGCAGTTTCCAGAAGCAGCTAAGCCAGAGCCATGGGGGCTGAACTCAGAAGCTGTGGAGCTCCCACAGAGCGTCCACCTGGGGCCGGGAACTGGCAGCTGTGGTTTAGAGCCCAATTTATTTGGGTGCTCACTGGGCTCAAGCTCCAGAGACATACATGTAAAACTGCTGAGAGGCTGTGATGGAAGCTGGAGAGAAAGCCCCTGACAGGGCATTTTGCACCCTCACTCCCATCCACAATCTGCTGGAGTGGTGGCTCCCAGTGGGGCTTACTCATGGCTTCTTGTCCCATCCCTGCTTGGATGCAGTAAGTCCTGGCTTGTGTTCACTTTCCTAACACCTTCCAGGCAGTGAGTCACCCCAACGTGGGTCCCAAGTGGTGCCACCTGTTGCCCCCCTGCCCTGGCGAAGGCCAATTTTTTCCCAGATGCCGGGATTCAGACTCATGTCCAGGACCACCAAGAACTTCAGCTAGTTCTGCAGGTCCTGCTGCGGTGCCACCCTTGATGGGCTTTTATGCCCTGATTTCTTAATAAGACACAGAAGTACCAAAGTAAAAGAAGAGATGGCTAATTTTCACATTAACATTAAATACATCTACACGGTAAAAACGATAAAAATGCAAGACAACACAAACAGGGAGATGTTGCAACAAATTGCTCAAAATCTATAAATAAAAGTCTACAGGACAGTAAGCAAAAAATACCCACAAATTTCACTTAAGACAAAATAAAAGCACCAGGAGCAATGGTTGAGAATGCTCACAACAGTATCATTTATAACAGAAAAAAAAATTTCGGAAACAACCCAAATATCTGAGTATGGACAAATACATCATGCATATAGTGACTAATGAGTAATTACAGCTATGCATATCAACATGGGTAATTATCATGATCGAAGCTGGATTACCACATTTATTATTTCAGGATTTGCAAAACTAAGCTATAAATAAGAACAAGGGAACGATAAGCATAAAGTTCAGGGTGGCGATTCTTCTTGGTGACGCCTTGGAGGCTGTGATTTGGGACTTTACAAAGACCACTCCAACTGTACTCATGTTGTTTCATTTCTTTTTTTTGTTTTGTTTTTGTTTGAATTCATTTATTGCTATTTTGGTTGTTTCATTTCTTAAGCTGGTGGTAATCACATGGGTGTTTAGGACATGATTCTGTATACTTTAAATATGTTTTAATACTATTTTACATGTATAAAATATTTCAAAAAATTTTATAGAATGCCATCCCATGTCTTGGCTGGTGACAAAGTTACCACTCAAGGCCCCATGAAACCTTCCCCATCTCTCAGAGTTACATGTCTACTGGGCCAACATGGGGCCTGAGCATGAGCACAGATTTTAGGCTGGGAAGGCAGCAAACAGAACAATATGGGAAGATTTACATCACTAGGGGGCCAGAGAGTGGAGCCTGGCACTGGTATTTTTTAAAAAAAGCTCCTGAGGTGATTTGAATGTGCAGGTAGGGTCAAAAATCCTTGCTCTAGACCCAGGAGACAGACCCAATTTCCATGCATAAAGGCCAGGGTATTATTCTTCTGATGGACTGCATCCTCAACAGCATTTAGCAGATGCTGGAAGAAAGTACTCTTGCATTCCTACCTGATCCAGAGCAGGAACTCCAGTAGGTAGAATCCGATGGCATAGTCCCAAAACCAGTTGGCGGAAGAGGAGGGGGGCTGGGAAAAAGAATCTGTAATCAGTGCAGGGCCAGAGCTCAGCTGCTTTCATCACTATATACGTACATATATATAACACGTATTTAAATTTTAATTAGTTAACATACAGTGCAATATTGGTTTCTGGAGTAGAATTCAGTGGCTGCTTTCTGATCTATGCGTCACCGTGTCCCCTTAGAGGGAGATGTAGTCCCAGGAGTGGCTGCATGTGTGTATGGGGGGGTGACCCCAAAAATAGGACAATTGAAAGCCTCACTTCTTGGTGACACAGCCAATTCTCATGACTCTTTCATCTCATGTGTACTTACATATGTATTTATTTTGCACAAGACAACAATGTGCATCTGTCTCTCCTCCTCTGAGTCTACAAGGCAGGTGTCCAGCAACCACCATTTATGGACCCCATGCCAGTCCCTAACACATGATGAGTGTCATTTCTTTTGCCTGACTTGTCCCATGAACATTCATCCTGAGTGATGGCTTTGTGTTCTGCTGAGAAGCAGCCCATTTGCTTAGGACGTGGGACAAGACCATTGGTTTCTTCACCTGTCCACTTGGGGGTGGGAAAGTTGGGGGTGGTGGAGGGTATTAGATGGTTTGAGGTATAGCCCAGGTGCCTGGTAGTTTATCTTATCCTACCCTGTCCTGCCAACATTTCTGCTCCCCTGTCGCACATCTGGGCTGTGCCTTGACCTCCCTCCTACGCATCCTTAACTGTGACCACATTGGACCCTTACTGGGCCAATTTTCCTTCTCCTTCCACCTTCCTGCCTTTTCTGCTTCTATCCTCATGCTCAGTGATGCTCACTCTTCCTTTTCCTGTCACACCTCACTGATCATTGGGACAATGACAAATGTCAGCCATCCTGGGGACTGCAGGCTATGTGTGAGAATGGGAATAAGGTAGCTGTTGCTACCTGTTGCTACCTTATTGGTGTGGTCCTGGTAGATGACGCTGACGTTCTCACTGTGCGGGAACCAGAGGAAGCGGAAGTATTCGGATTTCTTCAGGTGGCTATCCAAGTTGTTAAGAACCTGACGTCAGCAGAGAGAGAAAGGGAAAACTGGGTTGGTTGCAGGATAATGGTGAGGAAGTACTAGAATTCAAAGCTTGGGGGTGCCTCAGTTTTTCCTTATCAAGAGAAAATACCTAAAATTGTTCCAACATTGTCAAATGACATGGAACGTGGTTTGTAATATGTTGAACATTGAAATGGTTCTTTTGCATGTTGCCTTCCCCAAGCAGTTCAGAGGATAGAAATGATTTCTTATTTGTCCTGACTTGAACAATTCCTAGCTATATGAGTTTAGGCAAAGCACTTAACATCCCTGTGCCTTAGGTCTATAAAATGGGACTAATAACAATACCCATGTCAGTATTGGTAAGAAGATGAAATGCACTAATGCCTAGAGAGTGCTTACAATGGTGTCATGAACACTGTATGGGTTAAGCAGCTGCTGTTGTTACCCCCACATTGTCATCATCATCATCCTTTAACCCCATAATGTCTAACACATTGTAGGTCCTTAATAAAATGAACAGAGGAATCTTGTTCTAATATAGCTCATCATTGCACTCTTGGAGATGATATCACAGAACAAATCATATCCTCCTAAAACCCATCAAGCAGATACAGGACAAGGGTAGACAGATTGGGGGTTTGACAGAGAGCTGGGAGGTTGAGGTAAAGCACCACCGGTCCTAAAGTAAATTCTGGATTTGTGTCCTGGTCTGCAGCTTACCAGCTGCATGGCCTTGGAAGAGCCATGTACCCGAGCTTTGGTTTTCTCACCAATAACATGTGGACACTTGTGCAATGAAATGACATAATCTACATCAAAGCTTCTGAGTACAGTGGCTGCCACATGGCACATACCCAAGGAACACTTTTGGTTCTGGGTTTGATCAATACTAACACACACACATCCAGGGTACTGGTCCTATTCCCTCCAAAGTCCCTAGCTGTGACTTCCAGAAAGTCCTTTGAGGCCTCTGGGTAGCATCTCTCCGTTTGTAGAATGAAGACAGTAATACCTTTCCTTCCTTCCTTCCTTCCTTCCTTCCTTCCTTCCTTCCTTCCTTCCTTCCTTCCTTCCTTCCAGGGCTGTTGTGAGAAGCAGCGGAAATCGTGGATTTGAAAGCATTTTATAAGCTGTAAGGTCAACATGTGCATACAGGAGGACAGAGTGTCAGGAAAAACAGGAAAAAAAAAAGCTTACTGACCAAATGCACTATGGGGAATTTAGTACCCAGCATAGACAAATGGCTGGATCCAGTCATGGGGCAATACAGTATCCAAGGAGATTTGTCCAAAGAGGTTTGCTAACCAGTGCATGGTGCAGCCAGGGATATAAGGATGGGTGGGTGATTGCTGCATTCAAGTGATGTGGCTGTCATCCTAACTCTCCTCCACCCCACCCCAGCTCCAATCTGTTGGTCACCCTGTTGTATTTCTGCAAATGTCTTCCCAGTCTTCCTTCTCCTGTGACCTACTGCTGACATCCCCCTTAGTTGTCATCTATACTCTTGCATTGACCTCATAATATGCCTCCTTTCTCATCATTCCAGACAACATCTATAGAGAACATCCAAAGCAAGATCAGAAATCCCCATGAGCTCTCTTTTTGCTACAAAATAGAGCCCACAAAACTTAGTTCAGCAGCTGGGACCTCTGTCCACAAACACCGTCCAATACAACAGCCGCCAGCCACAAGTGGCCATTGAGCACCCTAAAAGTGACTTATCTGAATTGAGATGTATATAATTCAAATGCTGCTCATAAAGCCATCTCCTCCCATTCAAAGTGGCTTCTACTTATATTGCATCCATCCCAGAATTATACTGTAGTTATGGAGGCATCCATCTCTGAAACTGGGCAACATTCTCTTATAGGTTAGGGACCTATCTCATCCAGCTTTGGTTCCCCCTGCTAAGCAGAGATCAGCAAAATTTTTCTGTAAAGAACCAGATAGGAAATATTTTAGGCTTGGGGGGCCATATGGTCTCTGTTACAACTATTTAACTCTGCCATGGTATTATGGAAGCAGCCATAGATAATACATTAACAATGAGCATGGTTGTGTGCCAATAACAATTTTTACAAAAACGGGCAGTGAGACATATTTTGCCTACAACCCCTTGCCTTAGAGCTGCTGGAACAATGTGTTGCACAGAAAATGCTGGAGTACCTTATCATTCCTTATTTGAAGAGGAAGACCTTTACTGCTGTGCTAAAGGCCCAGGAAAAGCTCAGAATGAAATCCCAGGGCTCCTGTCACTATTGCTTCCATCCTGACAGGGTGATGGTCTGTAGGACTCTTATTTGGGAAGCCTCTGGGCAGAAGTGATTTTCCCCTGGGAAAGCCAGGAACACAGCCTGGTGGATTTGCCTGGAGGATGGGGCTGGGACACTGTAAAGGAGAAACCCCTCATCTCTTCATGTTTGGCATCCCGGACCATCCCACTGCATTGCCCAGAATCCCAGTAGTAGAAGTAATGGTGCCCTTCTCAGCTTTAGTGAGAATCTAGCTTCCTACCTAGAATGGAGTGATGAGAGTCAACCCTCCATTACATTTTGAACCTCTCTGCTGACACCAATCATTTGTTTTCCTCCCTACATTAGAGAAACAAGGTATATCTTCCCCACCCCTAGACCTCCACTAACCGGCCCCCCACATAAAATTATAAGCTTCTAGAGGCATGAACCATGCACGATCAAGCTCTAGACTCTCTGTGGCCCCTAACTTAGCACCAAGTGGTTGCTGAATGGTGGAACAATGACCCCCACCCCACTGTAAATTAAACTGTCTCCTTTAGGACCTACAAACCATCCTAACTGGAGGAGATGATCCCTAGGATTATGGATTTCCTTGATCCGACTTGTGTCTTCTGGGCGCTCTACCACAACCCTTTGGGTTCCAGAGGATTCTCTTCCTTGGCACACTATTGGCATGAAGGATGGAGGGTTCTATCCCCCCAGATTTAGACTTTGTGACACTGCTGAGTTGGCTTTTGGGAACTGGCTACCAGGGTTGTGACTAGTAAGCTCCCAGTACCACGGCTGGGAGGTTACTCAGCATCAGTGGACAGCCACCCCAGGGAGTGGCTGGCATCTGGCTGCTGATGACAAGGTCAGTGACACACTAGGACTGATGACAAGGTCAGTGACACACTAGGCTGCTGATGACAAGGTCAGTGACACACTAGGCTGCTGATGACAAGGTCAGTGACACACTAGGACTGCTTCGTGGGGCGCTGCAGGAGGGCTGATGCAGCAAGCAGCTGTACTCATCACATCTCATTATGGTTTGGGTGGCATAAAGGGCAAAAGGTTGAAAACCATTTCTAAAATCTTCACGCTTTCTAACTGGCTGTGATTCCATACCAACCAAACTCCAAGAGTCTGAAATGCTGAGACTTTGTGAGAAAAGCCATGAAGGCTGCCCCTTTCTTAGCACCATGAAACTGGACATCTTTCCCTGCCCTACCTCCCTGCATCTAGAAACACTGACTGAAATTTCCCTGGGGCCAAGGAATGACTGTTACCCCTCGTATAGTTTTGAGCAGCATTCAGAAATCATGTTGTAATGTATTTAAGAGAATCAGTAATGGGAAGCCCAGACTTGTATCTGAGATGGACCACCACATAGCATGGGTGGGAGGAGAAGGGGAAAATCCCAGAAAGGATGGATTTTTAATAAATTGCTGATCAACTGACCTTGAGTTATCTTGTATTGAGCACTGTCATATATTTTGTGGATGCTGGGGAGCAAGAAGCCTTAGATAAAATCTCTTGCCCTCCAGAAACTAATCACTGAGCAGCAAAAAGGAGAGGGAACATTTCAAGAATTGGTGACAATGTTCATGAGCAAAACAGAGTGACCAGCACCCTTAACCTGTTAAGTACAGCATTGACTTAGATGCTAGGATCTATCCACAGAGCAGGTGTCAATAGGTAATATTCTCTATGAGTAAAGTCAGAGGGAGGAGGCATTAGGGGTTCCTCTCTGAGGCTATAAAGAAGAGCAGGGGCTGACAGTTCACCAACAACATCCCATGGGGACAGTGGAGCTCTTATCCCTACCCTACAGGTGAGGAATCCAAGCTCAGGGAAGTGAGGAGGCTTCTCCAGACTCATACAGGGTCAGTGGAGAAACCTAGCTTCAAACCTGGGGGTCTGACTTGGAGAAATATTCCCTCTACATCGCATCCCTCATGATAGGTCTACTTGGGCTCTTTCAAAGTTCAAGGCTGGAAAATCCATGGTAGACATTTCATAAACACGGGCTAAATGGAAGGCAGGAAAGAGAAGAAAACTAAAGGAAGGACAAATAAGGGAAAAATGGTGCAGTAGCTGGCTCTTCAAACACACCTTTATGTGCAAGAAACCACTGTCATTCTCCTTTGTCCTGTCTTCCTGTAGCTCAGGACCAGCCAACCTGGAGGGTTTGGCCATCAGGGACAAGCCTGTGTCCAAAGAGGACAGGATGCTGGGGAACTGCATCCACCCTGGAGCAGCCCAGACATAGAGGCAAACACTTAGGGTAGCACAGTTTGCCACCCTAGTGGAGGTAGGACAGTTTCCTAGGAACTTAAATGGCAAGAAACCAGGTGTCAGCACCAATGCATGAATAGGAGGGTGCACCGTCTTCCGGTTGGTTCTCAAAAACTTTATGCCCCCTGAAGGTTACATCCAATTATTGTTCCTTTTAGATTAGAGGAAAAATATCCCAGGTCAAGCAAGGATGAGAAATTGCTCTAATAATGATTTTCTGATCCTTCCTCCTCTTCCATGGGTTTGTTTCCTTTGAGGGGAGGAAGGCCTGTGTTGTGTGGCTTTTATATCCACTTATCTCTTCCTCCTAAGGATTCAAAGCCTCTTGAAGGTGCCCTTTAAAGGCTGCTTTGAGTGGAAAGAGCAAAAGCAAATTGAATGTGGGGCCATTTATTGCACACACCCCTTGGAATAAATCACAGGGCTGCAAATGCAACCAACCCTCTGTGGCAGTCCTTGTTTATGGTCTGCGACTGTGGGGAAGGCTGTCGGCAGGGTTTGATGGAAGCTGATGATGGGCCTCTTAGAGAGCCAGGCTGGCTCTGTCGCACTGGGGGACTAGCAGCTGCCAGTTCACAGAAAGGGAGAGACCCACAGAGGGCTTGCTGACTCCTGTTCCATGCTGCCTCTTCTGGTGAGCTGGGATCTGTGGGAGCAGTGGGAGTATTCCATGGGGCTCATGCCTCTCCTGGGGGTAGGGCCCAAGCACTTTACCAGATGCTCCAAAGGAGAGAAACAATGCCAGAGGTGACCCTTGCCTGTGGCAAGGTGAGAGGAGAGCTTCACATCCAAGCGCTGCACTGACTTGTGGAATGTTGGGGCTGAGAAAGGCCTTAAGGGCCATCTACTTTGACCCTACTTTTAAAAAGGTAAAGAAACTGGGGACCCCAAATGTGAGGGCTTTGTTCAATTAGGGTAGCAGGGTACGCTATTCAAACAGGGTAGCTGCACAGCCAGACCTCAGGGGGTCCGTGCTATTTGTTCCTGGAGACCTTTCATCACATCCTGTTGAGTATTTATTGTTGTGTAATTGTGTGTGTGTGTGTGCATGTGTGTACACATGGGTGTCTACTTTGTCTTTTAGGGGAGGAGATAGCAACTGCTATTTCCCATGTGTCATCACAGCCTTTCAAAATCAAGGAAGTTGGAAGCTTTGTAAAGAACGTAGCAGATTGCCTAGAGTCGCTTAGAATTTTCAAGAATGTTATTTCTAAGTTAGAAGTCTCCCTGTTGAGGTAAATTGGAGGCAAAAAAATCCTTGAGCTCTGGAAAGACACAGAGGCCAGCCTCTGTGTGTGTGTGTGTGTATGAGTGTGTGTGTGTGTCTGTGTGTACATGCATGCATCAGTATGTTAGGGTAGCCATAGGATGGCCTGAGATCAGGCTCCACTAGAACCAGGACTTGGCTGTAATCAATCTTAGTCAATCTCAGCTGGGTCAGAGGAGGAGTAGAAAGAGGACCAGGAATAGGAATCTGGGAGCCAATCCTATTGGCAAAAGAAGCAATCTATTTTTTTTTTTTTTTTTAAGAAGCAATCTTTTTATCTCTGGGTCAAAACCTTCAGCTTCACAATTAATAAGTGCTGACTTATGTGAGAGGCAGGAAAACAGATTCAACAATAAAGCACATTACAGCCCCTTTCTGCTTCAAAGTGTTCTGTGCTGCCCATCTCCCTTCCCCATTGGTGATGTTCATCCATCCCTTAACCTACCCCATGCTCCGCTGAAACCATCCTCACCAAGGCTACAGCCTCCCAATGACCAGACCAGTCAATATGCCGAATCCCCATGGCATTGGACTCTGTTGACCACCTGTCCTGGACACCTGGTATCCCTTGCCTCTCCTCATTGGCTTCATTCCTCTCTGACCCATCCTCCTTGGTGTCCTTCGTGACACCCTTTCCATCTTCTTATACACTCCCTTCTCACTCAAACCCACTCTCTCGAGGTGGTCTTGCCTACCTCATGATCACCTAGGGGGGTGACCCCTCTTTTGGGCTGAATTGTAACCACATTTGTATATCAAAGTGCTAATCCCCTATAACTCAGAATGAGATTATATTTGGAGAAAAGACTTTAAAGAGGTAATTAAGGTTAAATGAGGTCATTGGGTGAGCCCTAATCCAATATGACTAGTGTGCTTATAAGAAAAGATTAGGACACAGATATGCATAGACAGGAGACCATGTGAGGACATGCAAGAAGATGGCCATCTATAAGTCAAGATGAGAGTCCTCACAAGGAACCAATCCTGATCCAGTCCGTGCTATTTGTTACTGCAGCCCGAGCAGACTAATACAGCCCCTCAATCTGTATTTCCAGCTTCTGCCTCCTGCCTAAGTTCCAAATCTGCAAAGCCAGCTGCCCTCCAATACCTCCACTTGAGGCACCTCAAATCTGAGTTCCCAAACTAAACTTATTATCTCACTCCCCACACCTGCTGTGCCCCCTGGATTTTCCACCTCTGCGGTAGCACCATTTCTGCCTCCCACCTCCTACTCCCTCACCCCACACTCAGCTGCCAGGTCCTATTGGTTCTTCAACTTAAATATCTCTTACACTTGTGCCATAAAAAAAGTGGACTTGGCTATGTATTTCAGCCCCTTGGAAACCTCTCCAGACTATGCCCACTCAACCTCATTCCCTTCCAAATCTCCCTCCCAGAACTGACTTTGGTCAAAACTCTCTGCCAAGGCTCCCTTTGGACTTGACAGTTGTTATGAACTATTTCTTTAGCTCCTGACCAGGCCATCTGCATTGGCTGCCATCTTCAGTGTCAAGCCCTGGAGCAGGCTGGCTAGTCTGTTGGTCCTGGAGCCCCAGCTTCAAGACTACATGCCTTCGTTGGCCACAGCGGCATATATGATTAATCTCAGAGTGGGAACCGAGATGATCTATCCTTATAACCTCCTCCTGCACACATTTCTGTAATTCTCTTTCTGTTAAAAATCCTTTGGCTGAAGAAGACTGAAATGCTTGGCTCAGAAGCATCAGAGATGAGGGAAGTTGGAGGATCTGTTATCTTCTCTGCAGCCAGTCCAGAGACAAGACAGCCTGGAGGGTACAGAGGATGGATGGGGGTAGCTGCCAAGGAGGAGAGAAGTAGTCTGTCCCTGGATCTGTTGAGAAGAAAGGCTTCCCACTGAAGCCTGAGAAGAATGCATGGGTGGTATCTCAGTGGGGGTCCCTACCACACCTTGCTGAATGACCAGGATGGAGTAGTCATCCCTCTAAGAAGTACAGAAGGATAAGTCTGAGAATACTAGAAGCATGACGGCTACAGAAAAAAAAATCAATCTTTGCAGTGGATGCTCAGAATGTTATTCGATGGCCTTAGGGGTTAGCCCTAGAGTTATATAAGTCTCAAATGCTGACCCCAAAAGCAGGCCTCAAAATCAACATGCCTGATGATGGACAGAATGTAGGATGCTTTCTGAACCCTACTAGGAGTGAACAAAGCATCTAGATCCTCCCTCTAGCCCTGGTCTGGAAGGTTGTAGCTGGTTGAGGCAGGCCTAGGTGGTCCCAAAGATCTCAGAGTCTGGGCTGGTTCTTAGCAGAGTCACGTGGGACTCTGGCCAGAGCCTTATGGGACTCCTTAGCCACACCTTTTCCCTGCCAAACAATTCCATGAAATGTCATTGTCCCAAACTCATCCTACTTTCCTGGGCCAAGACATCAGGCAGTTCACTTCCCAATTATCAACCCACATAAGGCTCAGTTTTTGTGCTCCAGGGATCCATGCTATATCCCCCAGAGCTGTGTGGAATCATTTTCTTGCCACCAACTGGGAGTTCTGGGGATAAATTTTCACCCAACACCATGCTCTGAGTAGGGGGCCCTCTGGATTCAAGGCCTTTGCCTTGTGACTTCATTGCATTAGAAACTCTAAGGATTTTAGACCTGGTTCTAAATAACAATATTTTCCTTTTATCACTGACTAGTTGCCACTGGGGGCAAATTTTAATACTGAACTAGACAATTGATATGTTTAATTTATCTGATTTAATCCTCAGATTCAATCCTTTAAGGTAGATATTATTAACTCTCTTTTTGGATGAGAAAACTAGGGTTTAATTAACAGGGTCAAACGATGGGCTCAAGGTCACAGCTTAGAAGTGGTAGAGAAGGCCAGGCCAATCTGATCACCAATCCCACCTTAACCATGTTGGGTCAGTAGTGTTTATATCACTGACTATTCTAACTGTGCAGAGGGTCTACTCATGTTGAAGGATAAGGTGACCACGGAGGAACTCAAAGACCAAGGAATTTGGAACCGTAGATTTGAGTCCCATAGCTTAGTGATTACCAGGCATAAATCCTGTCTTCCAGGCATTTCAGGAGGGCTGCATGTTACCCATCCATCCATGCATCTACCTGTGCATCTGATTATCCATCCGCCCATGCATCTATCTGTGCATCCATCCATCTACCCACTCATCCATTCAACCAGCCAGCCAACCAACATGCTTTTCATTCATTCCCAAAACATTGCTACCAATCAGAAGTCATCCTTTCTGCCCTCCATCATCTAGGTCCACATCCCTTGCATGAGACCTTGGGCAGCCAGCCAGACTGAGTTAGCCTATCCACTTGGCTGTGGAGAAGCCATTATAAAGGGAATTCTGGGCACATTCTATGGCTCAGTGCAGTTGAGAGTTAATGCCTTCCCAGGAGCAGTCAGCTCGTGCCAGCACCATATCTCCCCGGACAAGTCTCTACCTACTACCCTCCCTCTTTGCCCATACCTCTGCCAACCCATTGCAGTTCCTCTGAGCTTCACTGCCCTGCTTAGAAAAGGACCTGGCCACAGTATCCTTGGGCCAAGGAAGGAAGTGCTAGAGAGGTCAGCCCACTCCCCTATTCGGGGAGCCTGAAGAGCCACCGGGGGCCATCAGTAGAGCATGGTCTACTTGTCACTATCCTGCATTTATCTTCTGAAGTTGCAGTGGTGGTGAGCAAGAAACCAGTACCTCTTCCAGGGTCGAGGGGAAGGAGATCTCCTGCAGGTGGAACTGGGGCACACACTGCAGGGTGACGGTGAGGACCACTCCAAGGCAGCCCAGGTGCACCCGCGCGGCCTGGAACACGTCTGCGTTGCTAGACTCAGAGCACTCAAGAATGGTCCCATCAGCCGTCAGCAGGGTCAGCGCCACCACCTAGGAGTGGGAGAAGAGTCACACTTCAGAACCCTGGTGGGCATGTCCTGTAGACTCCAGGTGAGGCCCTCCCTGCCCTGTTTGTCTTTGGAAGTGAGGCCAGGTAGCACCTATGCCCTGGCCACAGGGCAACGGGGAAAGGAAGGCTCCATCTGGGCAGCATCAGCCCTCAGCAGTGAGGGGGCCATCCCTTACAAGCGGTCCATGGGATCCCAGAGGCTAGTCCTCCCACCCCTACCTTGCTCATTTGTGGACTGCACTGTCAGGATGCAGCGAGGCTCCCCTCTGCCCAGAGGACACTGAAGATGAGACAGGGCTCCAAAGAGCTGTGGGTGTTGCTTAAAGTTATCTTTCGAAGGTGAAGGGAAGATGTGCGTGCATCTGAGCTAGGGCTGTCCCCACCGTCCCAGCACAGCCCAGGGGCCAGGGTCCCCTGCATCCTCTCCCTGCTAGCTGCTCCTCTTGGGAGGAAGCTAAGTCCATGCTTTCTTTCAGAGACCCACTTGTCTCAGTAACTAGATTCTCCTGCTTGGCCACATCTAATTAGAAACCTGGATTCCTGTAAGAGGTGGGACACTCAGCTGGAAACAGACGATTAACTCTAGTCTCTTACCCTTGGCCCCCATTTCCAGAGGAATCCTCTTTTATCGCCCGTTTAAGTACTTCTCCACACTCCACTACCTGCTAATTCGGATAGAAATTGCTTTTGACATGTTTAGTTGGAGGCTGGGTGCTCGGGGTGAGAGAACAGAGAAAGCTGAACTAATTCTGATTAACAGTGACCAAGACCAGACGGGAGAAATTGGCAGACATGGGGCACGATGGCCATCTGTAGGAGTGAGGACATCGGAATGATTCTTATTAAAAACCAGATTTTGTCTAAGATCCAGGGCTGTGAGTGAGAGTTGGCCGGTGAAATCCCTCAGCAGGATCCAGCAACAAATAAAGGTAGGCACTGCTTTACTAGCTGTGTGACCTTGGGCATGTTATCCAACCTCTCTGTTTCCCCATCTGTAAAACGAGGACAATAACTATGTCAGAGACAGTGTGTGAAGTATCCAGCTAAGTGGTGTACAGTGGACACCGAAGATGTCAACTGCCCCCTCCTCGCTCCCTGCCATTGGCATAATATCTAAAATAAAACAGTGGGGGCTTTACCACTCCTTTCCAGGGGCTCAGCTGAGCTTCCTAAGAAAAGGGGTCAGTAAATCTCATGCACAGTTTGATTTGTGGCCACTCAGAACTATTCCGCACTCTGCTGAACATTTTTCAGAAACACCTGTCAGCCCTGGAAAGTCTCTCAGGACTGTGGCCTAATCTTGGGGGGTGGCTGTTGTGTTACCCGTCACTCCCAGTTATCACTGGGCTCTCTTGGGCAGTGAACCCAGCTTTGAGGGGGGTCATGGTGCGTCCACAAAGGGCTCTGAGTAGTTGGGAACCGGGTCCCACAAAACCCAGCATGCTTTGCAGCCACAGTTCTTACCTGTGGAAGCGGTTGAGCATGATTAGCATGGGTGCCCTAGGATGGTATCCCCCCCTTTTTTTTTTTGGTATCCCCTTTCCTGGATCACTCCCTGCCCTTGGCTTGCCCCTCGCCTGCCTGGAGAATTCTGTGGGGTTTTCGCGATAGAAAGAGGGAGGGGAGAAGGACAAGAGAAACCAGAGGCCATGCACCATGCTGATGAGAAAGCAAAGTAAAGTTTTAAGGACAAGGGGAATTAGGTTTCCCTCTTGGTGGTCGAGAAAACAAATACAAAAAAAAAAAAAAAGTCTCTTAGAAATTGCTTTTGGGCCATTTTCTTTTGATCTCAGAGCTGCTCTGAGACTGGAGCACAGGGGACCCAGTCCCCAGAAGTCACATTCAGACAATGCTTGCTGGGGTGTCTGTCTACCTCAGGAGACAGCCAGACACCTGGGTAGACTGGGGGACACTCAAGTGATCCGTGTGATCCCATCCCCAGCAATCCTGAAATTTCTTTTACAGCACAGGCTGCAAGCTCCTGTCTTACATGCAAAACCCATCACGAATGTTTATTGAGCACTAACTGTGTCCGCTCTTCCAACACCCCAGATGCACTGCTGTTCTGACCATCCCCATTTTCCAGGTGAGCAAACTCAAACTGAGGTAGCCAGAGGTAGAGACTTGGCCCAGGTCACACAGACAATACTGCTAGAGCCGGGATGCAAAACCCAAGCCCCAGTGCTTAGCTCCAGTGGCCAGAGGCCCCACAGCCCAGAGTACAGATGAGCCCCTGCAGGTGAGGACACGAGGTGAGCTGTGCAGTGCCCCCCATGCACAGGGATCTCTTCCGGCCCTGACGCCGAGCGGCCAGCCTCCCCATGTGCAGGCCAGCACCCCGCTTCATGCAGGACAGCCAGGCCTGTTAGGAAGCCCCTCCAGATATTCAAAGGTAAAAAGAGGTGTGCCCTCCGAAGGACGGCTCCTGACACAGAAATCACAAACTGTCCTTGGCTCGGCCACGTATTTAACATTTATTATCTCATTTACTCCTCCTGGGTTGAGGATTATTCTCTCCAAGTTACAGATGAAAACAGGGAGGTCCTGAGGAGCTAAATAACCTGCCTACTGGTGCATGCCTCGTACATGCCAGGTCTTGAACCCAGATCTGAGTCCAGAATCTGTGTTCATAACCAGTTCCCCAAAACGGACTCTCATAAAGTTTAAGAAATGCTTGTCAGTGTTATGGTCAGGTGCAGATGGACGCCCTCCCAGGCCCCGGCTCCTGTCCTGGCTCCTCCCCTACCTGCTAACCCGGAAAGACCTCCTGCACTGTCCGGCTCCTGGCTCAGAACTTTTAATGGGGATGGAACCTCTTGGCCTGCTTGCCCTTTTCCACAGGGTGGCCAGGAGGCTCCTGGGAGGCAGGGATGCCTCAACATGCACGATGGCTCCTTCTCACTTGTGTCTGTTGGAGATGAGTGAGGTTTAGTGGAGATAGCGTGTCGGGAGGGCACCCGCCAAGTGTCTGTCGGAGAGGGGCCTGGGGTGGCTTTGAGGCCTGTGTGGAGCTGAGCCGACACTGCCCACGGAGCCCCTGATTTCCCAGGAGCTTCTGTGAAGAGGTGTCCATCCCAACCCCCCCACCCCGGCCAGTCAGTGGAGCGGCGAAGGGGGTGCCGAAACTCACCTGGGTGGCCAGGATGCCGTGTTTGATCCCTGTGTTATGGGTTCCGGACCCGATGACGCCCCCCGCAGTCACGTCTGACACAGCTCCCAGGCTGGGCTCAACAGGAGGGAGGGAGAGGAACACAGGGACCCGTTAGGCTTCCCTGGGACCATACCCCGCACCCCTGCAGTTGCAGTACGAAGCCCCTCGGAGCAGAATAGTAGATTCATCTCTTGCCCAGGTTCTGGCCCCGAATGTACCACGACTTAGCTTGTCTGACTTGGTGGCCCTTCCCTTCTCTGAGCCTCAGCCTCCCCATCTCAGTGGCCTGTCGGTAAGCAGGTAGGGGGCATGGTTCGAGTCTGAGGGGGGCTGCCTGCTGACTTTGGGGTTTCTGCAGCATAGAACATGCCTTTCCTTTGCCCTCCACCCACCAACAATGCCTTCTCCACCAACCAAACGCCCAAATGCTCCTGCTAACACCTCTCTCAACGCAGCCTGTCAAGGCCCACAAAGTCCCTGAGGGAGTGACCCGGTTCAAATGGCTCACACAGCTGTCCCAGGAAGGTACGAGAAGGCTGGAGCTTCCCTGAGCCGTCAGCAAAGGGGGAGGCGGCTGTGTCATCCCCGTGCTCAGAAACGGTCAGGGGCTCCTCAGGGCCCCCAGGATAAGCCCACATCTCTCAGCCCAGAGTCCTGGGCCCTGGGAGGAATGCTAACAGCACTGCGTGTGCACAGGAGGACCAGGGTCCTGACGGGGAGCCTTGGAGACTTGTGCTCTGGGGCAGGAGTTAGAGACGTGTGCCCGGATCTCAGGGTCAAGGGAGAGGGTGTTCAGAAGTCTTACTTCTTAGGATCATCCTCTGTGACATCTCAGCCCTGGCTTAAAGGAGAAGGAAACGGATGTTTACTCAAGGCCTCCCCGGTGCCAAGGGGTGGGAGCATTATGTGCTGCCCAATATCTTCACAATAGTTCAGCCCACATGAGAGGTGGCTCAGCAGGTGAGGCGGTGTGCCCACCACCTCGCACCCCCTGGCTCCCAGCACAGAGCAAGGACCCCTGCGGCAGGCGGGGCCTGGCTCCCAAAGTTGCTGCAGGAGCCCGGTGGTCAAGACAGTGATTAGAAAGTCTAGCTTCAGGGGCCCTGGGTGGCTCGGTGGTTGAGCATCTGCCCTTGGCTCAGGTCGTGATCCCAGGGTTTGGGGATAGAGTCTTGCGTCGGGCTCCCCACACGGAGCCTGCTTCTCCCTCTGCCTCTGTCTCTGCCTCTCTCTGTATCTCTCATGAATAAATAAAGTCTTAGAAAGAAAGAAAGAAAAAAAGAAAGAAGAAAGAAGAAAGAAAGAAAGAAAGAAAGAAAGAAAGAAAGAAAGAAAGAAAGAAAGAAAGAAAGAAAGTCTAGCCTCAGACCTTCCTAGGGAGGTGGTGAGACCCGGAGGCTGTCCTGGCAAAATAGGAAGAGGATGAAAAAACCCAAGCCTCTCCAGCCTCCCCTTACTCGCCCCCACTACCACCTTTGTGTCTAGTCTTGTCTCTTTGTCCACGTTCACTGGGTTACTTGGGAAAATACCAGGATGTTTTTTTTTTTTTTTTGAAAAATAAAGACTTTATTTATTTATTTGAGAGAAGGGGAGAGAGAGAGCGAGAGCACGAGTTAGGGGAGCGGTGGAGGGAGAAGCAGACTCCCCACTGAGCTTGGAGCCCAACAACGCGGGGCTCAATCCCAGGACCCTGGCATCATGCCCTGAGCTGAAGGCAGACACCTAACCGACTGAGCCACCCAGGTGCCCCGAAAATACCAGAATGTTAAGAGGATCATGGTATCCTGCCCTAGGGAAATCCTCCAGCATGTGGAAAGGCGTATAGCACGGAGATGTTCATCACGGCATGACGTAGAAATAGTGAAAACCTGAGAAGGAGCTCAGAGCCCACAGAGGGGGTGGTTAATGGGATTGCAGGGTGTCTCCTCGTCTCCACGAACTTTACCAGGCTACTACAGGAAACAGGCTTGCCACCACCTCGTGAAAAGGAATAAACTGGATTAAAGCGAGGCCCTGGCGGAGAAGGGTCAAGGAAGGGAGGATTAGACTGGGCCCTGAGAGGCTGGAGGCAGCCCGCCCAGGGGAAAGGTCACCTCTGGAACCTGTGAGGGGAGGCGTGAGCGGACGCTGACTGAGCAGTCACGTGGGGCAGCTTTAGCTCGTCCAGTCCTCCGAGCCCCCTGCTCTCAGACCCGTTTTCTAGGCCTGAGGCCCAGACGGGCCAAGGAACTGGACGAACAGTGGGAATGAGGCAGAAGCAGCAAGATTTGCACCCCGGCCATCTGCCTCTGGAGCTGGGGTCTACACAATGCTGCTGTCTGGCCTCCTCTGGTTCACCATTGAGGTGGAGTGTTCCAGAACTTTCCAGCTGTGTGGCCTTGGTAAGCCACTTTGGCTCAGACCCTGGTTTCCTCATCTGTAAACAGGCTTATATCCCTCACCTGTCAAGCACCCAGCATGCAGCCTGCCTCAGCTCTGGTCTTGCCCCTTCAGCCCCCCCAGCCGCAGGTACCCCTGGAGTGCCCACAGCATCCTCAGAGCTGTCCACCCAAGCTCCCTCCCGCCAATACACAGGATAGGACACCCTAACTCCCTTTGAGTGGCAGAAGGGCCCCATGCAGACAGCCACTTGAGGACTGGGTCCCCAGGGTGGGGACGGAGACGCACCATGAACGGGGCACAGAGATGCTTCAGAGTCCAGAAGCTGATGCTCGTAGTCAATAGGACATGTCTCTTCCTGTCATCATTGGCCACAGGTTCTGTCCCACTATCTGCTCACAGGCCCCTGTATGCCTGGCACGCTCTCCTCCTCCTGGCCTTTCACTCATGCTGTTCCCTCTGCCTGAATCCCTTCTCTCCTCTTTTTCTCTGGTTTATGCCTGGGCATCTTTAGGACTCAATCCAGGGGCCCCTCCTGCAGGCTCCCTGATTCCTATCCTCACACTCGTCCCCCTGTCTGCCAGGGCTGAACCTGGGGCCCCCTGAGAGCCCCAAAGGCCCTGAACACTTCTCTGACATTGAACCTAGGGTCCTTTATTATGCTTATCATTTTGTGTATTAGTCTGCTCCTTGCAAGGTGCTCCTTGGGGTTTTATTCATCCCTGCCTCTTGAGGGCCTACACATGGCAGTCTCCTCACAAATGTTGGAGTTGCCATGATCTTTGGAGAAGCAGGAACAGGATAGGATAGGTTTCCAGAGTGAAAATGTGTAGCACTGCCCCAGGGCCTGTGGTAAAGAGAGCTAAGGCAAATGGACCCCCCACACTTGAAAACAAACCACAGGCTTCCATGGGTGCAGTTTCCAGCTGCGAAGAGATATCCAAGTCCAATATCCAAAACACCTGTCACATCTTTTTCCAATGGTTGATATTCTACAGGTAGACATTCAATCCTTTGGCTGTATTTAACACCTGTTTCGATGGAAATCCTCTGATATTAAACTGAGCAGTCCCTGACACCACGTTTGGATAGAGAGATGAATACAGACAGAGATAGGAATACCAGCAAGTCCTGCAGCTCCATCAGCATGCCCTTCCGTTCCACCGTGCTTACTCTGCAGACCCTTCTGTCTGGGTCTGTGCAGTTGTTTATTGCAAGTTTTAAGAAAAATTTAACCATTGTTTTCCTGCTCCTTTACAAGACTGGTACTAACACTTGACTCATCTCTGGCCTATTTCTTTCTATTATCACACAATAGTCCCTGAACTCATGGGGGACAGGGAGACAAGTACTCCATGGGGGAAGAACAGGGGTCCAGAGAAAGGGAGGGGGTGCATCCTGGGAAGCATTTCTCTGTCTCCCATCAGATCCTTGAGTGTCCAGCCGAGGCCAGGGGAGGGTAGTGAGCAGTGTTAGCCCCCCAGGAAAGGGTGAGGTGGTTCTTACTTGGACAAGGCCAGGCTGTGCTTGCCCAGCTGTGGGTGCAGGTCAGCCAGGAGGATGCCGGCCTCCACAGTCACCTGCTTCTTCTCTGTGTCCACCTGCAAGAGACCAGCACAGGTGGTGGTGGTGGTGAGGCTATCACCCAGCCCCCACCCAACAGTCATACTGCCACGAATATGAACCTGTCTGTCCCAGCCTGTGATCAGCTCAAGCCACCACTTGCTGCAGGCAGCTGAAGAGGGTGTGGGCAGGCCCTGGATTTGCTGGAGTTCTGGGAATACAGCCTGTCCCCCCTTATCTACAGGGGATACATTCCAAGACTGCCCCAGTGGATGCCTGAAACCACAGATAACACTGAACTTTATATATACTATGGTTTTTTTCTATATACACATACCTATGATAAAGTTTAGATATTATGCACAGAAAGTAACAACCCTAACCTAACTAAAAATAAACTAGAACAATTATAACAATATACTGTCACAGGGGATCCCTGGGTGGCTCAGCGGTTTAGCGCCTGCCTTGGGCTCAGGGCACAATCCTGGAGTCCCGAGATTGAGTCCTGCATCGGGCTCCCTGCATGGGGCCTGCTTCTCCCTCTGCCTGTGTCTCTGCCTCTCTCTCTGTGTCTTTCATGAATAAATACATAAAATCTTAAAAAAAAAAAACAAACCAATATACTGTCACAAAAGTTACATGAACTCTCTCTTAAGATTTCTTATTGTACTGTGCTCAGCCTCTTTCGTCTCATAAGGATGTGGGATGATAAAATGCCTACGTGATGAGATGAAGTGAGGTGAAGGACTTAGGAGTTGTGACATAGGATTAGGCTGTTGACCTTCTGATAATGTCAGGAGGATCATTTGCTTTCTGATGGTGGTTGACCCCCAGAGCAAAACCACAGATAAGGGGGAGGCTAGGGTATTCTCTGTAACCCCTTCTTCTCACAAGAGAGGGAGATGAGGAGCAGGGAAGAGAAGGGGTTCACCCAGAGTGCCCCAACTGCACTCTCCCCAAACCCCACCCTGCCTAGACCAGGAAGGTGGGATTCCAAGAGGCGCACAAAGTCACCAACTGACAAGGATCTAATCCTATAGGGGCTTGATTTTGCTAGATGGGAGTCCAGATTCCCCACTTATTCTCACCCGGGGAGGTCTGAGGCAAAGACTGAGGACCAGAAGAGGACAGGAGGTTCCTGCCCTGTGTGAGAAGAGGCACTAGAAGATCCCTGGCAGCGCAGGGAGGTAGGAGCAGATTGTCTCCTTTCACAGGAAGGAGACTGTTGGAGCCCAATCCTCACTAATTAGCAATCAGAGCTCATTACTGCTGTGACTTGATATCTTGACCAGAGCATTTTCTACACAATGGAGACTGTCAGCCTGAGCAAAGAAGGAAATAATAGAGAGAAGAACCCCAGAACCTCTGCTAGCAGGGCTGGGTGGACAGGAGGTTATTTGGCAAAACTAGAGCTCAAAGGAGCTGACCCTGTCGGGTGAGGAGTCTTCCTAACGTGCGGGCACCTGTCTGGCCTCTGCTCCCTGGCAGGTGCCTGCGGGGGGCACTCACCGAGCATGGGCTGAATTGCATGGACAGGCCTGGGGTCAGATTCCTGCGATGGTGCCCAGCTCTGCTACTGATCGGCCGTGTAACCCTAGGCAAGGCACTCATCCTCTCTGATCCTGTCCCCCCGTATGTAAAACCAGTGAAGTGTAAGTCCTCCTGGATTTGTGATTGTGAGTCCATCTTTGGGGGGCTGACCTGCCATTCTTGTTCAGGAGTAGAGAGGAGGCCCATCCTCTCAGTGGCCACAAGGAGGTGCACACACCTGCCAAGAAGCGTGGGCAGGCCCAGGGCTCTGTGAAGGGGTGATCATGAGCGGGTCAGAACCAGGGTGGGGGGTGGGGTTGGGGACTGTCACTTTGGACTCAGGGATAGGGAGGGGATCAGGCCTGAGGGCAAAAACTAAGGCCCCTGGGGTCTGGGATGGAGGCTGAGGCTGCTGGGTTCAAGAACAGCAGAGGTGGGGGGAGCCAAGGCTCTGAGTACCTGGAGAACCCGGTTCATCTTGCCCATGTGGATCATGAAGCCATCCGTGCAGGCGATGTCCGAGGGTGAGTGGCCACCACCCACCACCTTCACCCGCTTGTTCTGTTGCCTGGCCAGGGCCAGCACCTGCCAAGGTAAAGCCAGCGTCAGGCCCAGCTCGGGGGTGTCTTGGTGAGGTGGCCGGAGACCTTTCAGGACCTGCAGGGGGGTGGGCCGCCCAGGCTTTGCGCCCCACCCCCACCAGGCCTCCAAGGCCCCCAGCTGGCTGGAGGCTGCTGTGCAGTCCACTCTGGGAAAGAGAGCTGGAGTGCAGGGCCGGGAGGTGAATGGGATGGAGAACCAAGGAATCATCCTGGGTGGATGGGGGGTTCCTGTGCACTCTCCCCACCTCAGCTGGAGGCTCTTCTATGGGCACATCTGATCACTCTCTTCCCCAACACGAAGCCTTTCAAGGGCACCCCAGTGCCTTCAGAATAAGGTCCCAACTCCTCCTCTTGGCCTCCTCGGGCTCAGCTGCCTCCCAAGCTGGAATGAAGGCTCCTGGGGGTGACAGTGGCTTAATTTGACTTGGTACCTGTGTCTACCCCAGCCCCAGCCTCACGAGTCTCTAGTGATCACTGAATGAATACATAAACACATGGTCTCACTTAAATGAACGGATTCCCTTTCACCTGCATGTCCCTGCTCAAAAACCTCACATCTGGTCCACGGAACACTCGTCGTACAATAGGTACCACAAGGGGTTCAATGAAGAAGTGAGATGGGGAAGGGCTCGACTTCACTAGCTCCTTTATCCACCAACCGTGCCTGTGGCACGTTCCAGACTATAGGCTCTACAACAACGAAGTCTGTTTAACACCATCTTGCATGAGCCCCCTTGACCACACAACCTAGATTTCGGACCCTGCTAGCCCTCCAGGGAAATGTCAGCCTGCGGTGGCCTCAGCCTGCTAGGAATTCAGTTGTGTAGGTCAACACAGCTTAGGAACTGTCTTGACATACGGCCCTATGGCATACCTCCAGCTTTTCCCTCAGCTCAGAAGGAAGCCAGTTACCTCGGCATTCAAGGCCCTTTGATCCCACCCTCCCAACCTTCCTCTTCTGCCCTCGGCCGACTCATCCCCTCCAGGCATGTCTGTACCCACCCCTGAGCCCTCTGCTGACTCCCCAGGCATGCTCCTCACTTCCCCCTTGTTGGCAGTGCCGCTCCCCGGAAGTGGAGCTCTTATTCATTCTCCTGGGCCCAGCTTTGAATCAGACAATCCCTGTGTGAATCCTGGCTCTGATCCTTATTAATGTGGGAGATTACAAAGTCTCTATTAGCCTCAGTTTACTCAACTGTGAAACAGAATAATTGCAAGTGATTATAAATTTGCAATAAGGAAACAAACGAGGAGCGGAGACAGAGAACACTGGGCCATACTGCAGATGAGGTGGTCTGGGAATCCACTGAGGAGCTCATCTTTACCCTGAGACTGGAAGGATGACAAGGAGTTAGTCCTGTGAAAAGTGAAGGCACAGGCATTCCTGGCGGTGGGAACAGCAAATGCAAAGGCCCTGAGGTAGGAAAAGGTTTGATTTGCCTAATGCACCAAGGGTGAACCAAAGCCAGGTGATACATGGCATTGGGAGTCAAGCTAGGGTTTATTCCACAAACAATAGGGAGCCTCTGAAGGGCTTTAAGCAGGAGAGTAGCCCAACCCAACTTATATTTTAGGATGACTACTTTTACTGATAAGGAAATTTCATTCCAAGGAAGTAAAAATTGAATCAGGGAGACCCAGGACAAGGCCACTGCAGGTCATGGTGGGCGAGGAAGGGATGAACTGGGCATGGAAAGTGGCAACCGTGCTGAAGAGAAAGAGATGGATTCTGGAAACTTCTGGGGCCAGGCTTGCTGATGTTAGATAAGAGTAAAGAAAAGAGGGACACCTGTGTGGCTCAGAGGTTGACGTCTGCCTTTGGCTCAGGGCGTGATCCCAGGGTCCTGGGATTGAGTCCCGCATTGGGTTCCCTGCAGGGAGCCTGCTTCTTCCTCTGCCTCTGTCTCTGCCTCTCTCTTTCTCTCTGTGTCTCATGAATAAATAAATAAAATCTTTTTTTTTTTTTTTTAAAGGGGGTAGAGAAAGGACAGCGACCACTTTCTGGCTTCCAGTTTGAGTGACCAGGTGCCCGATGCAGAGACAGGGATAGAAAGACGTTGAAGTCAGAAACCAAAGAGCCCCGGAACACTGGGAATGGAGTTTGGGGCATGTCAGTCTGTGATGCCCTGAGACCCCCAAGGAGGCAGTCGCCGGCAGCTCTGCACCCCGAGCAGAGGCCTGAGCTGCAAGTGAAAGGCTGGCGGTCATTGGTGGCACAGTGGGTTGTAACCCGGAGCTGCAGCAGGGGAGGTGGGGGCCAGGACCCCGGAACGCAGCCCCCTTCGTGGGGCTCTCCCCTGGCCAGCGATCCTGGGAAGGGGGTGCGTTTTGGGGGGTGGGGAGGTTCCTAGCCCAGCAAGTCCCGCTCCCTGCCCTGGAGGGACACTCACCTCTCTGACCTCCTCCACGGACGTGGGCTGGAAGTACATTTCTGGGCAGCAGCCATAGGTCCTGGCCCAGTTCTGGAACTTGACTCCTTTGTACCCGTGGACCTGCGAGGGGCGAAGAGCTGGGTGGCCAGGGCTGAGGCCGCCGTGGGATGGGAGGCTGCGGCCAGGGCGCTGAGCCAGGCTGCTCCGCCCCGGGTCACAGTCACCGCTCAGGGCCCGGGGGGAGGTGGAACACGTCGGCAGCTCTGAGCTGAGCAGCTACGTGCAGCGCTTGTCTCCCTGGACCCTCGCAGCCACGGGGGCGGATGGCACGGGAAACCGTGTGTCCCTTCTTAGTAGGAGGGACGGGGTCCCGCCTGGCCCTGCTCTGTCTGGGGCACCTCTTGGGGGGTGACTGGGGAAGGGGTGGCATGAGCTGGCCTGGTGGCCCGTGAAGGCCTTGGAGCTGGCTCTCACCTCTCCCACCGGGCTTCTCCTGCCAGGGAGGGCCAGGTCTGGGAGACTCCACGGCAGCCTTCCCGGCCTCGAAGCCGAAGCAGGGAGCCCCAGGGATAAGCCTGTGTATCGAGCACTGTACTGAGAGCCTCTATATATCACACCTTATTTAGACCTTATAATAATGCGGTGAAAGCGGTAACATTATTGCCATTTTCAGGAGCAGAAACCAAAGCTCAGAGAGGTGAAGTAACTTCCCCAAGCACACACAGCAATCAAGTGAAGACACCGTAGTCCAACCCGGATTTTCACCTCCCAAGCTTTCCCCAACACCCCAGTGCCACCCCTAAAGCCTCAAGTCCAATTCAAGAGGGTCCCCGTGGCCTCCCCCCGCAGCCCCAGACCTGACTTAATTTTGTCCTCCCCTGCCTGGTTCATGGACACAACCTGGACGCAGCCTGCCGGGCTGGCGGGCTGTGCGACGTTAGCCTACCATGGCTCCAGGGGTGGGTCGGTGGCCTTGGCTGACTGTGGCTTCCTCGGGGACAGAGCACTGGGCAGCGGGCTGCAGGGACGAGGTGGAGCGAGGGCCCGGAGCACAGTGACCTCCTCTGCTCAGGGCTGACTCTGATGTACCGCATACCCCGAGGGGCTTTGGGCCCTGGCAAAGGTGGGTAAACAGTGTTGCGACAAGCTCCACCCATACAAACAGCAGCTCAGGCCTGCCCCCTGCCTCGGGGGCCCTTCTCAGGCAGAAGGTGGAAGAGCAGAGTTTAAGAGGTAGCGGCTCTGTTCCGGAAGTGTCTTGCACTCTGACCCCAACCCCAACACCCCGCTGCTTCAGAACTGGGTCCTTGATTCCATAGGTCAGGGGAGGCTATGATGTGGGGGGCTTGTGGGGGTCCTAACGTAGGGCCTCCCTTGGTGCCTGCTTGCAGGAGGGTACACGTGGCACGCCACATGGAATGGAATCTGCACCTGTGCTAGTTAGCCCACTTGTCAGACTCGGGGGATGAGTACAGGAAGCCAGCCATCACTCTAGGAGACAGGACGGGGGTGGGGGGGGGGGAGAAAAGGGACACAGTCCAGGCAGAGTCTTCTAGCAGAGGCCTTCCCTTCCCTAGGCTTTAGGGCAGACAGAGCTGGTTCCTTATCTATACTTTTTGCCTGATAACACTTGAGGGCCTCGTTTTCCTCCTTGATAGTGTTGGGGCACATTTGCCTAATTCTCTGGGTCCATGGAAAGGTTAGAGGTGCTGGATGAGGAGCATGGGGACACAACAGGAACTTGGAAATGGCCCCAAGCTCTTGCATCTGCCCCAGCTGTGAGCTGGCTGGCCGCAGGATTCTGGGGACCCTACTGTCTTACTGCCAACCCTTAGCTAGTGTCTGGCCCAGAGCCAGCGTCCAAAGCACATTTGTGCAATGAACAAACAAATGAGTCATTGAGCATCTCGGCTTCTCAGATCTCTCCAAGCAGGAAGCATGAGCAACAGCCCTGGGGTTTGAGAGGAGGAAAGGCTGGGCTGCTGGAGTGGAACTGGGGATCTGAGAAGCAGAAAAGTCCTGGAAGGGGGGTGGGGTGTCAGAGTCCCATCTGTATCCCCCAAACCAGGATTCCTGCCAAGCAGTCGAGGGCACGTGTCTGAATGGTACCCCAGCCCCAGATGCAAATGTCCCTGTGTGAGATGGGGGTGGCAGCTGTGTGCTCCTCCCAGGGAGGGCCGGTCCGGAGGCACTGTGTTTTATGGCAACTCAGCAGCTGGGTCATAGAGAGAGGAGTCCTGGGGCCACGGGAAGGAGCTGACTTTGTGGGAAGGGCCCTATTATAGGCTGAACCGTGTTCCTCCCAAATTCCTGTGGTGAAGCCTTAACCCCCAGCACCTTTGAATGTGACTGTACTTGGAGATAAGGCCTCTAAAGAGATAATTAAGGGACGCCTGGGTGGCTCAGCGGTTAAGGGTCTGCCTTTGACTCAGGGAGTGATCCCGGGGTCCTGGGAATCGAGTCCCACATCAGGCTCTCTGCAGGGAGCCTGCTTCTCCCTCTGCCTGCGTCTCTGCTTCTCTCTCTCTCTCTCACTCTGTGTCTCTCATGAATAAATAAAAAAAATCTTAAAAAAAGAGAGAGAGATAATTAAGTTAAAATGAGGTCATTAGGATGGGCCCTGATCTAATGCGACTAGTGTCCTGAGAAGAAGAGGACAGTAGACACAGGCACGTAGCACGAAGGCCATGTGGGCACTCCTGGAAAAGGCAGCCGTCTGCTGGCCTAGGAGAGAGGCCTCAGGAGAACCCAGCTGCGCTGACCGCTTGATCTCGGACTTCCAGCCTCCGGAACCGTGAGGACATAAATCTCTGCTGCTGAAACCACTCAGTCTGTGGTACTTTGTTAAGGCAGCCCCTGCAAATTAATGCACAGAGTCTACAAGCTCCTGAGGCTGGCCCCCACCCCCCGCCCCCGCCCCGAGGCCTTCACGAGAGAGAAGAGCAGGGCCTGGCTCTTACCTCTGAGCCTGTTTCACTTGGGCTGTCCCTGATAGAAGAGGCAGTGCCTGTGCACTCCACTGCTGCTGGCTCCCTGTCAGAGAGGAGGCGGGGGTGGGGGGGTGGGGGTGGGGGGTGGAACCTCCCCGTAGAACCTCAGCTTCCCTGCCTGGGAAAGCAGGGCTTGGTGAGGGACACAGGGGGTGGAGGCCTTGGGACTCAAGGTGGAGAAAGCACCTGGTTGGCTATTGTTCCAAAGGCCTGGAAGGAGGTCCAGGAACTGTAGCCAACTGATGGGGTGAGTATCAAGCCGGAGGGGGGACAGGTGGGTTGAGGGATGAGGGGAGCCCGAGGGTTAGCCTGGTGTTACCCCTGATAAATAACTTATTTCCCACTTACCCTTAAGGTTTGTCCCTACAATTTCAGGCCAAGTATGTCCTGCTCCCACCCACACTGAATGCCCCATTCAACCACAGTCAAGACTCAAGGTTTCTCCTTTTGGTGAATGCATTCTGTGCTGACACTTTCTGGAAGCCAGGTGCTGTGGGGTGCAGGTAGGCTGGGCTGTACCTCAGAACTGCCCCAGGGGCTCCTATCTCTCCCCTGCTGAGATTTCCCAGAGCCTGGGGAATCATGCAGTTTTCTTTCTTCACCTCTTGTGACTGCCCTTGGATGGAAGGCTTTTTTCCCTACCCCCACAAGCCAGTCACATCAATCTTATAAACTGCCTTTATTGAGAAACATAAAATGACATGAATATAAAAATCAGCAAAAACACTGTGTATCAGTTAATTCAATCTGTTGTTGCCACCATCTCATGGTTGAGGTTGATAATTTATTGCTTATTTCCTCTTGCCTGAAGGGCTCAGCTAGTTCAATAATTGCTGAGTCTTATTTTTTTTTCAAACATTTGTTGGCAAGGGAAATTAATGTAACTGTTTCAATGGTCACTGAAGCTTGTTTTTTGACCTTTTCTCCACTCATACTTGTTAATCAATCAGAATGAGCTCCTTAATATAAAATCTGTATGTGGTAACGTAACACTTCTCTGAAGTAATGTGAACACTGGGAAGCGTGTTTAATGATTTCTCATCTGTAGATATTACTTCTTTGTCCCATTCATTCTCTTTAAAATGTAATGTAGGGCATAAAGTTCGCTCAATACATAAGACAAAGAGGGATGGCACTAATGTCCTCTGTGTCTCAAGATTCTTTTTCCACCTGAATCCAGGATAATTAATGGAGAGAAGGACCAAATATCCATCTCCTCAATATATTCAACTGCCAAAAAAGACTATTGTTTGGGGCATGGAGGTGGTTTCCTCTGGACTTTTCTAACTCTGATTTACAAAAACCAAGAATTGTTTCTGTCTTTGAGATTCTGACATAAGTCAGATAGTCAACCCTACTGTCCAGTGCTGATACATTCTGCCCCATTCTGGGGGTGGGGTGGGGCTTGGCATGAACATCATAAAAAAGAGTGATGAACTGCATAAGAAACCCACATTAGGTCTTATCCAAGGCCTTTTAGACTTGCAAGTTATTTTTTAATTGATTTAAAATGAGTTCACTACCCATGGAATGGGAGAAAATATTTGTAAATCATTTATCTTATAAGGGATTGAAATCCACAATATATAAAGAACTCCTACAACTCAACATGAAAACAAACATGGATTAAAATGGGGCAAGGACTTGAATAGCCATTTCTCTAAAGGAGATATACAAATGGCCAACAAGCACATGAAAAGATGCTCAACATCACTAAGTATTAGGGAAATGAAAATCAAAACTACAGAGAGATACCACTTCACACCCATGAGGATGGCTATTCTCAAAAACTCAGAAAATAGCAAGTGTTGGTGAAAAAAACAAAACAAAACAAAACCCTTTGCATCACTATGGGAATGTAAAGTGGTGCAGCTACCCTGGAAAAACAGTCTAGTGAGTTCTCAAAAAATTAAACACAGAATTATCACATGATCTAGCAATTCCACCTCTGCATATTCACTCAGAAGAACTGAAAACAGAGACTCGAAGATATTTGTACACCATATTCATAGCAGCATTATTCACAATAGCCAAAAGGTAGAAGTAACTCAAGTGTCAACCAATGGATGAAGAGATAAACAAAATGTGGCAAATCCATACAATGGACTATTATTCATCCTTCAAAAGGAAGGAATACCTAACACAGGCTACAACAACATAAATGAGTCTCAAGGATTTTATAGTAAGTGAAATAAGCCAATCACCAAAAGACAAATATTGTATGATTCCACTAATAGGAATTAGCTAGAATAGTCAAATTCATAGACTGAAAGTAGAATGAGGGTTGCTGTGTATTGGGGAGAGGGAGAATGGGGAGTTGGTATTTAATGGGAGTCTTAATAAGAGTCTTTTTTAAACAATTTATTTATTTATTTTAATATTTTATTTATTTATTTGAAAAAGAGAGAGCACAAGTAGGGGGAGCAGCAGAAGGAGAAGCAGGCTTCCCACTTAGCAATCCCAGGACCCCGGGAACATGACCTGAGCTTAAGGCAGATGCTTAACCAACTGAGCCACCCAGGTGCCCCTATTTATCTATTTTATAGTAGGTTCCATGCCCAAGATGGGGCTTGAACTCACGACCCTGAGATCAAGAGTTGGACGTTCTACTGACTGAGCCAGCCAGGTGCCCTAAGAGTCTTATTCCATCAAGGTTCGGTATGGTGGACACAGTCATGCAATTGGCTATCCACCTCACCCATTAGGACATCAAAATCAAGAATCTGAAATGAACTCAATTATCCATCCATCCATCTATGCTTCCATTCTCTGATTCATTCAGCAAAAATCTAATGAGCATCTATAAAATGTCAGGCATCTGCTGCTGGATTAGGATCGAGAACAAATCAGCTAGACAGTCAATCTCATGGGCCTTTCAGGCTCGTGGGGCAGACAGTTAACAATTGGGTGGAGTAGAAATGTCTACAACCATGAAGAACATATGTTATCATTTGTGGCTAGATGAATTCCTTTGAACAGTGTAATTAAAACTAAATGAGAAATTCACAGCCTCATGCCCACTGTCCACATTCAGGTGCTCAGGTCATATGCATGTGTGGGAGCATACTGGCCTGGAGGGCAGGAAGAGGGCACATGGCTTACATGTGGCTCCTGGCTTCTCCATCTGATGGCACAGAACAGACCATCTCATCTCAGAAAGTTCCACTAGACAGTGCTGGTCTAGATCATGCTGTGCCCCGTAGACCCAAGAGCAGAGGGAAACATGTTCACTCAAAGGTGACAGACAATCCTTCCTCCCAGAACACAAACACCAGTACCACAGTTGTTTAAGCTTTATTAAACAAACGAGTTCCAATCTCAGCTGACATGCTCCCAAATCAACTGCTGATTTTGCTACCAACTGTGAACTGGTTAGTCAAAGAGAAATCACCTCTCACCATCCCATTCTGTCCCCTCTAAACATTAGCCACTCTTAAAGTAGCACCTTAGAGCGAATGAATGAATGAATCATAGGTGATTTTTCCTGTATCTACAATTATGTCAGATTTGACTCTCGTCATTGAAAGAAAACCACTCTTTGGAGTAAACCCCCTTGGACTGACACTGCTGATTATGAGATGCTGCGAAGACCTCCTCTGGGTTCCAAGAGCAGTGCCAACAGAGGAAGGGCTGCTGGGGGCTGGCACGTGCCACAGCCTACAGCTTCGAGACCACTGGTGGGTCCCTGGCATCAGTCTCCAGCCACTCAGTGAGGATCTGATTCAACTCGGTGGGCCTGGAAAGGGAATAAAGGGTGGATTCACACGTGTCGGAGCTACTCACCCCACACAAAAGCAGAGGTGAAGAAGTGAATGGCTAAGCCAAGAAAGCCGTATTGGAGGTGAACAGGAAGTCCCACCTCCACTGAGGGATCCACACCGCCCGCCCCACGAACCGCCACATCTCCTTACTTCTCCATCTGTGTCCAGTGTCCACAATCCTTAATGTGTCCCCTTTTCAGGTAGGGAATCTGGAAGAAAACCCCACCCGGAAAAGTAAACAGCAGAATACAAGTGGGTCTGGTTTTAGGTTAGTGCTCCACACAAGCCACCCCCTGAAAACCCCTGCACTATTAAGGAAAGCAGTGGACATTTCTTGAGCTCCTATTATGTGCCAGGTACCCTAAGTGCACTGTCTAACCTTGAGCATAACCCCTAAGATGAAGGCTCAGAGAAGTTAGGTAACCTGCCCAAGGCCAAACAGAGCGGCTGAGCTAGATTCAAATTCAGGGCTGACTTGTACTCATCACAACAAGCTGCTTCTCTTTAGAATCACTAACACTCAGCTTGTTCACTGTCTGGAAAATGCCTGGTTGTTTGGCTCCTGCCACAAAGGTATGACTGAGTCCCCCTCTCGGGCTACCTCCCTTCTCCCTGGTGGTCTGCATGCAGGGCTGTCCACCCTCCCTTTTGAACCTGAAATCCTCACAGTGCATCACAGCAACAAGCAGCGACCATGGACAGAGAGCGAGTGGCAGCACTGCACTTGCACAAGCAGGCTCCCTCCTGACACAAGCCTTGAACAGCGCAACATGATGTAGAAAACGCTGGGGAAAAATGTGGCTTCCCTCCCAGGGGCAAGAGCGGCCCCTTCCAAGCATAAACCTCAATCAGGTAAGCAGTCAGTTTGCCAGGGCTGGAAAGGGCCAGCTGCAGAACTGGAAATCCTACAGAAACCTTCAAAGGATAGGGCCAGAGAGAACGAGCTCGCTCAATGGGCTCATGGCTTTCCGCAGCCCTCTGTCAGCTGGTTCTAGAGCCCGCAGGAAGGGTGCCCTTGACCACATCCCACTTAACACACGGTCTACTGTGTCTGGTGATGCCCACAACACCAAGTATGGATGGACTGTTCCCAGCAGCTAGGCAGGATAAATGAGCCAGCCCACGGTCACCCCCCGCTGCAGGCCTCCCGAATCCCTACCAACCTCCATGTATGTAGCAGAGTGAGCCTCCAACTCACAGGGTGGCCCCTGTCAATCCCCTTCAATGGCTCAGGCCTCTGGGCATACAGAGCTCAGCCTGGCCCAGTAGGTTCAGTAGACTCTTCCAGCCTTCTGCACTCCTGCTATCCTCTCAGCATGCCCTGAATGCTCCTTGCCTATCGTTCTGTCTCCTGTTCTTTCTGCCAGTCAAGCCTGAGCTGTTCCCCAAGGCCAGAGGCAATGGTCAGCACCTCTGCAAAGACCTCATTCCCAACTGTGCCTTCCTCTTCACAATCTCCTGGGTTCAGGATTAACTGCTGGACAGTGAGCTCTCCAAGGGCGGAGTCTGTATCTTAGTCTTCCTTACCGTCCCACAATCTAACACAGCCAACACACTTAGGTGCCAGTAAAAGCCCACAAAATGAATGAATGAATGCACGCATGTGTGTGTAACAGGGTACGTGGGTGTCCGGCAAAGGAAGCATCATGACTATGACTGATGCTCCCAAGAGCTGATGGTGAAGCTATTGACGGAGAACCTTGAGCAACTGGTTCAAGCAGGTCTCCTGCTCTGTTTCCTCAGCTGCCATCATTCCTCTGCGACACCCGTGCCCTCTGCTGGGAAGTACCGATGACCCTAGTACAGGACCATTCTCTTACCCAGTCCTCCATATGCTTGGACATCTCAGGAACAAGCACCTTGTCCTTCTCCGCGGTTACCATTAGGGCCGGAATCAGGATCTGGGGAAGGGTCACAGGAAGCAGGAGCATCCAGAGGGAGGAAACATCCCCCCTCCACGACTCCCAGGGCACACACACAGGACTTCATGTTTCTGCTTTGTGTCTTCCTCCACTATTAACAGTGCCTCCCCCACCTCCCCTGCCAAAGACCACTCATGGTGCTGCTGTGTGGTCCTGGCTTTGTTTCCCCAGGCTGTAAGGAGGCATTGCTGTTACTGGAGACTTAAAATGATGGTGTGAGATGATAGAAAATATTTGTGTCTGCCCCAGGTTCTTGGCACAGAGATCCTGAAACCCTTACAACTTCCTACGTGCTAAGGACACTATAAGTATCTGTTGTTTAGTATTCATTGTATTAGTATCTTTCCATCCCATCCTAGCCATGGCGGGGGGGGGGGGGCGCTCTTAAAACCCTTGTAAATTCCAAAGTGATAGGAGCCTCTTTTGTTCTATTGAGGCCTCTCTGGGTGGGCTCCTGGATGGGGGCTGGTCACCAGAAGGACCAAGCCAAGATTAGAAGCTCTGCCTCCCTCCCCATTCTCTAGAGAGGGCAGAGGGGCTGGAAATGGAGTTAATAATTGATCGTGCCCATCTAAGCCTGAAGGCTTTTATGAATAAAAATCCAAAAAATCCCAATAGGGTGGGGTTTGGGGAGCTTCCACACTGGTGAACACATCCACACTGGGAGGGTGATACACCCCAACTTCACAAGCACAGAAGCCCCTTCTGTGCTTGGGACCCTGCCAGACCTCACCCTATGTATCCCTTCATCTGTATCCTTTGTCATCTCCTTTAATAAACTGGCAAATGTGTCTCCCTGAGTTCTGTGAGTCGCCCTAGCAAATTAATCGAACTGAGGAGGGAGTCGTGGGAACCTCAGATGTACAGCCGATCGGTCAGAAGCACAGGTGACAACCAGGACTTGTGATTGGCATCTGGAGTGGGGGTATCTTGAGGGACTGGGACCTTATATGTGGGATCTGACACTGTCTCCCTAGAGACATTGTCAGAATTGATTTGAATTATAGGACATCCGACTGCTGTTGCAGAGAATTGGCTGGTGGGGGAAAAAAACCCATACATTTGGTGACCAGGAATGTCAGACTTCTGGGGAAGTATTTTATGTGAAAGTAAAACAGACACACAGAAGGACAAGACTGGGTTTTTCTAATATAGATGGAGTTAGCAGTGGAGTGACCAACACAGGTTTTGTGTGCACGTGTGTGTGTATAAGTAAGAACCCATGTGCTGGCCCACTCGTGTGACTGATATTCACGGAACTGTAAAAAGAAAACTGTAGGCCCTAAATAGTGTCACTTGGGTCAGGCCAAGTCACTAAACCAGAGCTTAATACCTAACCTAATTGCAGTTCCAACCTCCCCCAGAAATGTCTTAACTGGTTAGGCAGGAATTTTTTGACTAGTGCCAATGAGGTCATCTGTCACCTGGGCCCTTTCCGACCCTTCCTAGAAAGATGAGGGAATGTGCTTAAGACCTCTGCCCCCTGCCCCCTCAAGGGAAGGAGACCTTGCCTGAAACAATCCTCTCTTTTCTTTCGCTTAGAACTTTTTTGCCCCACTCTCCTTCCTATAAAATACCTTCCACTTGGTACAACTCCTCAGAGCGCCTCTCCCCGTGCTAGACAGGACGCTGCCCGATTCAGGAATCATTTAGTAAAGCCAGTTAGGTCTTCAAATGGACTCAGTCGAATTTCGTTTTTTAACAGAACGGAAGAGATGACACCAGAAAGGAGGAAAGATGCCCTTGAACGGAGATCAATATTTCTTTTCTTTGAATTAAATGAATGCTTAAGAAGGTCAGCCAGGATTCCAGAGTGAATGGGCCAGCCACAACTGTTATCAATGTGTCATGAGCGGCGGTAGAAATGACTCCGCTTTCATCTGCAGACAGATAGGACACTGGGGGGTGGAGAAAGCCGCCTTCAGCCTCTTTGTTCTCCCTCCACCATTATAATTTTCAAACAGCTTCGATTTGTCCTTGCTCCAGGACTTGACTTGCACTATTTCCTCCCTACATGCAGAACCTGTGCTTCTCGCTGCAGCCCCTCCACCAAATGATGAAGAACTAGGAAACGCTCAAAAGTGATTTGGTTGCTGAAACTTGTCCTGAGGCTGCTGTAAACTCTAGAATATTCCCAATTGAAATGTAACTGGTTGTGGGGCATGAGAGGAGGTGGGGGAGGAGGAAGACCCGGAAGGTAGCTGTAGAAGACAGAAGCCTTCCCAAAGGCTCTGTCATTATGTCCCTCCATGCTGTGAAGGATTTTGCCTATCAAATTATGCCTTTGTCATTTTTTTGTCAGTCACAGATCAGAGACATAGATAATGAGCCTTAACTGAGCTACTACTATGTGCTTATCACTGTTTTAAGCATTTTGTGGGCATTAATCCATTTTATGCTTACACACACCTAGGATGTAAGCACTATTCTTGTCATTCCGGTATTACAGAAGCGGCAATGGAGAACAGAGTGGTTAGGTGTCTTACCCAAGGTCACACAGGGATTAGAACGGAGGCCAAATTGCTGCCCAACCTGCTCTTAACTACTGTATTCCATGTTCTACTGCCTCACCACGTCACCCATGAGGTCAGGATCTCATCTGTTTTATTTGCCATGGTATTGCTAAGGTCTAGCAAAGTGCCTGGCACATAGAGGGTGTTCATATTCCAGTGGACCGATGAGATAACCAGGGGCTACTGAGTGAGCTGAGGAACACGAAAATGAAATTTCCCGTAGGTTTTTAACATTTTGAATGTAAGCTCGGATCTGTTACAGGTTTCCCCTGCTATCAAATGTAGAGCGTTCCTGTGAAAACTGCCATAAGCCAAAATGATATAGAGTGAAGTAGCAATCACCAGTAATCTATATGAAAAAATTTTTGAACATTCCCAGACACCCCCCCTCCCCCCCAATAATCTCTTTTTGGCTTTTCTGATACCTTAGGAAACATCTTGCTAACAGAGGCACAAAAGAGACCAAAGTCAAGCCCAGATGCTCACAGACACAGTTCAAAGCTATGGTGGCCTGATGCTGAGGGGAGTTCCTGGGGAAGAGGCTTGGCGAGGCCCCTCTGGTTTGTGTGTTGACTCTATAATGACTCGCTGCAAAAGAAATGCTGAATGATACTTTTGCTTTTTGCCTTTTTTTCCTAAAAGGGAAAATCCTTTTTGGATTTCTTTCGGCTAGAGAAAACCGCTACTAATGTAGGCCTTTTGTAAAAGCGAACTTTCAGAACGTGGGGCGTATACCTGTATTCCCTTTGCAGACTTAGAGATTGGAAATGTATCTTCTGCTTGGCAAACGAGGACACTGAGATGCAGGTTGACTTGGACAAGGTGACACAGCCAGAAGCTAAAGCCTGTCTGAGAGCACCTAATGCTCCTTCTGAGAAATGGGGGCTCCATGATCCTCCTCACCTTCGGGAGTCATCCTGGACTATCTGCTGCGCTGACCTGGGGCACAGCCAGGAGACCTGAGCCTTCCACACCTGAGCCTTCCACACCGGTACCGCAGACACCTGGCCAGACCCCTGCTCTGCCCCAGTGCCACCCTGACCATTCCAAGGGAAGCATCAGCAAAAGTCCTAAGAGTTTTCCCCCCATTGTGCGGAGGGAAAGGACATAAAGGACAAGGATGGCAAGTCACTCTGTCCTGCCCATCCCCCCACTCCCTCTGACCCAGGGGCAGCTGAATTGGGCCAGTGAAGGGGGCTTACTGGGGAGGACAACCACGCTGGATCAGCACTCACCTTCCGCCCCACACCTTTGCAGCCCCACCGCCAGTTCGTTTCCACGTTGCGATACCAGTTGAGGGGACCTCTGGGGGTAGGGAAGATCGGGGAACAAAGATAGGAAAGCTTTTAGTGGATGACGATGCTATAGACTTCACGGGCAGCCAGCCCTGCACAGAGCCAGTCTGCCCAGTGGGAGCCAAGGTTCCTGCAGCGGGAAAGAGAACAGAGCCCGGGGTTCACATCTGGTTGCTGGCCCTACAGGACTCTCCATATTCTCTGAGGGCTGTTGTGTTAGATAATGGGGAGCTTTGTTTAGTTCTGCTGCCAGCCAGAAGCCACTCTCCTGCCCCTGGAACCTACTGAACCTACTGCAAAGGAACTTCAGGAGCTGGACGTGGTGCGGAGGCGCTCTCCTTCTAATGGGACATAGGGAGGTGGCTCAAAGATGCCCCTCTGAGCAGGTGAGGATGGCCAGGGGCTGCACCTGAACACTCTCCCAATCCTCAATACAAACCAACCAGCCAAGCAACAAAAATCAAGAACGTGAGAGGCCTGTAACTCTCCCCTGTAGAGGTCTATAACTTTGGAGTCTATGTAGGCTTTTTGTGTTTTTCTGAAGAAAGATCCCAGGGCTGTCGCCTGATTCTCTTAGGGGCTTATGACTGAAAACATGTTTTTGGCCATCTGTTCTGAGGGGGCCCACAAGCACAAGCAGGAAGCAAGCTGAGTTATCCCAAACTAGTACAGGCCGAGTATCTCCAGGAGGGAGCCTCCTGATACAGGAGGTGTTGAGGCAGAGGCTGGCTGAGCATTCACAGGAGGGACAGCAGGCCTCACCCTGCACCCCAAGAGCAGAAGAGCCCCTCCTTGCTGATCATCTCTCTTCTGTGTTAGGGGCACTGTTCTCTTTACCTGAAACCAGACTTCTGGAACTGCTGCACATAGAACTGAATGTCCTCCTCAGTGACGATGCTGCTGAGACTGGGCTCTTCTGGGGTTTTCACAAGGAGTCCTCCTGCAAACAGCCACCGCTTTGCTCTCCCAGACCCGGGCCAACTCAGGTTGGGCATCGAATTGCCTCTCAGGTCATATCTGAACTCACAGTGAAAGGTCTTGTGCTCCTTCGTTCATTCCATCTTTCTTCTCCACCATGAGCCCATCTCCTCTCAAGCTGCAAATCTGTGCCCTAACTGTCATTCTGGAACCCAGCGACGTCATGCTCATGGACCTTCCCTTCCAGGATGAACTTTAGGACAAACCATATCTCTTGCCTTTAAGAACTCCCCAAGTGGTTCCAGGATGACACTATTTACTGTTTACCAGGCCCTGCCAACCCTCCCTTACCCTCTCTCCCCAACTAAACCTTTTCTAAATAGCTTAACTAATAATATTCCTCTTTAGATATCTCCACTGATTCTTGGAATTTTTGGAAGCATGCACTCTGATTTTTCTCTTAGTCTGGAGGAAAATCCAGGAAAGAGAGCATGCATTCTGTTGCCTTCTGCATGCTCTGTATTCTTTGCACAGTGTGGAATCCTATCTGGTCTTCAGTGGGGTACACTGTGTCCTGGCAGTCCCCAGTCCCCTTGGTGGCGACCTTTCGAGGACAACAGGCAGCCCAGGGACAACTGCTATTTCACAGGGGACAGCCACGGGGCTGTTAACGCCAGCACTTGAACATGGCTGACTCACCATTTTCAGGCACGGGAACTTTTGTGAGATGCATCAAAGCGGTGATCAGAGTGCCTCCCCCCAGCCTGGCGCTCCAGGCTTGCTCAGCACCTCTGGAAGAAGAACCCCCACCTGCTCTCCTCTTGTTACCACTGCTGTCTGCCACTCTAAGAGGCCATGGGCTCCCTGAGGGCAGCGGTTGTGCTTTGTGCATTTGGGTATCTGCCCCTGCCTCATATTAAGTGCAGGCTCTAAATGCTCAGGGAATGAAGGGATCAATAAGAGACTGCATGAAAGAGGAAAGACGAGGAGGGAGAGAGGGAGAGAGGGAGAAAGCGTTCTTGACCGGTGAGAGGAGTATGGCCTTAGGGTAGGAAGAGTTTAAGTCCAGTCTAACCTCTTTGAACAAGGTCTTTAACTCTTTTGGGATCTATTTTCCCCATTTGTGGAACAGTGATTAACAGTGGGATTTTTAAAGGATGTCATGACGACTATAAATAAGATATCCGAAGGGGGCTGGGCCAGTGTTTGATGCACACAGTAGGTGCTCCAACAAGTGGTAGCGATCATTATTATTAATACAAGTGCACACTGGCAAGGCCACAGTGTTGGGGCCAAAGCAAGGTTCTGTGGGAGCAGTGATGGATGTGGGAGCTGCGGGGTTGAGCTCCAAACTGCTCTCAGCTTTGACTCTTCACTTGTATTCAACCCAGGAGGGAGAACAAGCACGGTCTTCATATGGAGAAACTTTCTGGAAATGGTGGGAACACAGTATAGGGATGGAGGAAAGGCTGACTTTGGCTCTGTGTGCCCCAGGTGATCCCTGTAGAAGTCAATTAGTATCTTAGGTCTTGGCCGTTATCAGTGAAGGGTGGGATTGCCCTGATGAGCTCTAAGATTCCTCTGAGCTCTTAGGGCTTAAGATCCTGGACCCAAAGTTCCCTGGAGGAAAGGAACCAAGGTCATGAGGTCAGCCCAGGGCGAGGGTGTGTGCTATTCACCAGCAGGGGTTGGAGAGGAGGAAAGGGGGGGGGGGGGCTTTTGTTAAGCAAGTCAGGGTGGAGAGCTAGCCAGTGGCTGCTTCTGCTCAGAGCAGTCCGAGGGATACTCCTTTAACATTTAGCTGATTCCTGCCATGACCCTCTTGTCCCCCTTTCCTCCTGAGAACCTCTTACCCCTTTCACGGACTCTGCCCACGTTGAGAAAAGGCTGTAGGGAAGAAGGTTAGAAATGTCGTCATGGGTGAAGTAAAGGAAAAATGTTGAAACAGGTCATCTGTAAACCTGTCACAACCAAAGACCTATGAGCACCATCAAGTGATGCAAACATGCTAAACTCCCAAGAGAGGTAGAGAATCTTCAGGGGTCAAAGCAGAGGCAGCTAACAACCAAAGCTCTGCACTCACGCTGCTCCTAGGAGCTTGCAGGTCTTGGTCATGTAAGGACTTGGGTTGACACAACCCATCGGAACAAGAGATGAGACCCCAGACCTATGGTGGGTGGTAAGTTAAAGATGAGATACTCCCTACCCTGCCACTGCAAATCCAGCAAATCTGTAGTCCTCGGTGAAAGGGTGGACTAGAAAAATATCCACCCATCATGCAGAGCAATGTCAAAGGAGTTGTTTCACTTCCATTTGGTACTAAGATGAAACCACAGAAAACTCCCCTAGGAATTCATAGCTATAAGCCTGCCTTCACAGGTATCTCAGTTTAAACCTACTCTATCTGTGGGATCTGGAAACCTCCAAGATGCAAAGTAAACAACAACAAGGTAAGTGAGCCTAGGCTGGTAATGCCCCCAGGAGGCCTGGTAGAACCAGCAACTGCTAAGGCATCCTCTCAAGCCCAACTGAAGCAGCTTGGGCAGATTCAGTGCTGCTGAAGATGAGCTCACAAACTCAAACTACAAAACTCTCCCCCACATCTCAGCCCCTTCACACACACACACACACAAGCCCCATTGCAAGAGGTAGCAAACATAGCAAACAGTAAAGCCAGGGTCTCCAAAAATATCAAATAATAGAACTCCGAGAGAGAGAGAGAGAGAGAGAGAGAGAGAGAGAGAACGAAAACCTAGTATGCTTAACATGATTAAAGACATAAAGGAAATAGAACATAAGAATAAAACAAGACTCTATCACAAAACATTAGAATGATTTGCAAAAGAGCCAAATTAAAAAAAAAACACACCTTGTTTATGGAAATTAAAAAGAAAACTTCAGAGATGTATTAAGCTGCAGATCTGACACCACCAAATACAAGGAAGAGGGCAGACCTCAGGCTGGTTTTTCAAAAACAATGACAGAAGCTTCTACCTAGAATTCTAGACTTGGATGAACTAGTCTACAAGACTGAAGATCAAAATTAAGATATTCTCAGGTTAAAAAATTATACTTTTGTTATTAATAGACTCTATGGAGAGAACTACCAAAGAAGGTACTTCAGGAAGAAAGAAATTATTCAAAAGAGAAAGGAGCAAGACACAGAGGTGACCAGCAAAGGCGCTGGCAAACACGGGGACGTCTCGGCAGCACTGACTATATGACCAATGGCAGTGGCAGGACGGTTGGCACATATGTTTCAAAGCCCTATTGGGATGTGATAGGGAGGATGTAACCTTTCCCCATGAGGAGGGGAGTGTGAAGACCTCAATCACCCTGACTACAGAAGTCAAAGAAAAGAATGCCAAGTTGCTCATTTTCAGACCCTGCCATGCTCCAGGACCCTTCCCTCCCAGGGAAGCCTTCCAGAGGCCTTCGTACCTCTGCAGCATCCCATTCCACCCTTCCACCCTCCTGCCCTCCTGCCCTCTGCAACACTCACCTTGCCATCACTTGCTCTGAAGAAGCTTTTGAAAGTCCGACTCAGGTTCTGTTCCAGTTCGGCCTCAGCTACTCCCTAAAACAAATTAAGAAAGCAAGAGGAGGGACTCCATAGAAATTGTGAGAACCAGAGCCTGCCTCAATCTGACCCATTAAGCCCCATCTAGCCCATGTTTCATTAGAAGTACGTTAGTTTGGATTTTCTGATTGAAACACATTAAAAAAAAAAAAATCTTCAGGGCACCTGGGTGGTGCGGTCAGTTGAGCAGCTGACTCCTGATTTCAGCTCAATTCATGATCTCAGGGTCTTGATATCAAGCCCTGCATCGGGCTCAATACTAAGTGAGGAGTCTGCTTAAGATTCTCTCTCCCTCTGCCCCCTCCCTGCATGTGCGTACTCTCTTACTCTCTCTCGCAATAGGAAATGAATATTTAAAAAAAAAAACTTCAAATAAAACCCAAGATGCTAACAGTGGTCCCCCCGTGGGAGATGGATTTATGGCTTTCTTCTCTGTTTTTCAAAATTCCTACAGTGAGAATGTCTTACTTGTAATAAGCCCTTCAAAGGAATGGGAGAGGACTGGACAGGAGGACATTGCTGGTGAAAAGCAAATGGTTCCAAGGGTTCCAAGCAGCCAAGTGGAAAAGCCAAAAGTTGTTCCATTCATGCATCTCATTTTGCTATGGTAACTTCAAACCCAACCTCTTTGAGCTGGGTCTAAATTATTACAGACTGATTATTATTCCATGCCCATGGATTGTCTCTCAAAGGACAGGGCAGCAAGGTTGCTTGGGTTAAGACCCATATCCTTTGTGGTGACAAATTGCCAGGTCTCTGCACTCATGGGAGCCTTGTTACATATAATGCCCAATCCACACACGGTTCTTCGGTCATTTCCACGTCTCTGGCTTGTGCACGACTGGAAAGTTCTCTGACTTGAACTTGCCTCATCAGTTCCACAGATACTGGGCCCCTTCTCTTGCAAATGGGTCTAAGAAGAGATGCTAATGTACAAAATAGAGGTCCCCAGGGTGGGGGTGAGGGTTGGATGTGGACTGAGGACAATGCTGGAGGTGTTGATATACCCTGAGACCAGGGGAAGACATCCTTGCTGGAAACTCAGGGTCTGGATTTCTCAGCTCCCCTTCCTTCTTATCCAAATCCTCCATCCAGGAGCATGTTGTGACACTAAGATAGGGTGGCAAGGGGCTTCAAGATCCATCAGTGGATGCAACTCTACTGGCTAGTCTCTCAGGATGTGATTTTTTTGGGGGTATAAAAAGTACATTTTAATCCAGACTTTCTCTCTTGGAAATTGAAAGCATTGTAATTGCTCTATCTGTACCTTCTCCTTGTCTGGACCCGAAGAGTCCAAACTAACGTACTTCTACCCGAAATTGGACCCGAAAACTGTTATAAAACCTGTGTAAAGAAAGACCGCTGTCCCCGAGGCAGGGACCCACCAGAGGCAACTGCTCAGAAAGAATCAAGATCTTTCTCCAACAGTCCTGAGGAGACCAGAGCTAAGGCTGGACGCTGAGAAAGAGTACTAGGTATGTCCTGGTCCATTCAGGCTGCTCTAACACAATGCCATATGTCAGCGAGCTTATAGACAGACGTTTATTTCTCAGTCTGGAGGCTAGGAAGTCTGAGATCAGGTGCCTGCAGACTGTCTTCTGGCTGTGTGAGCATGCAGAAGGGACGAGGGGGTGCCCTCTGGAGAGGATGCTCACCCCATTCACGAAGGCGCCACCCTCACAACCTAATTGTCTCCCAAAGGCCCTACCTCCTAACATCCTCACATTGAGGATCAGGATTTCAATATGTGAATGTGGGGGGACACATTCAGTCTATAGCACGGTGCCAACCTAGTTTTTTCTCCTCCTGTCTAGTGGCTTTCCTGAACGTACACAGACACCAGCTGAAATGGACTGCAGAATGTTTTCTGATTGGGCACTCTTACTTTCTCACCTCCCTGGTTTGAATACTGGAACTTGCATCAGAACACCTTGCTCCTGGGGCCCCCTGGGTGGCACAGTCAGTTAAGCATCTGACTCTTGGGTTCAGCTCAGGTCATGATCTCAGGGTCATTGAGCCCCAGGACCGTCTCCGCACTCATCAGGGTAGGGGTGGGGGAGACATTCTCTCTCCCTCTCCCTCTCTATGCTCATTCTCTCTTAAACAAAGAAATAGGGCAGCCCGGGTGGCTCAGCGGTTTAGCGCCACCTTCGGCCCAGGGCGTGATCCTGGAGACCCGGGATCGAGTCCCACATCAGGCTCCCTGCGTGGAGCCTGCTTCTCCCTTGCCTGTGTCTCTGCTTCTCTCTCTCTCCCTCTCTCTCTCTCTCTCTCTCTGTGTGTCTCTCATGAATAAATAAATAAAATCTTTAAAATAAATAAATAAAGCAAATAAATAAATCTTTTTAAGAAACAGACCCCTAGCTTCCTGACTGTGGCCTTCAAAGAACCTCCACTACCTGTTCCCCAAAACTGCCTCCACGAAATCCCGCCTTCCACCATCCCAATAAAACAACTCTATTCTTGTTGGATCCCAGAGAGCTTTAATGTGCCACCCCCCCAACCCCCACCCGGGCTACCCTCAAGGCAGGGAAGCATCCACTTGGAAGCCTCTGTGACTGATCCTAGGACAGCAGGGGCTGAACATAAATTCATGATCTCAGAGAGGAAGGGGCCGCAGGGCAGGTCTCTAAGGCGCTCTCGTGCCCGGCGGCCCTCAGGCCTGTGTGTGCACTTTAAGAGGCCCCGCTGCACAGCACTTTGCTCCGCACACCGACATCCTGAGAGCCCTGGATCTATGAGGCAGCGGCACGAAAAGCAGCATCTATCATCCACGGTGCTGGGTCTGCAGTTTGGGAATTTCCGATGCGGGCCACGCCGATGTGATCATTACACCCCCGTCACGTTTGTCAGGTCCAGTTATGATGCAGCTTCGGTCGTGACCTTCTGCATCGTGATGAACAGCTCGGCAAGAAAGAGCCGCGGGAGGAAGTGCATTTTAAGTGATCGATAAAAGCCCTGGTCAGCCCGCATGTCACATAGGTCATCGTTTTTATTCATTGGGAACTGTCCTCATCCCAGAAACTGCAGCCGTTCACGAGCCCGGGGGCTGGAGGAGCCTCCCCAAGTGCAGAGGTCTGGACGGGGCTTTGACCCGCCAATGGTCCTTAGAAGAGCAAATGGATGCCAAATGGGTCAATAAAAAATCAAAGGGATCATAAAGGTAAATAAGTCTGTCCGCACACAGGAAAGTACATCAGATCAACAGGGGGAACGGGGACAAAGGTGAGGGCCGGGAATCGGAGAAGATGATAACATTTGTCCTCTGGTTATGTGCCCTGCTGATATCACCTGACTCTCCGTAAGTTTTAAAAGGTGATAACGTATTTTTAAGTCCCGCAGACCAATGACAAAATTCCCACCTGCCCCCTGGGAGGCGGCTCCTCCCTCTGGGCTCCAGAGCCCAGCAGTTAGGGGATGGACTTTGGAATCCCCTAACAAGGCTCACCCCTAACAAGGCAAACAAGACTGCGAGCCCCTCTCCTGACACTTAACTAACTGGGCAGCTTAATATTCCCAAGCCTCAATTTCCACATCTATAAAACGGGAGTTTTGTAAGGATTTCTACAAGATAATGATAATGTGTATTATGTCTGACACTCAGGAGAAATGCCAAGAAATGGTAATAATTGTTATTATTAGTATCCCCATCCTTAAAGTTACTGGATTGCACCAGAAATGTCTATTTTGGGATCTGGTCCCCTCACCAGCCTGTGAGTGTCTCCTGGACACGCACAGTATCGTATTCATATTTTTCTTCCCATGGCCATAGCATGGTAATAGTAGGTACCCCGCAAAGGCTGGGTGGGTAGGAAGGAGAAAGGGAAGAGAGGTGCAAAGGGGGCAGGAATAGGAGAGAAAGACTTTGGTGGGAGTGTCTTCGGAATGATCCTGGCTTTTGTTTTTCCGCCCTCCACTGTGAGCTCATATTTGCCAAACAAGGCAAGTCAGCCCCAGCTTGAGGTGAGGCTGAGCAGTAATCTACAGAACGGAGACAAATGAGAGGATCCGCTCTCCTGTGACCCAAAGCTGTCCCCGGGGCAGGCAAACTGAAGACAGCCCTGGGTTTGGAAAAAAGCTCCAAACGAACTAGGGGTGGTGGGAGGGGAGGAGGGCGGGGGGTGGGGGTGACTGGGTGGCAGGCACTGAGGGGGGCACTTGACGGGATGAGCACTGGGTGTTATTCTGTATGTTGGCAAATTGAACACCAATAAAAAAATAAATTTATTATTAAAAAAAAAAAAGAAAAAAAAAGGAAAAGAAGCTCCTAGAACAAAGCCTTTGGAATTCCATTGGATCCTGGAGCTTGGTCTCAAGAGTACTCCCAGGCTGTTTAAGGAGGTCTTCTCATGGTGTGAATGACTAGAAACATAAGGAAACCCACTTTGGAGAATTCATTAGAATTTCTTGGCCTTTCTAACTAACTACCACTGCCTCCTCCCGCTCTTTATTTTAAACTTGAAGTCACAGAAACTCATAGCTACTCCGGGGGGCTTCTTTTCTCCAATCTGCCCTTTTGCTCCTTCCAAGATGTAGGACAGGTCAGCCTCAGAAGATGCTCTTAATTGGTTCTACTGTTTCATTGCCAAGACAGTGGAGACAGCCACTGAAATCAAAGGGCACAAGCCCGGATGGCCTCTGTCCCCCTACAGCTACTACAGCTACCACTAGAAGATGCATCACGGGGAGAAGAAGGCCCCATCTGATCAGGGGGTTGGCGCCAGCATCTCTGCTTCATGTTCTGTCTACCTTGATAATCCTCACTCAGATTCCTCTGAAATTCTGGGGCAGGGTTTTCTCAAACTAGGTCAGAAAATTCATGGCTGGGGTGGTTGCCCCTGAGATGGAAAATGCTATCTGAAATCTGGGCAAAAAGAGAAAATGGTTTATTATTCTTCAGTGTTCGGCCAGACAGACAGATGCACACACACACACTCAGAAGAGAGGTGAGTCAGGCCCCACGGTAAGTCCATGAGAAGACCCACTTCCACTGGGTGGGCTCCTTCGCTCTTTCCCATGGCACTGAGTTTCAAAGGCCACCTTACAGATGGAGACTCTTGGGTGGAGTGTGACCTCCTTCAAAGTCAGGCACATTATAAATGGCCAAGCTGGAGACAAGAACTCCAGACTTCAAAACCCCCTGTATCCAGTTCTCTTTACTATAATGTAACACTACCCATTTACGAAAACATAAATAAAATAAGAGTTTCTTCCGTGGCAGATGCAAACAGCGGCACTTTCTTCTAAGATGTATTATTCAGCTGTGACAAACAACCAAAATATTGTCCTCAGTAGAGGACTGGTTAAATAAGTGACGGTCCAGGGACGCCTGGGTGGCTCAGTGGTTGAGCGTCTGCCTTCGGCTCAGGTCGTGATCCTGGGGTCCTGGGATAGAGTCTCGCATCCGGCTCCCCTCTGCTTCTCCCTCTGCCTGGTCTCTGCCTCTCTCTCTCTGTGTCTCTCATGAATAAATAAATAAAATCTTTATAAAAAATAAAATAAAATAAATGATGGTCCACCTGTATTCTGCAGCACCAAGAAGCCATTGCTACGAATGAGGTAAACCTATACGTCCTGGCAGGAAAATCTGTCCAAGATCTAGTAAATGAAAAAGCAGCATGATTCCATTTATATAAAAATTACACATACACTCATATGCACATATGCATGCCCCCTCCCCCGCCACACTTAAAAGCATATTTTTAAAAAATGTCTGGGAAATACTTGCTAAACTATTCATAGTAGCTACTTCTAGATGAGCGAAAGGGGATTCAACTTTTTATTTTATACGACTCAGTACTTTTTTTTTTTTTTAAAGCACCAAGCATAAATCATCTGCAACATACAGGCACTAACAAGTCACCAGCTGTCCCTGTAGTCTGGTGGCCTGGTGGGGGGCTACTATGTGTGTTCTGGGGATTAAGGGGGACTCTGAACACCATGAGGGAGAAGGAAGAAAACCATTTGTGGATGTTGGGGTGCCCTTCCACCTGGCGAAACCATCTCTTCTTGACTGCTATCTATAATTTCCTTTCCCCACATTTTCTCTCTATTACCTAGTTTCTCAGCTGGTTAAATACTTAAAAGTGGGCTTTGGCTTGCTCTCGCCTACAGAGCCGATAGCTTGCTGTATGGTTCCAGACACCCACACCACACACACACACACACACACACACACACACACACACCCTTCTCCAAAGAAATAAAAATACATATATACTATTAAGGAGGAGTAAAGAGGCACTGGTGTTGGCAGACAGAAGGGGACACGCACTAACCATGTTTTGATTTCGGGGACAGAGGGACTATGAAATATCCCCAGGCTAAGCCAGGACGTGAAGAATCTTAAGGATTAAGACACGGAACTTGTCACATTCAAATTACCCAGCCGATTCTATTTGACTCTGCTGCCCAGAGCTCCTCTTCCTCTTTCCTACTATACAAATGCAAAGCTTGTCATCTCTTTGCTAAGAAAAAAAGAAAAACATGCCTTTTCATTTTGGTTTCCACCAGACTTGGCAAATACGCAGGACGAGAGACAGTAAACACAATGGCTCAGGGTTCAAAGAGCTAGAGGAACTGAATCTAAACTTGGGAGTTTACCTAGGCCACACCCTGTCCTGCTCAGCAAGCGTGAACCAGGCGTGGGAGGGACACCGGTCTGGAGGCTTCCTTAGGCTGAATGCATCCACGGTGAGCGCTTCGGGTCACTCCTCCTGGCTGGGGAGTGGCGGGGACAGGTTTGGGAGCAGAGAGGCAGGAAGGAGGGGGTTCCAGCACCCACCCCTGAATGAGACAGGTGCCCCACACGTTATGCTTTGTTAGGCTTGAATTTGGCTTTGGTTTGAAGCTGTCACCTGTTTGAAAACCATGCAATGAGACCATCCTTTTTCAGATGAGGACACTGAGTGCCCGACGTAGGAAGGGACTTGCCCTGTTGCCAAACAGGCAGCAGACATGCTGGCAGGACCCCCGTGCAGGGCTTCTCCTAGAGACCCAGCTCTGTGCCCAACCAGACCAGCCTCAGCAGCTGAATTCACCCCAAACGCACTCCCACACCCCAGCCTTCACTTATTTGAATATTAAACATTTTCCTAATCAAGAGGAAACTCTTGATTCTCCCAACTCTTCCTGCAGATTTTAAACCCAGCAGCAACAACATAACAATAGGAGTATGATTTTTCCACAATGACTATAATAACCTTTGCCCTACTAAGGGGGCAGTTAGTAAGCATCTTTCCCCTGAGGTTACTTGTATTAATCAGCCCTTTAAGCTTATCTTGGTTTGCTCCTTCCTGCTGTGTTTGGATGAGCCAGGCACACACAACAAAGTCCAAGCTCCCTCACAGTGTGGCTTAGGAGGATGCACGTAGACTTTAAAGTCAAAGTTAGGTCAAACCCAGTCAGTACCTAGTCTTGGGCCAGTTAGTGAACCCCAGAGCCCCTGTCTGCTTATCTGAAAGACAGGAGAACGCCAGAGTGTGCTTGTGAATAGGACCACTTGGCATACCGTGCTCAAAACAAGTAGTAACTACAACCTGAGTGTCCATAAAAGGAGGAATGGATAAGCCAAATGTGGTCTACACATACCGTGGAATGTTATTCAGCCCTAAAAAGGATGGAAATTCAGATACATGCTACAACGTGGAACAGCCCTGAGGATGCTGTATAAAGTGAAATAACCCAGACCCCCAAAACACAAATCCTGTATGACTCCACTTCTACGAGGTCCCTAGAATAGTCGAATTCAGAGACAGAAAGTGGAATGCTGGGTGTCAGGGGCTGGAGGGAGGAGGGAATGGAGAGTTTGTGTTTACTGGGTATAATTTTGGATTTGCATGATGAAAAAGTAATACTCACCATTTGCTTTGACGTGGATGGAACTGGAGGGTATTATGCTGAGTGAAGTAAGTCAATTGGAGAAGGACAAACATTATATGGTTTCACTCATATGGGAAATATAAAAAATAGTGAAAAGGATTATAGGGGAAACTAGGGAAAATGAGTGGGAAAAATTAGAGAGGGTGACAAAACATGAGAGACTCCTAATTCTGGGAAACGAACAAGGGGTAGTGGTAGAGGAGGCAGGCAGGGGGTGGGGGTGACTGGGTGACAGGCACTGAGCGGGGCACTTGACGGGATGAGCATTGAGTGTTATACTATATGTTGGCAAATCGAACTTCAATAATATATAATATATATATATATAATATATATTATACATATATAAAAGAAAACAAAAAAGTTCTGGGGACATTCAGTCTTTAGCAATTCTGTAAAATAGGTAGTATTATCATCTCCATTTTGCAGATGAGGAAATAAGGTTTTAGCCAGGTTAAGAGATTTACCCCATTCACACAGCAAGTTGGTGGTTGAGCCAGACCATGAGTCTTGTGACTCTGTTCTTTTCAATATGCAATATGCAAACAATAAAATGTTATGCAAATAAAATATAAAGTAAATTTTCTGTAAAAATGCACATTTGATGCCACAAATGGTGCTGATGGCTGTACAGCAAAGCGAAAGTTCTTTTTTTTTTTGCAAAGCGAAGGTTATTAATGGAACTGAACTGTACTCTTAAAGATGGTTCAGATGGTAAATTTTATATTATGTGCGTGGTTAAATAATAAAAATCTAACCAAGTATGTTTTGAAGATCTATTTGGCTTTATTAATGGGTTCATGAATGGGACAGCATCCCGTGTAGCCAGTAGAGGGCGCTCAAAGGCCTACAGGAAAGGAAAGGTTTTTAAGGGTAGAGAGGGAGTAAAAAGAAGGAAAAGAGAAGCAGAGAATCCACTGTTTTAGGCAAGGTCGCCCTTCTGAGGGGAGTGGAGGGGGCCTCTCGGTGATTTCCTTGTGTTGACCAGGGAATTCAGGGTGTTGACTGCATAGAGGTTACATTTGTGGGGGGCTGAAGCTCCAGTCAGGCTGGGTACTGAGTATTGGTTTACTGACTTGGGGCCTTGAGTTTCTTTTTATTTTATTTTACTTTATTTTATACTTATTTATGTATTTATTTACTTAGAGAGAGAGAATGAGAGAGAGGGAATGCCTGGGGGACGGGCAGAGAGAGGGGGAGAGAGAATCTTAAGAAGACTCCATGCCCAGTGGAGAGCCCAATGCAGGGCTTGATCTCACGACCCTGAGATCATGATATGAACCGAAACCAAGAGCCAGACGCTTAACTGACTGAGCCACCCAGGCGCCCCCTCACTATATTTTTTAAGGAAAACATTATTAAAAAATAAAAACATGTTATTTACATCGACATGGGCACATTATTAATTTTTAAGTGAAATAATAAATATTTTAAAATTTCAATATCTGGTACGGTAAATACCAGTAGACATAGCTAGCACACATTAACTAAAGCTCTTTGAGGTCTGTAATAGCTTTTATGAGTATAAGGGGGCCTGGGACCAGAAAGTCTGAGATCCACTGCATTGCAGGGAACCTATTATTGGAGAGAGGGTCAATGGCCTCCTTGATCTGCTCCAGCAATCCTTGACTGGGATAGCTGCCCAGAAGTTTCCAATTCACTGAGAAGGATGGCTATCTGCCTACCACCACCTGGAAAATGACTAGATTAGCCCCTTTCCTGAGGCTACACTCCAGGACCAGCAGCACCAGCCTCACTTCAAAGCTTGTTAGAAAGTGAATCCTTTGGTGCCACCAAAACCCACTGACGCAGAACTCTGGGGGTGTAGCCTGGTGATCTGTGTTTCAACTAGCTTTCCAGGTGATTCTGATGCATGCTGACATCTGAGAATCATCAGGCTGGAGAATCATAGAAATTGAGTCACAGAACAGAGCTGTCCAAGCTGGGATAGCCTCCTCGGGCACTGTGTGTACGAGAGTCACCCAGGGGGACCTTGTTAAAAAGCAGTCTTGTTGGGTAGATCGCAGAAGGGCCTGTGAGTCTGCATTTCTAGCAAACTCCCAGGTGATATCAATGCCCCTGATTCCTGCACCTTGCCTGACACCCCGAACCCTTCGGCTCCTAGCTTGTATTGAATTCTTACGGTTCTAAGGGAAGTGAGGAAGGAACTCCTTCCCTGGGAAAATGCATGCATACAGTAAATTGTGCGGGACATTTCAAGATGTTCCAGACCTTCTGAAATGCACCTTAAGGATCACTGACTATTTTTTTTAGGACCTCCCTATGTCCCATGATATTTATGGGAGATAAATAACTTGCCTGCATTAAGCAAGTTTCATATGCATTTTCTGCCATTTGTCCCGTCAGACTGGAATGCCCTTCCTTCTTCTATCACTCACACAGATCCTATTCATCTTCCCAGGGCCAGTTCAAATGTCTCTCGTTCGGTAAAAATTTAACTGTGTTTTCTTCTGAGATCCCAGAATAAGCTGTGCCTTCATGATGGTCCTAGGACCTGACTTCTTCTACAGTTATGTGTTACCTGACTCTTTGTCCAAGAACAGTTTCAACCCTCAGACACTGTACCTCATCTCTGAAACTGGCACATAAGAGATGATGCAGATGCATCTGCTATATGAATTAATGGATATTAATTCCTCATAAGAAACACCAGTCAAAACATTTCTGACATTTAAGTGTATTTGTCATGCTCAGCCCCTCACCCGCATCGTGGGGTACCTCTGTTCCGTAGCAGATACAAGTCTTTTGAATGGTGAATCCAAACGGATGAGAAAGGGCTTTCATGCCCATGCCATCCCTACCCCTGTGCATCCCCATATGGTGCAGCCTGGCAGCTAGGGCCTGAGTGTTGAGGGCCTGTTGCCCAGGCATGGGGCATGGGGGCTGGGTTAGGGAAGAGGGAAGAGGGTGAGAAGTAACTATGAAGCATGAGGTGCTGGTGATGGAAGGACCTGTGGGTGGGCATGTCCTCTGGAAAGGGGATACTCTGGGCACACAGAGGGTGGTGGGAAGGGATAGGGCTCTTGGGGGTATGGACCAAGCAGAGGCAGAGATTGAGAAAGGGTCAGATAAGAGGTGAGAGGAATCCAGACACCAGCTTCCCAGTTTTGGTTGGGGTCTTGTTCCGCCCCCATTTCCCAAAGGCCGAGGCAGCTGCCACTGAGGCACCTACAACCAACACTTTGTTTTTCTCCCCACCACCAGAGCCTTCTTCAGTGTGAGATGCACAGGGGTGAAGCAAACACCTGGGAAAGGGTGGCAGGCAGTACATTACATCTGAGATTGGGATTCGGATTTCCAGTCCTGCTGGAAGAATTTTCATGGGGCTATCTATGACCAGACGATGAACCTACAAGGATTCTCTACTACTTTTGACATCAACTACAGGCTCAGAGTTTAGTGTCCAGGCCACAAGGACACTCACCTCCTTCCTGTGACCACTTGACCAAACCTTCCAAAGAGGGCACTAGGGCACTTCTCACTTGCCCTTTTCCCCTTCCCCCTCACCATCCCCATCTTGTCCCCTTCCTCCCATTTCTTTCACCAAGGGCACTGTTCCTTTTCCCCTTACCCATCTGTTATAGGCTGTAGCTGAACCATATCTCCTCCTAATTCCTAGGAAGCCCTAGTCCCTAATACCTCAGAATGTAACGATATTTGGAGATTAAGTCTTTAAAGAGGTAATTAATATGAGGTCTTTACCTTAGACCCTCGTCTACTAGGACTGGTGTCATTATAAGAGGAAGTTTGAACACAGAAACACACACGCACAGAGGATATCCCATGTAGGGACACACCAAGTAGGGGGCCATCCACAAACCAAGGAGGGAGGCTTTCGAAGAAACCAACCAGACAGACACCTTGATCTCAGATTTCTGGCCCCCAGAACTATGAGATAATAAATTCTAGTATTTATGCTCCCCCCCTCCCCCTAGTCTATGGTACTTTGTTATGGCAGCCCCAGCTGACTAATACACCATCTAATCCACCCTTCAAGCTCAAGACTACTTCAAATGTGTTGAAAGTACTTCAAACATGTTTAAGTACACTACTTAAAGATGTGTTGATTCAATTCAAGACAAAGGGAGCCCACCACTTCCTGCACTCTGGGTACAGTAAGGCCTGGCTTTAATGGAGAATGTGATATATTCAGCATCTTTTCATGATGTTGCCGGAGGCTTCTGATGTCTTTCTGAATGAGTGTTGCCTGAATCAAAAAGTTCCTCTTCTAGGGGGGCCTGAATAGCTCAGTCAGTTAAGTGTCCAATTCTTGGTTTCAGCTCAAGTCATGATCTCAGGGTTGTGAGATTGAGCCCTGAGTTGGGCTCCTAAAATCTTAAAAAAAAAAAAAAAGTTCCTCTTCCAAGGTATCAACTTATCAATCAAAATTGTTGTTTGTGTGTATGCATATGTTATTGTTTTTTAAAGATTATTTGAAAGAAAAGAGAGAGCAGGGGGAGGAATAGAGGGAGAGGGAGAGAGAAAATCCCAAGCAGACTCTCCACTGAGCATAGGACTGACTTGGTGCTCAGTGACCCTAAGGCTCATGCCTGAGCCCAAATCAAGAGTCAGACAACCGATGGAGCCACCCAGGCATCCCTAAAATCATTCTTAGAGAAGAGTTATTTGGCATATTGAAACTGGGATGGTTGTGACCCTTGCTGGGCATGGTACCTCCTACGAGCAGCAAGGGCAAAGTCTGGGTGAGAGAAGTGGGGGTATGTTCCTGTGTTCTTTATTAATTCAATCCATCCTTCTCTCTTCAGAGTGCTAAGCAAACTTCTCTTATCCTCTCTGGAATTACCCAGATGTAGCTGGACATTGGGGTCCAGAACCTAAGAGTTGATGAGTGGCAGTGCCCCCTCAGATGAGGCCAGATGATTCTGACTCACAATGCTGCCCTCAGTGAATCCCCCTGAAAGGGAACAGTGACACCCCATCACAGGTGTCACCCAAGGTCCAGGGGGCATCTTTGAAAGGCACCCTGGGCTTTGTGGCACATGAAGTGATACCTAGAATACATATCTCAAAGCACACTTGGGGCCTAGTGCCTGCTTTTAGGCTCTGCTGCTCCCTGTATCACAAACCAGTCCTCAGCAAGTGAGGTACCAGGTCCCTGGCAAGGGCTCAGGAGCTGTCACCAACAATCAGTGGCCTTTGTTAGCCTCTCAGCTATGGAACTGAGAAAGAGCAGCTCCAAACCAGCACTCAGCTTCCCACTCCACAATTTTGGAGAAACAGGAGAACTCACTGCACCATCACCCCTATGCCCTTCCCCTTGCCACCCCAAATACACACACACAGAAATGTGTCATCACCCAGGAAGGGCCAGCTGAGCTGAGGAGCCAGTTTCACTTGAGCCCATGTGTAAAATCATTTCTGACTAATGCCATGGAAAATGAAAGGGCACTGAGAAAATCAAGCTAATGTGAGAACGAGAGATAGAGGAGAAAGAAGAACAAAAACCTTGGTGGGATCATAGCTCTTGAGTCCCAAACTTACTGGTTCTTGGAAGTAGAGCTGGTAATCAAAAACGGGATTGGCTTTGATCTTCTCCATTGTGGACACATTGGGATTTGCTGGCACGAAGGGAGTATTCAAACTGGCCACTGCCCTGTGGAAAGAAGACACGAAGACACAGACCCTGTAAGAAGTCTGTATGAACCAGAAAGGACCTTACACATCAGGATGGAAGTTCAGAGCAAGAAAGGGATATACATAAGATCTCTGACTAGCAGTGTGTGGGAGGATGGGTCAGCACTCTGAGTTTTTGACTCCCAGGCTATGGCTTTTGTTTTGTTTTTTTTTCCCCCACTAAACTGCAGTATTTCTCACCCTCTTGCCTTAGACAAAGACACACACACACACACACACACAAACACACATTATGTGCAGTATATCAACCTTCATTAGATTATAGTTTCTAAAAATGCATTCATTCTTTTCCTTCTTTGCTTCCTTCACTCGCTTCACTGTGTTAATTCCATGCTATATGCTAGGGGAGAGAAGATATAAAATCAATACTCAGAGAGCTCATTATAATTTAAAAAGGCTAGACAAATATACCCATGACTATATTACAAAACAAACTGTGATACGAGCCATAAGAATAGCACAAGCACATGGGAGTTCAAGGAGACAAAGAGTTTCTAGATTTGGGCATCATGGAAAATCTCATGAAAAAGAGAGCATCTGAACTTGCCTTTTAAGCGTGGAAGAACGTAGGGAAGGGGAAACAATACTGTAAGGGAAATACCATGGGGTAGCATTAGCAAATTCTAGAAGGGGGCAAAGTTTGGGGTTGGGTTTGACAGAGCAAAAAAAAAAAAATCTATGTGGTGAGAGGCCAAGTTTTTTTTTGTTTTTTTGTTTTTTAAGATTTTATTTATTCATGAGAGACAGAGAGACAGAGAGACACAGGCAGAGGGAGAAGCAGGCTCCATGCAGGGAGCCTGACATGGGACTCGATTCTGGGACTCCAGAATCAGGCCCTGGGCTGAAGGCGGTGCTAAACCACTGAGCTACCTGGGCTGCCCAGGCCAAGTGTTTAATGAGGCATCTTGTGAAATAAAGCCAGCAAGGCAAGTGAGAGCCTAGACATGCAGGGCTGCGAGTCTGGATCAGATGCTGTAGAAAATCAAGAAAACCATGAGGGCTTCTGAGAAGAGGGGAGGAGCAGACTGAAATTGCAGTCAGGAAGTGATGTATCAAGCAGGGATACATGACACAGATGCAGAGAGGGACACCAGAAGCAAGGAGAGGCCCAGCACACTACTACTTTAGTCACCCAAGAGGAACAGGATGGCAGTGATGGGAAAAGAACAGAGGGGTAGATCTGAGTGACCACATGAAGTCAGGGCTGATAGAAGTCAGCCAGGAGCACAGTTAGTCTGGCTCATCAGTAAGGGATCCCGTACCTACTCTGATCCTAGGGAAACTCCTTCCCAAAAGGGAAATAAAAAGGAGAAAATATCTTGGGGAGATATAAACTAGGAGGAGCAAGATAACTAGGACAAATGAAATAATCAGGAAAAGCAGTGCTGAGGTTTAGCCAGTGCCAACCAAGAAGCATAATGCGAGCCACACATAATTTAACATTTTCTACTAGCCAATTAAAACAGGTAGAAAGAAGCATGTGAGATTAATCTAAAATATTACTTAATATTAACTGAATTATACTAATATTGTTAATACAAATTTAAAATCTACTGTTGATTTAAATAATTTAATATTCAACATGATATATCTAAAATAATAATTTCAACACATAATCAATACAGAAATATTAATAAGATTTTTTTTTTTTTGGTATTAAGTCTTCGAAATCTGGAAGGTATTTCTCCTTTAGAGTCATCTCAATTCAAACAGCCACATTTCAAATGTTCAGTAGCCACCATTAGACAGTGCAGCTGAGGCTATAAAATAAATTATACCAATGCCTAAAGGTTTCTAGTGTTACCACAGTGAATCTATTTTAAGCATTACTTAAATCACAAGTCAAGAAACTCTAGCTTTATCTAAATATTCTGAGCAGATGAAGGTTTTCTTTTCAATTGCCTTGACATACAGCTTATTCCATATATAAAAAAAATTATCATCATCACATGAGATGTTAGCATATAAAAGCTGGTGCCAACTGCATAAAGATTGGAGAAAGCTAAACCACAGTCTCCTATGGGAGCAGAATTTCTAGATGATTGTCAAAGAAAGGAGATAAAAAAAGTATTCTTGGCCAAACATGTAAGAAGACCCTGACATTAAATATGTCCCTATAGTTTATCTCAGTTGAATGCCAAAACCAAGGATTTAAAGAAATATTCCAGGGGGCACCTGGGTGGTTCAGTTGGCTAAGCTTCCAGCTCTTGATTTCTGCTTAGGTCATGATCTCAGGGTTGTGAGGTTGAGCCCCACAATGGGCTCCATGCTGTGCGTGGAGGTTACCTAGGATTCTCTCTCTCTCTCTCCCCCCTGCTCTCTAAAAAAATAAAAATAAAAGATTCTTTAAAAAAAAAAATCCACATCCGGGTGGCTCAGGGGTTTAGCGTCACCTTCAGCCCAGGGCCTGAACGTGGACACCCGGGATTGGGTCCCATGTCAGGCTCCCTGCATGGAGCCTTCTTCTCCCTCTGCCTGTGTCTCTGCCTCTCTCTCTCTCTCTCTCTGTCTCTCATGAATAAATAAATAAAATCTTAAAAAAAAAATCCACATTAAAGGTGGGCTCTTTCCTGAACTTTCTTTCATTCTCTGGCCAGAAAGATGTTCAATGGCAATAATATTCTTAAAAGCCAGCTTTGTCCAGGGCCAGAGATGCTGTGTCCCACTATGTACAGCCCTGGAAGGGGGTCTTGGCTTGCTCCCACCCCCCAGGAGTGTAGTAACAAGGCTGCTTTGATGAGCGCAGATGGAGAAGGAGCAACTACTACCAAACTAATGACATATGGGATGGAAAGAGAACAATGAGAGGAGGAACAGGAATCCAGAGCATGCTTGTGTATGTCAGACTTAATGTTATTCTGGATATAACTTCACTGGGCTCATGTTAAATATTCTCAAATTCTCACGGGAGAGAGAGACTAAGTTGTTAATAGAACAACAGGAAGGTGTTTCTCTTCCCTCAAGGTAGAGATCATAAGCCTGTTGTTCTATTTCCTTTTGTCCTCTTTAAGAAGCATCTAATACAGTCTGTACAGTAACTTTCTAGTGACCCGATTCCTAAGAACTGAGCTCTTATTTCAACTCTGAATGAAAGAGAGGACAGACAGAGAAGCTAAAGAGATCAGAAACACAAGAGTGCAAAAACTTTAAAAATATTTCAGGAAGTGTTTGATTCCTTTTGGTCTTTGATATCATCCTACCATTTGAACTGATGTTGGGCTGAACATAATTTTCCACTGTTTCTGTTCTTATATGTCCCACCAAAGAGAAAGTGAATGGATCATTTAGGGAAATACAGATGGCTGTGAAGGATAATGTTTATTTAATATGCTAAGAACCCAGGCTGAAATGGGAGTTTACACAGGCTTTAACTACCGTTGCCCGCTCAACTGGGTGTGGCCACAAAGGCCACCTGGCTCTCTGGGTTCAAAACCTGTCCTCTGAAAGCTCCCACTGGTGCCCTGATGTCATTCTAAGAATGATTATGAATGATGTGGTGGTGGTCACAACATGCCATTCTAACCTGACACCTGCATAGCATTTTCCATGTTGGATAGTTGAAAGGAGTTACCACTCTGTGGTTGAGGAAACCAAGGCCCGATGGGTGAAGTGATTTGTCACACAGCTGGGTCAGGGCAAAGTTGAAAGCCATGCTTCCTAACTCCCAGTCCAGGACTGAAGTTTCTTCTGGCACTCAATTCTATGACCCCACCACCCTTGAAGCCTCACCCACTCTCTCCAAAATCTACCACCATTCTTCTGCTTTCCCACTGGCTACCCAGGCCCTGAGTTATCAGTCCCATTACCGGTAACTGGGACAGGCCTTGCTTCCTAAGACATAAGCTCATTAAGTCCTCCTTATTAATGGGTCAATGGGTAGTAGGAAGCTAGATGTTGCACTCCCAGATAACCTATTTGTTTTCAAGAATTTACTGGAGGTCAAGACCCAAGGAAGGATTCTAAGGGGAATTCAAATCCAAACTCTTGATGCCTAAAGCCTAATTACCTCACTCTCTCAGGGTAGAAGAGAGCCATGTTCCACACCAGCATGCCTCCCCAGTCGTGGCCAATGAACACCGCTTGAGGGATGCCCTAGTGAAGGATAAAGAAGGGAGCTGAATGTGGGCAAGTTTCCTGGATGGGGAGGTGAGAGCCCTGGGGCCCTGTGCTCCCTGTTGGCCCAAAGCCTCAGCCAGCAATCCCTTTGTTCACTTCCTAGGACTCCTCCTCCACCGCCCCCACAGTAGCAACTTCAACGTCCACCCTCTTCAAGCCTCCCTTCCCACACAGACCAGCCTCAAGAGCCTCCAAAGGTGACTAATCTTTTATATTTTCTCAGAACCCTAAAGCCACTGACCCCAAATTCCCTCTCCCTCTCTACCTTCTCTCAGATCAAAATTTGTCTTACCTCTTTTTCTACTTTTTGTCTTAAAGTTAGTATGACTTACATCCCTGTGTTCCATATTCATCTTTCATTGGGTGATTATGATTCTACTCCCCACTCTTTTCGGATCTTTGCTCCCATAACTAACCACTGAAACCTCAAAGGCATCTCTATTGCCCCCCTCTCTACCAGCATCTTCTTTTCTTCTGCTGCTGCTAACAAGGAATGACAACAGTTCCTGTTTATTGAGGACCTACTATGTCACAGGCACTGTGCTAAGTGTATACACCTACCATCTGGAATTCCTCCAATAACCTTCTAATACACATTTTACAAATAGGGAGACAGGCTCACAGTGGTTAGATGACTTGCCTAGGCCACATGGATGGTAATTCAGACCCAGGCCTCTCCAATTTAAAACCGGGCTCTTCCCCACCACCCCACCCTGCTGGCTGCATTTAGCCACATCAGAGCCTCCCCGAGCCTGCCCAGCCTCACCATCATCTTGAAAAGCAGCTCCCAACTCAGCTCCCTGCCACTCCTCTGTTCTCTGTGTCCAGCTTCTCACAATGATCTACCCCAGTGGCCTCTCTGGTAACTGCCATACATCTCTGAAGCCTTTTCCCTGCAATCCCTGAGTCCACTGAAACTTCCCTCTCAAAGGCTATTCATGATTCATAATAGTTTTTTTTTTCCTCTTGGCTCTCATTCTTCTGACTGTTCTGTGGCATCAGACGTTTCCTTTGCAATGTTCTTCCCTGGGCTTCTGTGACACTATGCTTTCCAGACTCTTTTTCTCACTTCACTGAGTCTACTCCTTCCTCTCCCCGTCATATGGGAGTACTTCATGGTGCAACCTGAAGGCCTGTCCTCAGGGAACACATTGACCCCGATGGCTTCAGTGGCTGTCTCCAGGTGGCGGATGACCACCTCTCCTGCAATGGGCCCGGCTTCCTTCCCCTGGGTCCCAGGAATGACTGGGCCAGGGAGGGACACCTACCCCACCCGGCCAACAACCACAGGGCTCTCTTTCAACAATCAGAGTAAGAGACTTTCTCAGCCAGCTGGAAGTCTTCTAGATAGGAGGTCATTCTAGAGTCAGAACTGGGGTGGCCGCACTAGGCCATGTCCTCTTAGATGTCCCCACCATTCTCAAAGATCCAAAGCCAATTCTGTGGGACTGAGAATCTGCAGAGGGCAGAGACCACGATGTCTTTGCCTCATTTCCTACAGTGTTTGCCACCATGCCTTGCTGCTGAACTGGAACCCACCAGTCATCTCAAATTCTCCTCCTGACTTTCAGATCCAACAAATAGGGACTAAATCCATAGTTTTGAGGTCCTCTATTGGCTATCCCTCCACTGCCACAGTCCTGGCTTAGCAGCAGTGTCCTCACCCTGCCACTGTGACCTAACTCAGGATGGGAGAAGTGTCCTACCTAATTACAATCTCATTCTTCTGTGAGTGAAAAGCAAAAGTATAGTCTCCGATCACCATCGCTGGTCTGCGTTGTGTTTGTCATTGACGTTCCAAACAATGTTAAGTGAAGGCATTTGATGTTAGGTATTTCTAAAGGGGCATCAATTTTTAAAAATTGTGAAATATTAGCCTATAGGCTATTTTCCAAAATTCTTGATGCCAGCAAAGCTCTCTACCCCTAACTCAAACCCGAGATAATCCTGTTCCCTGGAAAATACTTGCCATGAAACAATCAAAACCAAAAAAGCCCAAACTTGGCACTATATTGTTCTCTGAACATTTTGCCATCCCTGTGCTTGTGATTCCTCCTGACCAGCTACCCTGCCTCCCGCTGCCCCAAAGGGTGCCATTCCTGCCCTTGCCACTCACCTAGGGGGCTCTAACAGTTGACACTTTCAAAGGCTACATCTTTAATTGCCCACCCAAACAGAACTCTCCAGAGATCAGTCCAAGACAATTACTTACCAACTTATCCAGGAAGGTGACCATCTCCTAAGAAAGAAAACACACAAGAAAATCAGAAACTCACAGAATTCCTGTGTCTTCCTTTGTTAGGGGCTACACTGTGTCTTCCCCAAATTCACATGCTGAGGCCCTGACCTCTCCCCTCCAGTACCTTAGAATGTGGCTGTTACTCGGAGATAGGGTGATTGGGGTGATTAAGTTAAAATGAAGTCATTAGAGCAGGCCATGATCCCAAGCTGACCAGGGTCCTTATAAGAACCAAAGATTTGGACACAGACACACCGAAGAAAGCCCATGTGAAGACACAAGGAGAAACAGCCATCAACAAGCAAGCCTCAGACTCTGCTGACACCTTGACCTTTCACTTCCAAGCCTCCAGAATGGTGAGAGAATCCATTTGTGTTGTTGAAGCCACCCGGTCTGTGGTACTTTGGTATGGCAGCCCTAGTGCACTCATATGACGTACAGTCACTTCCCAGCTTGTGAATTCTCTCCCTTCCCTTTCTAGCATCATCTCAGTAACGAGGCAGATCCCAGACACTCAGAGTAAGTTATTCAGGGTCTGTTACTGCACAGCACTCAACGGGGCCATGTTCATTATAAATCACAGCTTCTTCTGGGGACAAAGAGAGAACCCCAGGACAGCAAGCTCCTGCCCCCATCCCGCAGCACTGATGAGGAAATCTGGCCACACCAGCTAGCCAGCAGGGAGTCTGGGGAAGATGTCTATGATGTGTGGAGGTGTTGGTGATGAGGGGCATCCAGAATCAGGGCCGGGGCTGTCATACTGGGCTAGGTACAGAATGGGCAAGTAGGGGAATTCTGCTGGGGATAGGGGTGGAGGGGAGGACAGAGCAGAGGTGTGGAGAGAATGAATCAGTGACCAACAGGCAGGCCTGTCAACCTCTGCAGAAAGCCACACTGGCTCTCTGTTCTGAAGCCCCATTCCTCCTAAATGGTCCCATCTAATTTGTCAACACTACCCCCATTCACCTGCGCCCATATGAGGAACTTCTGCTTGCTATAATAAAAAAGCCAGGGCACCTGGGTGGCTCAGTGGGTGATGTGTCTGCCTTTGGCTCAGGTCATGGTCTCAGGGTCCTGGGATTGAGCCCCACACTGGACACCCTGCTCTACAGGGAGCCTGTTTCTCCCTTTCTCTCTGCCTGGTGCTCCCCCTGCTTGTGCCCTGTCAAATAAATACAATCTTAAAAAAAATATCTATGAAGCTGCATCTGTGCATCCCTAGTGTGGCCAGAGGTGCTGTGCCACACCCCTCACCTTCATCACTTCCTTTCCCCTCACTTAGAGTTGCAGGGAGGAAGCGGCAGCTCCATTCTACAGATAAGTAAACTGAGGCTCACACAGATTGAATGATGTGGCCAAGGCCACGTAACTAGTAGTGGTAGAAATGGGATTGATTCGAGGTCTATGTGATTTCAAAAATTCAACATCAGAACGTACAAAGCCATCCTGTTTATTTTTATTTACTTATTCATGAGAGGCAGAGAGAGGGGCAGAAACATAGGCAGGAGAAGCAGGCTCCTCGCAGGGAGCCCGATGCAGGACTCGATCCCAGGACCCCAGGATCATGACCTGAGCTAAAGGCAGACGTTCAACCAGTGAGTCATCCAGGTGCCCCAAAGCTATCCTGTTTTACCATGTAGACAGCCTTATTTTGGATAGCTTCCAGGCCCTTGACTCCACCTCTCTTTCTACCAATTGAGAAGTAATCCTAGTTTGCTTTTTGGTTCCCCAGATGGAGGCTCTCACTGGGGGCTGCAGAGATTGCACCATAAGAGGCTGACAACTTAAAAAAATATATGTGACTGTATTTTCATCATCTACTCTTTAAGGTGCTTCCAAAATGAAAGGCAATTTTCTTTCCCTTCTCTGGGCTAGGGCTCTGTTTTTGTTCTTCCACATTAACCAAAGAGGTGGAAATTGCAGGACCGTATGAGGCAGGGCAAAGACAAAGGGCTTCCCACAGCCCTTGTATTCTCTATCCTAAGAGCATTAAAAAGTAAGTATACAGATATTCTCCACTCTGGTCTCAATTCTGTGGGGAAAATGCACCAAATATGGGCACCTTTTCTGGGGGAGACAGGCTGGGGGTGGGGACATACAATTCTGCCTACAACCAGTGCCAGATTCAAAGACAAAGAATTGTAAAGGTGTTCTGATTCCTTTGGCTACCTCTGGGCCCATGCCTGCCCCACAAACCCAGGACCACACTGATGGCCTCATTGGTTCAGGAAACAATGGGCAAGCCCCTCACTGCTCCCACTAGAATATCCAAAGGCAAGAGCAGGTGACAGGTTCCACTGGTTAAAATATGCACCATTATTTTTTTTCCTTCAAGATAGACACACAGTATTGATGTAATTACTTAGTTTATATTATTTTAGCAGTTTTTATTTTCACCCTTCCCCCCCAAAGACAGATTACTGGATGGTGTCAGGAAGTCTTGTTCTGGACTGTGTCCCTCAAAATTCACATGTTAAAGCTCTAACCGCCAGTGTGGCTGCATTTGAAGACCACAGGGTCTTTACAGAAGTCATTAAGGTTCACTGAGGTTATGAGGGTGGGGCCCTGATCAGATAGGATTCCTGTCCATCAAAGAGACATCAGAGAGCTGCTTTTCACTCTCCAATTAATCACAGAGACTAAAGATTAGCTCTGTGTGACTTCCACCTCCTACTGTTAAAAAGAAGCCACAGGCCTAAAATGGCATCACTTAGGTGAAGGCCCCAAGTCTCTTAATACCCCAGCCTGACTGCATCTTCAGCCTCCTACAAATGTAGCCTCTACACAGTCAACACAGGAATTTCCTGGTCAGCACGAAGAAATTACCAAGAGGCCTCCTCCGCTCCCCTCACAAGGGTGACCTTGCCTAAAACAATAGATTCTCTGCTAATCATTCCCTACTTTCTACTCCCTTTTAAGGGTAGAACCCTTAAAAACCTTTTCTTTTCTGTAGCTCTTTGGAGCTCCCCTCTACTTGCTAGATGGGGTGCTGCCCGATTTCTGAATTGATTCATAAAACCAATTGGACCTTTACAATTTATTTGCTTGAAGTTTTGCTATTGAATGCTACAAACTAAGAATCACACTCAAGTCTGGAGGGGTCTTGGAGGGCATGAAGTCCATCCACTCATTGTATTTTATACTTGATGGCATGACCTGGAAAGATTAAATGACTTATCCAAGGTCACACACAGTGAAAGAGACAACTGGGTGTAGCTAAGTTTCTCTACGTTAATGAACTTGAGAAGATACCACTATTGCTATGTTGCATCCCAACACCTCTAATTTAGAATCCTGACTATAGTCATACAGAGAATAGGTTCGTGGTGCCTTAAAGGTACCTATTCTAAAATAAATAATAGTTGTATTATGAGCTGGCATAAAAGTTAAGGAATTGTGGTTGAGAAAAGACATTTCAATATACTTGGAGGGATGTAGTTGGGAAAAGGTTTTTTGTGGGCATTTGAGGGTAAGCAGTATTATGGATCTTCATTCAGTTTCCTATAACCCTATATTTAAAGATTATACAGGTTATTTATTAAAAAAGATTATACCGGGTGTTTTAAATAAAATTTTACATTAAAAATATTGTGCTAATTTTTTAAATGACAGCTTTATTGAGATATAACTCACTGCCATAAAATTCACCCTTTTAAAATGCACAATTCAGCAGATATTAATGTAGTTAGAATTGTGAGGTCATCACTGCTGTGTAGTTAGAGAACATTTCATCACGCCAAAAAGAAACCCTGTACCCATTAAGAGTCACTCCTGTTCCCCATTTCCCCTAGCCCTTGACAAACCACTAACTTCATTTCTGTCCATATGGATTGATCACTTCTGGAAATTTCATATCAATGCAATTATACAATATGTGGCCTTACGTGACTGGCTTGTCTTAGCGTAACGTTTGCGAGGTTCATTCATGCTGAAGCATGCATTATTATTTCATGCCTGTTTATGGCTGAATAATATTCCATTGTATGGATATACCACACATTTTTTTATCCATTCATCAGTTGATGAACATTAGGTAGTTTCCACTTTTTGGCTTTTGTGAATAATGCTGCTGTGAATGTTCATGTCCAAGTTTTTGGTGGACATATTTTTTAAATTCTTTTGGGTGAATACCTAGTAGCGGACATACTAGTGACTTTTTATAAGGGTGGAGCTGGAGGACCAGAGCATCCCATTTTATCTTGCTTGTTTCAGTAAAAGGATTTTCTTTTGGAGGCCAGTTAGATCAAGTGACCTGATTTACCCATCTTGAGAACCAATTTTGACAGAAACAAGGCAGAGGTCCAGTTAACGGACATTGGGGGGATGGGGAGAGGTTATTAGTGAGATTTTGGCAGGATTGTGTCAGATATATGAGCATGATAAGAAGGTGCAGAATGGAAGAGGTAAAGACTTGGAAACTGAGGAAGGATGGAACAACCACAACTGGAAAGTCAGATTTTGTCAAGGCTCCTCTTACGAGGGGCCAAAGCCTACTTCCAGGCCTGGTTGTGGGTGGTCCGAACAGAGCTATGACTTCTATATGGAGCCTTTTTGTAATTTTTAGCATGATTAGCACCATCATCAGTTTTACAGTCAACTAAGAGGCTGTTTCTTCCCCTGAGCCCCTCCAGCCTTTGCTTTTGCCCTAGGGCTGATGGAGGCTTGGGGCACAGTCTCCTTACCCCAGCCTTGGCAAGCTCTGAGATGAAGGTCCCCTCCCCAATGGCACTTATGCTTCACTTAGAATAGAAGTGCCACTAGAGTTACCAATCCACAAACTGACTCCCTAGGTCTGGCCAACAACATCTTTACCGAAATAAAATGATCTTTTAAATTCTTAGGATGGAAAGGCCAGATGGTAGAGTGGCTAAGAGGAGGGACATGGGAGCTACTGCCGGGTTCAGACCTGGCTCTACTAGCTGTTGACCACAGGCAATTTCTTTACCTCCTCATGACTCAGTTTCCTCCTCCATCAAATGGCTTAGAGCAGTAGTTGATAGACAGTAAATGTTGGCTATCATTTTGAAATACCATCTTAACTTTTAGTAAGATTTTTATACCCAAATGCTGTGAAATGTTTTCCTAGGATTTTAAATGAATATCCACACTTCTGTCTTATATAAGTAAAAACACTAGGATGGAAAAAATGTTACAAATGTCACCCAAAGACCTTTCTTACCTGACATAACACTTCCATGGAATATTCTTCTATTTCTGCAATTAAAAATAAAAGAAATACACTTAATTCACATGGTTGAAAATTACCAACAAACTAAAAGGGCCCCTTTTGTCCTAGGCACCCTTGTCAAAGATCAGCTGACTGTATGTGTGTGGACTTATTTATGAGCTTTCTATTTTGTTCCATTGGCTCTATGTCTGTCTTTATACCAATACCACATTGTTTTGATTACTGTAGCTTTGCAATGTATTTTGAAATTAGGAACTATGAGTCCTCCAGCTTTGTTCTTTCTGAGGATTGATGTGACTATTTGGGGTCTTTTATGGATCCACACAATTTGTAAAAATTTTTTTTTCTATTTCTATAAAAAATGCCATTGGGGATTTAATAGGTATTGCACTTAATCTGTAGATTACTTTGGGTAGTATGAATATTTTAACAATAACAGCAATTCTAGGAAGCAAAAAAGAAAAAAAAAAAACAGAGAAAACAGAAGAAAAAAATTATCAAAGAAATAATTCAAGAAAACTTCCAAGAACTGAAAGCTAAATGTGCCCAGAGAGGTGGATGAAAAGAGATCCACATAACTTACACAATATCATAACATTTTAGAACACAGAAGCTAAAGAAGAAGATCCTTAAGACATTAAGGGTAAGGGGAAAAAAAACCAATAACATAGATAGCCTCGTGGATCCGAATGACATGGGACTTGGCAATAGCAACAAAGGAAGACAGAGAATAGTGGGACAAGAGCTTCACAGTTTTAAGGAAAAGCAATTTGTTACTTAAAATCTATTGCCAAATGATATGAAATTTATACACAAATGATCTGCAATGTGTATGTATGCATTCCAAATCATCATGCTTGGCTTTATTTTTTAATCAATTATTTATTTATTTTAAATAGGAAGTTTAAAGATTTTATTTATTTATTCTTAGAGACACAGTGAGAGAGAGAGAGAGAGAGAGAGAGAGAGAGGCAGAGACACAGGCAGAGGGAGAAGCGGGCTCCATGCTGCGAGCCCGAAGCAGGACTCGATCCTAGGTCTCCAGGATCACACCCCGGGCTGCAGGCAGCGCTAAACCGCTGCACCACTGGGGCTGCCCTCATGTTTGGCTTTAAAACTAATGTAATATAGAATCTTCAGCAATAGTTAACATGTAAATTATGGTTTTCCTTTTTCAAAGATATTTATTTATTTATTTATTTATTTATTTATTTATTTATTTATTTATTTATTTTAGAGAGGGGGAGAAAGAGAGATGGAATGAGAGCATGGGGTGGGGAGAGGGGCCGAGGGAGAGGGAGAAAGAGAATCTGAAGCCGACTTGTGCTGAGCATGGAATCCAATACCAGGCTCTATCTCACGACCCTAAGATCATGACCTGAACTGAAACCAGGTCATTTGGTCAACCACTGGAGCCACCCAGGTGCCCCATAAATTATTGTTTTCTCAAAAAATAATTATAATTACAGTACGTATAACCCTAGGTCCCACTTCATCCAGAACTGTTCAGTTTATGTGTATTATTATTGTTTCTTGTACTTTTAATGGTGTTCTAGTTTGAATGATAAATTAATTACTAAGTTATCCCTAGGGGATTCAGGTAAGATCATAGTCTAGATGAATGAAAATAGACATTTTAAATTTTTTTTTTAATTTTTATTTATTTATGATAGTCACAGAGAGAGAGAGAGAGAGAGAGAGAGAGAGAGAGAGAGAGAGGCAGAGACATAGGCAGAGGCAGAGGCAGAGGGAGAAGCAGGCTCCATGCACCGGGAGCCCGATGTGGGATTCGATCCCGGGTCTCCAGGATCGCGCCCTGGGCCAAAGGCAGGCGCCAAACATCTGCGCCACCCAGGGATCCCGAAAATAGACATTTTAATAATAAAATTTTAGGGGAAAAAACTTGTTAATGTCTTTCCTGGATGGCTGGACTAGACACTTTCTTTTTGTCTAAAATGCCTCTGGACCATTTAAGAGGTAGTAAGCAGCCACTGAGTAGGTACCATGACAATTAGGGAATAATCATGGAGTGACACCCTGGCCGTGACTGGCTGAATGGCCTGGCTGGTGGCTACCTGAGTGCCAGTTCATGTCAGCTGGCTTCAAACTCCTCAGACTTGATGTGGATATGGGGAAAGCAGCTCAGAGAAAGGGTGGTAAGCCCCTGGTTTGGCTCACTGAGCCACCACTGCCAGCAGTATGGCTGACACTTGGAGGGACAGGGACTCTGCTGCATGTCTGACTGTATCACGTTCCTATCTCCACCTGGAGTGCTTAACAGTTTGGAACTGAGAACCCCCTTTTTTAAAAAAGATTTTTATTTTATTTATTCATGAGAGACAGAGAGAGATAGAGAGGCAGAGACACAGGCAGAGGGAGAAGCAGGCTCCATGCAGGGAGCCCGACATGGGACTCAATCCTGGGTCTCCAGGATCACGCCCTGGGCTGAAGGCAGCGCTAAACTGCTGAGCCACCCGGGCTGCCCTGAGAACCCCTTTGAAACTGATAAAAGCAGTAGACTTCCTCACCCCGGGAAAGTCCCCATAAACCCATACATGGACTCAGGTTCATAGGCCTCTAATGCCCATCCTTGGATAGACACCATCTGGATCCATAGACACTGGGTTAAGAACCTGGCCTACTGATTACCATATGATCTAGCAACTCCACTTCTGGGTATACACCTCAAAGAACTGAAAGGAGGAACTCGCCCAGATATTTGCATGTCCATGTTCATAGCAATATTATTCACATTGGCCAGAAGGTGGAGGAAACCCAAATGTCCATCAATGGGTGGATGAATAAACAAAACATGGTCTATACATACAATGAAATATTATTTGGCCTTAGAAAGGAAGGAAATTGTGATATATGCTACAACATGGATGAATCCTGAAGACATGATGCTAAGTGAAATCAGCCAGTCACAAAAGGATAAATATTGTATGATCCACTTTGAGATGCACTTTGAGATGCCTAGAGTAGTCAAATTCATAGATAGAGAGCAGAAGGGTAGTTGCCAGGGGCTAGGAAAGGGGGAACAGAGAATTAATGCTTTAATGGGACAGAGTTCTGCAAGATGGAAAAAGTTCTATAGCTGGATGGCACATCTTATACCCTACATCCAGCACGAGACTTCCTCAGGGCACAGGTCATTCATTGGGTTTCTTGTATTCATCCAGAGTACAGGGAGCAGAGACATCTGAGCCCAAAGTATATAGACAAGGGTCACTGAGAGAGAGGGGAGGGGCAAAGCCAGACCCCCTTGAAGGGTTGCCTGCTCTGACCTGGGACCAGGGGCAGCCAGTGCAGTTGGGGAGCTCAGACAGTCAGAAGGCATAACCAACAGAGGAAGCTGTGAGACAGCTAACTTACCAGGAGGAGAAGATGACTCTCCATAGCCTTTCATGTCCAGAGCTAGTACCCGGAAACCCGCCTGAGCCAGAGCAGGGATCTGGAAAACAAACAGTTCAGGTACACTCAAGTGTGGTCTCATGAGTCTTTTGCAGACCTTCTGTCTTTGCTTCCTTCTATCCATTTTCTTGTAAATGGCTCAACTTAAAGTGTCAGGTGGCACTACCTGGGATCCTTGGCATGAGTTCTGGATAGGGCTGCCATGGCCAGTGGTAGGGTCTGTGTACTACATGTCATGCTACAACTAAGAGAGCATCTTTCCTAGCAAAGACCTTGCAGATTTCTATATGCATGATGAAGATGTCCCAGAAGGTGGCATAGAGCATCTTGAAGTATCTGCCTTTTTCTAATCTGCAGAGGTGGTATATGGGCTAGCACAGTTCTGAGGTCTGGATCCATCTCTGAGGTATCATGGTCATCACTGGAGATGATACTTCACTCTACGGTTTCAGCTTCTCAATGGCCTTCTATGCAGGGCCACACCATCTAGACTTTCCTCTCTCTTCACCTTGACTGGGGCAGACCTTCCCCCGTATTCCTTTACCTGGTACCTCCAAGAGAACCAGCTCTCAGGAAATCCATGGCAGAGACACACAGCAGGTCCAGAGCCCAGCTCCACAAAATGCAGACGAACCCCAGGCTGTTGAAAAGAGAGGTGAGTAGTTAATGACCACAGTGCCAGGCTGGACAGAACCAGGTCCATCTTCTGCAGACCTCCCCAGGCCATCTCCATGTACTGCCAGACCTCACAATTTCTCAGCTCAAGACCCTAATGCTAGGAAATGTTCAAGAATACACAACTGGTCAAACTACAATAAACCTGGCAGCTCTTAGAGGAACATACGAAGCCTGAAAAGGAGGTTATGTTTGGTAAAAAATAAAAACAAAACAACTTTGCCTACCTCCCTAAAAGGCCCTCATACTGTCGGAGTTTCTGGTACTGTTTGACAGGTCTTCCATATTTTAAACTGGGCCTGATTTTATGCACAGCATAATATTCATGTTAACATGCCAAGTACCAGGATTATTTTGTTAAAAATTCTTTCTCTCTTGAATGTAAAATCTTCTCCAAGCTTTGCTACACTTCTAGTGCTTTCTGGGCTGTGTGTCAGAGACTGCTAGAGCTCAGTGTCTGTGTTCTGTTCTTCCTGGCACACGACAGCATTCTCCAGACCTCTCCTCACTTCCTTGCAATGGGTGTGGCCATGTGACCGAGTTCTGGCCAATGGCCTATGAGAATGAAGAAATGTGGGCTACCTTCTGGGCCCATAGAGATCTCCCACGCGTGGCCCTCACACTTTTCCTATCCAGGCCCTGAAGGGTTTGGGCCTTGGGAAAGGTACAGCCAGCAGAAAGAAGGGGACGAGCTGCTTGGTGACTGCATGGAGAGAGCCCCCTCCTACCCCACCTTGGACTGTCTGGGAAGCATGAAATTAACTTGATGTTGAGCCACTGGAAGCTTGGGATGGTTTGTTTTAGTACTTAACCTACTCCAATTATTGCCACATGGTCTAAGCACATGAGGTATCCAGTCAGAGTGCTCTATTTTCCCAAATAATGTATCTCCAACTTTTTAATGTAAATAAATGGGAAAAATAAGCTGTGTGCATGGAAATTCGCTTGGAACAACTTTATGTAGCTGCATCTCAGATTACTTCATGCCTGAGTTCCAAGTCGGAAGTCTCATTCATGATTCCCAACGAGTTATTCTGCTCAAGAAAACATTAGGCTGACATTTCACAAACTCTTTTATGGTCTACAATCTTCTTTTCAGAACATGTTCCATAGTCTTCTTGTGAGTACTTAGCAAAGGAAGGGGTTTAACTTTCAATTCTGTTGCTTATATTGAAAAGTGTTGTAGTATTAATGTCCAGTAAAATCCAAATCTGCCCCTGTTCTAAAAGGATCCTAACCAGAAGGCTCCATTTTGCTGCTTCAGAGCTGACTCAGCATTGAGTAGCTCAGCAAATGCATGTCCTTTCCCATCCTTTAAATGGTATGTTAATAAAATTGCCATAAAGCCAGAAAACAAGATCTAACCCAGCTTGAGTTGTATTAGTATTCCACGGAGATCAATGGACTAGCACTCCCCAGAGTGGGGCTCAGCTGGGACTCCCCAGAGGTTGCTGCCCTAGGTCTTTAATTTGGGGTGAAGGCAGAGGGGGTGATAAAGCAATTCTGATCACTCTCCTTCTTGGTCAAGTGAGAAATGTATTGAAAATAATTGGACCTGCAAGCCTCAAGTGGATTATGAGAATAACCCTGTCCATGGGGTTAAGACACAAGGTTATACCTCAGACCCCAGGCCCCAGGCTTCTCATTGACACTGGAGATGAAGGCTGAAGGGACCTTGTGAAATGCTCACCCTTTCAGGACCACCCAGGGTTACAGAAGGAGCTGGGCTGACGCTGATAGCTCTTTCTTGCCATCCAGCTCCCACTCATCCTTTCGTGCCTACTTCGCCATGGCTGCTGAACATTGACCAGTGCAGCCTCTGCTCTCACAGAGACCATCCCCAGTGTTCCAGGACTCCACTATTAGACAAGGACCCCATCCTAGGTTTGTAACTACAGGGGCTGGGAATGTTTATCTCATTAGACTGTAAAATTCCTAAGATGGAATGTTTATCTCATTAGACTGTAAAATTCCTAAGATAGAAGACATTCCATCCATCTCGGTATTTCTCTCTGTTCCCCGCAAACAACAAATACTCAATAAATCCTTGAGGGGCTGTCCTCCACAGCAGGTGGGCTTCCCCTCATTCTGCAGACCTACACCGCTCAGGCCACCAGCTCTCCTCTCCATCAGCTACCGTTTATGGAGCGTGGAGATGCCAGGTACTATGCCTGGTGTTCCGCATGCAGGATTTCAATGACAGTTGACCCTTGAGCAATGTGGGGATAAGAGGCACTGACCCCTACCTGTGTAGTCGAAAATCTGCATATAACTTTTGACTCCCCCAAAACTTAACTAGTACTAGCTTACTGTACTGTTGACAGGGAGCCTTACCGATAGCAGTCAATTAACACATATCACATACTGTAATCTTATAAAGTGAGCTAGAGAAAAAAACGATCTTAAGAAGATCATAAGGAAGAGAAAATACATCTATAGCACTGTGCTGTTCAAAATCCTCAAGTAAGTGGATCCACATTGTTCAAACCCATGTTGCTCAAGGGTCAACTAATCCACACGAGAACACTGAAGGGAGGTATTAGCATAACCTCGTCACAGAGCTATGTACACTGACATTCAGAGTGATAAAAAATGTACCTAAATTTGCAAACTTAGTGCCAAAGCCAGGATTCTCACTGGTTCTCTCTGGCCTAAAGAAACTGTCCCATCTTGGTTTGCTTCTGAGCTGACCTGGCACTCTAGGTCCCTTCCCATTTAAATGGGACCAATGACAAATGAAGAAAGATTCCAAAGTGAATCCATAAAGACACTGTAACATCCTTCTCTGTATCCTGGCTGGGTCGGGAGTTGGGGCCCCTTTGCACACTGCCTTGGCTTTGTTGTAGTCCTGGTCACTGGGTGTTTTATTGGCCACTTCTGTCTTTTTTTTTTTTTTTAAGATAATTTATTTATTCATGAGAGACACAGAGAAAGAGGCAGAGACATAGGTAGAGAGAGAAAAAGGCTCCCTGTGGGGAGCCTGATGTGGGACTCAATCCCAGGACCCCAGGATCACGACCTGAGCCAAAGGCAGACACTCAACCACTGAGCCACCCAGGTGTCCCCAATTCTGTCTCTTTATTCTTGCCATGGGTTCCTTGAGGATGGGTCTGTCTTGTTCCTCACTTCATCGCTCGTATCTGACCCATGCCTGACACAAGGCAGTGCTCAATAACTATCTGCTGGATAAAAATAAGTTCTCCCCAGAACACAGGCCAGATAACACATGGACTCTAGCACCCCTGGGCTACTCAAGGCACTGTGTAACCTGTTTTTCCATGGGAATCTGACCACCTCCATACACTGCTTTGCATGTCTTAAGGAAGGATCCATGTCTTCTGATTTTTGAAGAACAATTATATGAAGAAATATTATTTCCCTATAAACAGTGGATGTTCAGCTATCCTTGATGTTTAACAAATGTCTCTGCAGGGCATTCTTGTAGGTGGCCTGGTCAGGGAGTACTCGGCTGCCTGTGAGAGAGTGCTCACATACCTTTATTGGCACATACACATGGCTCATGTCACTCGGATTGCATGGGACTGGCAGAGGGGCTGCAGTTTGGAGAAGCTGAAAGAAAAAGAAGACAGCCTCCTTCTGTGAGAAGTTCTCAGAGAGTTTGCAAAAGTCGAGACTGCTGGCACCAGAAGAGAGCTAGAGGCACCTGTGCCATGGCCTCCTGAATCCTCCCGGTGACTGCCCAGCCCACATCCCTCTCCTGAAGGCACACAGGTCTATTCATCTCCCCCACCCCTCACTTTCAGTTCAGTGCAGCCCAGGACTGAGGCCTTAGGACAGAAGAGTATGGCCCATCAGCCTGACCCATTAAAATCCCCGCACGATTCTCTACATTCTCTACTGCACACCCCTCTAACCACTGGCTGAGAGTCTGGTGTGACCTGGGAAACCACAGTGGAAGACAAGGGGGTCCTCTGTCAACTCAGGACCTTTGAATGGCTGCATGAAGCAAAGCTCTTGGCCACCACCAACTGAACTTCACACAAGCAAGAAATAAACACCACTTGCTCTAAAACTCTGAGATTTTGTACTTCTATTACTGTAATTCTCCTCTATGGCAGTTCCTCAAGTGGTCACCCAGGCTCATGTTGGACACCACCAGGAACACAAAGTTCACAAAGCAGCCATCCATCCCATCACTGTATGGCTCCACTGAAGGATTTCTCCTTCAGGCCACCAAAAGCAAACTCTCTGTGCCTTTGTATCAGTCTGCTTGAGCTGCCATAGCAATATGCCATGGACTGGGTGACTGCAACAGCAGACATTTAGGGCTCTCAGTTCTGGAAGCTGGGAATTCAACACCAAGGTGTTGGCAGGGTCAGTTCCTCCTGAGTCCTCTCTCTTTGGCTTGCAGATGGCCACCTTCACCCTGGGTCCTCAAATAGTCTTTCTTCTATATGTCTGTATCTCAATCTCTTCTCATAAGGACACAGTTATATGGATGAGGGCCCACTGCAATGACCTCAGTTTCTCTTAATCACCCCCTTTAAAGGCCCTATCTCCTCCAAACATGGTCACATTCTGAGTTCCTGAGGCTTTAACATGAATGAATTTGGGGTAGGCGGGGGTAGAGCTGAGCCAGCAAGAGCCTTCTGCCTACAGTCCCCAGTTATGTCCTCTGGAGTTCCAGGAGGTCAGATAACCCATCCTTGTATGAAATCTGGGTAAAGAAGAAAATCCCTGCACAAAGGGTCCTTAAGGGGCTTCTTTACCTTATTCGTGTCAGATTTCTTGAGACAAGAATGACAAAGGACAGGATGATGACACATGTAAGTGAACTTATTTGTGGGAAGTGACATATTAGCAACTCCAACTGCTAGATCGCTCATAGTTAGTCCCAAAGATGCAACCTAAGGAAGAAGTCTTAGCTCTGACCTCTAAAGTGGGAGAAATAAACCATGATATCTGCTTCCCTTTTTAAAACATGGAACAGTCTGCCTGGGCTCCCCAGAGGGGGAAACAGAAGTCAAGCCCCCTACCTCTATGGCAACTGGCGGGGATTCAGGGTGTGGCCGGAGGGATGGGCAATTGGGTGCCCTGTGATAGCAATGAGCCTTGTCTGGCCTGAGGGAGCCAAGATACCAACCAAGAGTCCGTGTCCCTTGGGGTCCTTCTGCTGAGATATCCCTAGCTTCCGAGGGGACGTCCCACTCTTTCCAGGGTGGGGAAAGGGGTTTCCTACTCTAACGATTCTCCTGCTGTTTTTACAACTTACAAAGCCTATTCAGGGCTGAGTCCCATAGCTTTTCCTGAGAGAGAAGAGGTAAGTCTCCTCCATTTAGAAGGGAATAATTTTAATTTTTCTTTATAACTTCCCCATACTCCAGAGAAGACAGGTGAGGCATGGCTTAACTTTCCTAATTACAGGTCAGTAACCTGTGACTCATATGTGATGAGGGGACAATTAGTAAGTGGGACAAGCAGGTAGATGCTGGGATTCCAAGTCTGGGATGTTTTCTTCTCTGCTGCATGGAACTTCCAGTCTTGTAGAAGGACAAATCAAACTTGGGCAAGAAGCTTTATGGCTGTGAAGTCATTAAATACACATTTCTATTTGTTTGTTAAAGATGAAAACTCAGGGGCACCTGGGTGGCTCAGTCAGTTTAGCGTCTGCCTTTGGCTCAGATCATGATTTCAGGGTCCTGGAATAGAGACCCACGCTGGGCTTTCTGCTCAGTAGGGAGCCTGCTTCTCCTTCCTTCTCTGTCCAACCCCCTGCTTATGCTCTCTCTCTCTCTCTCTCAAATGAATAAATAAAATCTACAAAAAAAAAAAAAAAAAGAAAAAAGAAAGATGAGAAGTCAATTGTTCCTATTATGGGGGGCTAAATTGTGTCCCCTTCCAATTCATCTGTTGAAGTCTTAACCTCCAGAGCCTCAGAATGTGACAGTGTTTGGAGATAAGGTCTTTAAAGAGGTCATTAAAGTTAAAGGAGGTCACTGGAGTGAGCCTATTGGAGACAGAATCCAATTTAGCTGGTGTCCTCATAAAGATGACAACATTTGAACATACACAGGGGAAGACCATGTGAAGACACAGGAGGAATGTGGCCACAGAGAGAGGCCTTGGAAGAAACCACCCTTGCCAACACTGTAATCTTGGCCATCCAGGCTGTGTACTTTATGGCAGCTCAGGGAAACGGACACAGTTCCCTTTGAGAAAAGGCTGGGATGGTTGTGCCTTCCAGCTGGCTCCACCAGGTGTATGCCCCTCCCCCCACTACACTGACACAACCAAAGCATGGCATTCCTGGAAAAGTCCTTGTGCAGCCATCACTCCTGGGCTCAGTGGGATCCATGATCTTAGGTAATCTCAAGACAATAAAAAGTGCCTCAGCTCTGGTACAGCAAACTAATCCCCAGGCAGCCCCCTGGGGCATCATTAAGAGTGTCCCCTCCTTCTCTGTGAGGGATGGTTTTAAGGTCAGGGTGCAAACTAAACCACTCCACCTGAGTGCCAGCAGTATAACCAGGCAGACAAGGGGAGGATTGTGCTCCTTACCCCTACTTGGGCAGACCTAGCAGCTAAATTCTCAGTATTTACTCTAAAAAAAAAAAAAGAATTTAAAAATTTTTTAAACAATTTTGAGAGAAAGGAAAGAAAAGGAAAGAAAGAAAGAAAGAAAGAAAGAAAGAAAGAAAGAAAGAAAGAAAGGTCTGATGGCTTTGATAGCTCCACCCTTGTCTTGGATCTTGGTTCATCTGACTCTGATGAGTACGGATTCTTGCTCTCAGAGCATCGGTTCTCTGCTCATGACTGCGGAGAAAGAAACAAGAAGTTCTTCAAGGACAGAATGCTGATGGCACAACGAGGGGGACGGCCTTCCACCCAGGAGGTGCACAGCGATGGACCCGCGGAACTGGCTCCCCTCTCACTTGCTGGGTCGCCTATACACCCAACCACAGAAGAGTGGCAGGAGACCCACCCTGGCGCAACCCACAAAGTTACCTGCACCCCGGTTACTTTCTGCAGTTCTGTCAGGGCTGGGTCTGTGTCACGGACATGGATGGTGACCATCCCCAAGTCACGGGCCGGCTTCAGATTAGCTCCAATGTCATCCAAGAACACAACCTGAATCCAGATAACACAGACACCAGCATCACTTCAGCCACAGCAAAACTCATGCGTGATGGGCAACACCGGAAAGGCACACAGGAAAATGTGATTAGTGGTTATTTTTTTGATAACAAAGTGAAGAATTATTTTTTTCTCCATATATTTGTTTACTCTTTAAATTAAAAATACTGAATTACATAAGCCTACACAAAAACACACAGATAGGTGTACATATTCCCCCATATACGTGTGGGCTTCAGCCTGAATTCTGAAACTGTAAGAAAATTAAGGAAAAAAAATAAATTAATTTAAAAAAATTAAGGAAGGTAAACTTATCAGGGTGATATTACAATTCATCTAGGAAATCCAATGTATGAATAGATCCCCCATAAAGTCTGGAAAAGAACTGTAATAAGGGCAGATACTAAAATGAGGCTACGAAAGGTAAAATTTTTTTAAAAATGGGGTGCTAGAGGAAAAATTGACACATATTGATGAAATAGAAGAGAGCCAAGGAATGAACCCAAATATAAATGATAACTTGTGTTGTCTACCTGGCAAGGAAAAAAATAGTATTTAAAATATTATATAATTATGTCAACTGTTTTGGGGGAAACATTGAATGCTTCCTTCTCATCTTCCCCCAAATAAATTCTGAATGGATCAAATATTTAAATTTTTAAATTAAAAAAATCCTTAAAATTGTAGAAGAGAGCATAAGTGCATTATCATCTTGGATTAAGGCAGGCCCAGACTTCTAAGCGGCTCATCCAACTCAAAAGCCAGAAATGAGAAGATGTTTATTTATGTGCATGTTAAAATTCAGAGCACTGTCACAAGGCTTAATCCAGGGGCTGAGAAGAGCAGGAGCAAAGTCTAAGAGGAGAGAGGAAGTGTTCTGGGATTGTTGGCCTATACAAAAGCCCCAGAGAGGGGCCAGATGCCCATCTCTTGTAGAATATTCTAGGCTGAAGGGTTAGGGAGAGTCCTTCAGAAGTCCTGGCCTGGGAGAACGGGACCCTATCACTGGACCTAGAATCAAACTACCATGACCCAGATGTCCCCACATGCTCACTCCTCAATTTTTCTTATTTGCAATATCTCCAGAACATTCTTTTTCACTAAAAGGAAGTGTTCACATACCTCATTCGGGCTGGCCTTCAGGGTGTCCAGCACAAACTTGTAGATCTGAGGATCAGGCTTGGCCATGCTGATCCGGCACGACTCTACCACGAAGTTAAAGTGTGGACTCAGCTGACACACCAGCTGGGCCAGGCTGCCCCTCTGAGAGCTGTCGTCCAGCCAGTTGTTGGTGAGGATGCAGGTTGTGAATCCTGAATGAGAAATCACCAGTGACTGGACCAGATATAGAACTTTGCTCCGAGAAGCTCAGGGTACCCCACAGGGAACCCCAAAGAAGGGCCCATTCAGGGTTCTTATTTGCATCAGACTCCCCATGCCCAGCTTCTAAACTCACAGATGGGAAAAGAATCATCTTTACCCATTAGCACCTCCTGCCACAGAGACACCAGAATAAGCTAACTGGGTAGATTAAGGGCTTTCAGAAGCAGATAGAAACACTACATCCTTTAATTCCTTGCAGCTGCAGAGCAAGAGGTTGCGATCTTCATCAGCTCCTATGATCCTCACCACCTTTGAGGCAGGCAGGGTAGATCTTACCATCCACTTTTACAGATGAGCAAACAGAAGCTCTGACAAATTATGAGCTTCACAGAGTCACACAGTGAAGGCAGAACTGGGCCAGGCCCAGACTCCTGTCTTTGCACTGCCACTCCAGTCTATGTTACTGAAAACTCTGCTCGGCTATCTTTCAAAACACCTGCCTTAGCTGTCAGAGGCTGCATTCCCATCTCAAAACCAGAGGAATGTAAACAGAGACAGCATTATCCCCTGGCTTTCTCTCTCTAACCAAGATGGCAAGAACCAAGAGATGCTGGAAACGAGGCACTGATGAGACAAGTGGTGAGACTCTTTCCATGTAACATGAGTGAGAAACATGGACATGGGATGGCTTAGGCACAACCAGGTAAGTCTACTGATAAGTGGGTAGAATGATTTCGAAAATACCTGTAAAGAAGAGCTGGGCTTTGACAGTAAATAAATGCCTATTGGATGAACATGATCCCATGTCCCAGACCATTTGACACCATCTGAATTCATGTCAGCCAGCTCACAGCTCAGTCACTTTGACATTCAGAGGCTGAGACAATCACTTAAAAGGCCTTCATTTTCAATCACTGTGACAAGAGGTTGGGTCATTCTGGTCATTACTAGTGTCACTGGAGGGAAAGAATTCTGCTCACAAGGCAGTCTCTGGCACAAATTGCTTTATTAAATAAAATTCTTTCATTTTTTTCTAGCTATTCTGATAGTGCTACTTTTGGCCATTTGATGAAACCTACTTCGGGGCTATGCTTTAAGAATGGCTTCCCATCAAGTTCCAGAAATACACATTTCAGTGTATTCTGACATTCGAACCTAACCCTCCCAAGGGTTCTGGTGTGGTTGATTCAGAGAATGGCCAGTATTGGATCCTTACCCTTCTTTCTGAGAGCAAGAGCTGCCTGAAGCATGGGGTGGTTGATCTTTCTTGCTGCAGCTGCTCTGCCAAAGATTTGACTTATAGAGAAATTCCCAGGGAGGCAGATTCCAGAGACCTCAGCACATTTCCTGCAGCCTTCTTCCATGAGTGGCACCCACTGTAAAAGTGAATTGATTAGGGACTATCAATTGGTACAATCCTTTGGAAAAGCTTTTGGCAGCATGTACTAAATATGACCGTATGCATTCTCTGTGATCCAGCAATTCCACTCCTAGACACACATCCCATGGAAATGTCTACAGATGTTCCCCAAAAGACATATACATATATACACTATAATAGTGCACAGCAGCAGCACTATTTCTAAAAACTCCAAACTACAAACTACACAAATGCCCCTGTTTATGGGCTAAATGGTGTTCCTCCCAAATTCAAGTTGAAATCTTAACCCCTGGCATCTCAGAATGTGATTATCCTTGGAGGTAGGGCCTTGAAAGAGGTAATTAAGGTAAAATGAGGTCATGAGTGGGTTCTAATTGAATCTGACTGGTGTCTTTGTAAGATTAGGATACACACACCTGGTGTGTACCCCACAGAGGAAAGACTGCAAAGACATAGAAGATGACCACTACAAGAAGAGAGACCTCAGAAAAAACCAACCCTGCCAACACACCTTGATCTTGGGCTTCTAGTCTCCAGAGCTGATTAGAAAATAAATTTCTATTATTTAAGCCACTCAGTCTATGGTATTTTATTATGGCAGCCCCAGCTAACTATTATACTTGTTAACAGCAAAATTATACTTGTTAACAGCAAAATGGATTCTGATATATTTACACACTATGATAGCAGCACTAACTGTAATAGTTCAAACTGAAAACTACCCAAACCCCAATAGCAGAACAATAGAGAGCTCATACATAAATCCATGCATACATATAAGCTGATTAATTTACAATAAAGGGGCCAAGAATGTACAATGGGGAAAGGCCAATTTCTTCAATAAATGGTGTTGGGAAAACTGGACAGCAACATGCCAAACAGTGAAATTTCACCACTGTTCTCATCACACACAAAAATCGACTGAAAATGGATGAAAGACGTGAACGTAAGACCTGACACCATGAAACCCCTAGAAGAAAACATAGGTGATAAGTTCTTTGACATAGGTATTGGTGATGATTTTTTGAATCTGACAACAAAAGCAAAGCAACCAAAGCAAAAATAAACAAGTGGGACCATATCAAACTAAAATGCTTCTGCACAGCAAAGGAAGACATCAACAAAATGAAAAGGCAACCTAGTGAATGGGAAAAATATGTGCAAATCATACATCTGATAAGGGGCTAATACCTAAAATATATAAAGAACTCATACAACCCAACAGGAAAAAAAAAAAAAAAGCAAACAACCTGATTATAAAGTGTATGGGAGATATGAAAAGACATTTTTTCCAAAGAAGACATAGAGATGGCCAACAGGTACATGACAAGATGCTCAACATGACTAATCATCAGAGAAATGCAAATCAAAACCACAGTGAGCTATCACCTCAACCAATTAGAATGGTTATTATCAAAAAGACAAGAAATAACAAATGTTGGTGAGGATGTGGAGAAAAGGGAACACTCATGGAATGCAAACTGGTGTAATGTAAACTGGTGCAGTCGCTGTGGAAAACAGTATGGAGGTTCCTCCAAAAATTAAAAATAGAACTACCCTATGATCCAGCAATTCCACTCCAGTATTTATCCAAAGAAAACAAAAACACTAACTCGAAAAGATATCTCCACTTCCATGTTCACTATAGCATTTTTTATAATAGCCAAGATACGGAAACAACCTAGATGCCCAACAATGGATGAATGAATGGATAAAGAAAATGTGGTATATAAATTTAACGGAATGTTATTCAGCCACAAAAAAGAACAAAATCCTGCCATTTGTGACAATCTGGCTGAACACTGAGGGCATTATGCTAAGTGAAATAAGTCTGACAGAGAAAGTCTGTCAAATACGGTATGATCTCGTTTGTATATGGAAACTAAACTAAAAACAGAAACAAAAACAAAATACAAAAAAAAGCCAAACTCAGAGATACAGAGAACACGGTTGCCAGAGGCAGATGGTGGGGGACAGGGTGGGAGAAATGTGATGAGGGGGGCCAAAAGATAAAAAGGAAAAATGAGATACAAATGCCAAAACTGATGCAAGATAAAATATATAACATGAATAGACTAAAACCATTAATGAAATTGGTAAAATAATGAAAGTATTCACCTTTTCATAAAAATAATAAAAATCTTCCAGCAAGTTCCCACCATCACAAATAGCTACCTACTAGCATCTGTGGCCAAGAGCTCCATCTTCCCTTCTGTTGCCAGAGATAATGGTACATTATTCTAATCCAAGCTCAACTCTTCCAATTAGATTCCATCTCTTTCTCTTTTTTTTTTTTAGAGTCGGATGCTTAACTGACTGAGGCACCCAGGTACCCTATATACACAAATGAAAAATTAAAAGATGACATTGATTTCTAAGATACGATTTTTGAAAAGACACATTGAACGTAAGTAGCCTTGTCAGAGAATATAGTTGACCCTTGAATAATGTGGCACCAGTGGGTCTCCCTTCCTTATTCCTTTATCAGCCATCTCCCTCCCTACTGGATCACTGCCATCAGCATGCAAGCATGTGGTTATCATAAAGAAAACCTCTTTCTTGACTTTATCTCCTCCTTTTACTGCCCCATTTTTCTGCCTCACTTTGCATCAAAACTTCACATAGTCTTCAAGCCTATTCTCCAATTCTTTCTTGAACATACTCTGATCAGGCTTTTACCTCGACATTCCACAGAAACTTCTCCTTTCAAGGTTATCAATGACCTCCATGTTGTGCTGCTTTACCTAATGGGTACTCATCAGCCTTTGTTTTGCCTGACCCATCAGTTGCATTGACACAGATGACCACTTCATCTTCATCTGAAATTTGATAATTTCTTGGCTTTCAGGACTCCACACCCCCCTGATTTTTCTCTTATGGGTGGAGATTCATTCTCCATCCCTCAGTCCTGAGTCGTCCTCATCAACCTGACCTTTAATATTAGGGTACCCAGGACTCTGGATTCTCCCATTTATACTCCCTTTTTCAGTGATCACACTGAGTCCAATGGCATTAAAAATGCCATTTATATGCTGTGTGTGTATATGTGTGTGTGTGTATTCAGTCTGGACATCTTTCAGCTCTGGGTTTGTATATCCAGCTACCTATTCTATACTGTATTGGGGATCAAGAAGCACTTCAAATTTTAAAAATCCCAAGTTTGGCATCTGATTTCCCAGCCCCATAGCAGTGAACAGAGACTGATACTGTCCACTGATTCTGGCCAGAAATGTTTGTTATCCTTCATTCCTCTCTCATACTCACACTCAATCTATAAAGAAACCATGTTGAATCTACTGTCAAAATATTTCAGACTTGGACCACTTTTTAACCACTCCCACCAATATTACTTTAGTCTAAGCTACCACCATCTGTCACCTGGATCTTCCAATAGCTTCCTTAATTAATCTATAATGATCCTTGCCCTTTTGGACTATTTATGCAGTAGAAGAATGAGGTTTTAAAAATATCAGTCAGGAGGTGGATTTGAGGCTTGCTTGCCTTCCCATCTCCGTGTTTGGCTGCCTCTCAAATAAACCTTTTCCTTCCTGCAAATACATATACATAAATGTCACTTCACTGCTCAAAATCTCCCAATTCCCTTCCATCTCAGGGTGGAAAAAAAATGGATAAATAGATCGGAGTATCCTCATACAATGGAAATATCATGCAGCAATGAGAATAAAACCATCTATGACTGCACACAACAACATCTATGACTTTTACAAATACAATGTTGAGGAAAAGATGCCAGATTCAAAAGATTCATCTGTTAGGTTCCATTTACATAAAGTACAAAATAGGTAAAAGTGATCTCTAAGGTTGGAAGTCAGGATGGTTAGTTACCTTCCAAAGGGTAGTGTTAGAAGGGGTGTGAAGTGGGGTGCCTACAGTGCTGATCATGTTTTATCTCTTGATCTGGGTGCTGGTGACATGGGTGCACTCAATTTGTGTGAAAATTCATTAAGCTGTATACTTTGTGTATTTTTCTGTTTGTATTATATACACAAGTGAAAAAAATTTTTATAGTCAGATGCTTAACTGACTGAGCCACCCAGGTGCCCTATATAAACAAATGAAAAATTAAAAGATGACACTGATTTCTAAGATACGATTTTTAAAAAGACAAATTGAACCTAAGTAGCCATAGCCTTTGTCATAGTATATCGTTGACCCTTGAATAATGTGGGGGTTGAGGATGTGAACCCCCTGCATAGTTGAAAACTCACATATAAATTTTGACTCCCTAAAAGCTTAATTACTAAGAACCTACTGTTGACCAGAAGCCTTACCAATAACATAGTTGATTAACACATATTTTGTATGTTAAATATATAATATAATGTATCCTCATAATAAAGTAAGCTATAGAAAAGAAAATGTTATTAAGAAAATCATAGGGAGAGAAAATGCACTTGTGTTATTTATTTTTTTAAAAATCCATGTATAGGTATCATGGTATCATGCAGTTCAAATGCATGTTGTTCAAGGGTCAACTGCAATTTGCTTTTTCAAGCCTCATCTGCTAACCATTCAAGTTTTCTAGAAGCTACACAAAGACAAAAGAAGTCAGAATAGGTGCAGTTTTTTCACAGTAATTACTAGAAATTCAATCTATAATTCCTATGTTAGTTGAAACCACATTGCACTTCCCTCTTTCCTTTTCTTTCAATAATATTAACTGCAGATTTCTTATTGATTTAACATTTCTTTTCAACAGTATCATTAGTTTTCATTCACCAGGGGCCACTCCGGTGTGTGTGTGTGTGTGTGTGTGTGTGTGTGTGTGTGTGAGAGAGAGAGAGAGAGAGGGAGAGAGAGAGAGAGAGGTGCCTTCACAGAAAAGATGGATTTTACTTCCTACTGCAGTAGGCCCTAAGTAGGCCTTTTCTTTTCTTTTTTTTTTTTTTTAAGATTTTATTTATTTATTCACGAGAGACAGGGAGAGGCAGAGACATAGGCAGAGGGAGAAGCAGACTCCTTGTGGGGAACCTGATGTGGGACTCAATCCCTGGACCCTGGGATCATGACCTGAGCCAAAGGCAGATGCTCAACCACTGAGCCACCCAGGAGTCCCAGCCCTAAGTTTTCTGACAGACTGATAGGTGGCTGTAATTCATAAAAAGTGTTAAAATATAGACCATGTGTTCTGTGTGCTTATAGAATAGACTCTCAATAGCCTTTCTTCCTCCACACACTGACTGAGAATCCAAGTGGTTTCAGATCCTGATTACTTTGTTAAAAACCAACTGAGATTGTAGTCACAATGGTAACTGCTATTTATTGAACACTTACTCTGTGCCAGGCACTGTGTGAGGCACTTTCCCAGCTTCCTAACAACCCACGAAGTAGACAATAGATCACTCTCATTTTACAGATGGTAAGACTGAGTCTTTGGGGGTTTGAGTAACTTGATGGGGCAACACAGTCTGTAAATGGGAGCTGTGATTCAAATCCTGCTCTCTGACTTTGGAATGATTAATAATAAACAACTTAGTTATTAATAAAAAAACTCCTCTCCACAATTGCCCTTGTCTGAAAACAGCTACTCTAAGGATGACAATTATCGATAACAATAACAAAACAAACAACAAATACGCAAAAACAACCCCAAACAAAACTAATGAGGATTGGCAAGGATGTGGACAATCTAGAAATCTTGTGCACTGCTCAGGGGGATGCAAACTGGTACAGCCACTCTGGAAAACAGTATGGAGTTTCCTTAAAAATTTAAAAACAGGGCAGCCCTGGTGGCCCAGCAGTTTAGCGCTGCCTTCAGCCCGGGGTATGATCCTGGAGACTCGGGACTGAGTCCCACGTCAGGCTTCTGCATGGAGCCTGCTTCTCCCTCTGCCTGTGTCTCTGCCTCTCTCTTTCTCTGTGTGTCTGTCGTGAATAAATAAATAAAATCTTTTTTACAAATTTAAAAACGGAACTACCCTATAATCCAATAATCCCACTTCTGGGTCTATATCCAGGGGAATTGAAAGCAATGTGTCAAGCAGGTATTAGTACACCCATGTTCACAGCAGTATTATTCACAATAATTGAAAGGTAGAAGCAAGCTGAGTATCCATCAACAGATGAATGGATATGGGGATCCCTGGGTGGCTCAGCGGTTTAGCGCTTGCTTTCGGCCCAGGGCGTGATCCTGGAAACCCGGGATCAAGTCCCACATCAGGCTCCCTGCATGAAGCCTGCTTCTCCCTCTGCTTCTCTCTCTCTCTCTCTCTCTCTCTGTGTGTGTTTCATGAATAAATAAATAAGATATTTAAAAAAAACCCAGATGAACAGATAAAATGTGGCCTATCCATATACTGGAAAACTATTCATCCTTAAAAAGGAAAGAAATCCTTTCACATGCCACAGCATGGATGAACTTCGAAGACATTATGCTAAGTGAAATAAGCCTGGCACAAAAGGACAAATATTGCATGATTCTACTTATATGATGTGGCTATAGTAGCCACATACATAGATGGGAAATTCAGTAGTGTAGTGGTCACCAGTGGCTGGAGGAAAAGAAGGATGGGGAGTTTTTGTTTAAAGAGTATAGAATTTCAGTTTCGCCAGATGAAAAGAGTTCTGGAGATGGATGGTGGTGATGGTTTCACAATGCGAATATGCTTTACATTACAAAATTACATACTTCATAATGATCAAGATAGTAGATATTGTATTGTGTATTTTACCACAATTTAAGAAGAAAAAAAAAAAAGCTACTCTGGCTGCTGTAATTCCCTGGCATAGGTCTTCAACGGGCTGGAAATTTTTCCAGTCATGGGGTGTGTCCTGCTGGTTGGCCCATAGAGACACTAAACCAGTCTTAAATATATCTCTGTGTGTCTCTGAGCCTCCATCCCAGTCTTATGAAGTAAATACTATATGGGGTAAGTGGGTGAAACAAACATGGGTCTGCCCTCAGAGAGCTTCTAGTCAGTGTGGGAGATGGTCATGTAGGCTCAGAGCGTTCTTGAGGGGGTCTGTGAAATGTCGCCTTACCTGAGAAAATGTGATCTCTCCCCTCATAAGGCGGGCACTGGAGCCATCTGGGCCTCCTGTCTGGGAAGCTTCATTCAGAAAGCCTCTGGAAGACACAAAGAAACAACAGCATGTATATTCAGATGACTTCATCACAACAGCATGTAGGGGACAGACACTATTTCTATCCACAAACTCTGATTAGAAAGGCATTCTGCTATGGATGGGGAAAGGCAAAGTTCAAGTTGGGATCTTAGCCTGAAAGAGCCCATCTAACAAAGACATGAGACCATAATTTAAATGATGAGTATGCTGGCAGGTGAAGCAGCTCATGGGGCACCACCTAGCAGACACTTTCCAACTGGTAGGACTTCTGGCTTTGCCACTTAAGGTACAAAATCAAGACTATGATATGGATCCTTTTCCATCTTCAGCTTGTTTGCACAAGGCAGTGCTCCAAAGGACTGCTTTATCAGTACACATTCAAAGGGAATGAAAGATTTTTTTCTGATTTTGATTCTGAGCATATAGTTTCTATTTCATTTTGACCTCGTTTAATTTTTAAACAGTTTTCTCATGTTATGAGGCAAATTGTGCCTCTCCTCACCTCCAATTCATGTGTAGAAGTCTTAATCCCCAGTACTTCAGAATGTGACTGTATTTGCCTTTAAAGATGTGATTAAATCAAAATGAGGTCATTAACGTGGGCCCTATCTGATGAGTGGTGTCCCAGGGAAGAAATCAAGACATAGGCCTGAACAGAGAGAAGACCATGTAAGGACACAGGGAGAAGATGGCCATCTACAATCCAAGAAGAGAGGCCTCAGGAGAAATCAACCCTGCCACCACCTTGATCTTGGACTTCTGACCTCTGGAACTACTACTGAAGCCCCCCAGTGTATGGTACTTGGTTATGGCAGCCCTAGCCATCTAATACCTCTCAGCTCATATTTATCCCTTATATACAGACCCAAGGAGTGGCAGACACACAGAGAGACCAGCTAATTACCCTCTCACATTACAAAATAAAAGTTTCCATTCCACTTTCTTGGTAATTTCCCACCCCCAGGAGTGGATCAGCTACCCTCACATGGCCAGTTGGGTGAAATCAGACGGATAAAATATGGTGCATAAGTGGCATGCACAAACACCTCTGCTCTCCCACACCCCCAGCTGATGTTGATAATCCATCACTACATCCGATTCCACTACACAGATGTGCAATCCTTCTTAATACAGTGCCTCAGGCAAATATTTACAATGGACTGGAATAAGCAAACCAGTTGAAGTATTTACCATTCCCAAGATAGACAACAAATATCTCTAATCTGGGAGTTTTATTTCTGAAAATAGTCAACTATCTTCCATTCAACTAACCCTCTCACAGGTAACAATCACTGATTTTGCACAAAATGTAAAAAGATATATTCTTACTACTGTAGCCTTCCTCAACGTCCCAGTAATAGCAATGGCCTTGCCACACCTTTGCCATCAGCTGGATGGATGGATGGATCTATCTATCTATTTACTTATTTATTTGAAAGATCTTGTTTTTAAGTAACCTCTCCACCCAACAATCCCTTATCTGAAGCCTCAGAACCAGATGAGTTTCAAAAGTCAGTAACATTTCTAGGAGGGTATGGGGTAGCTCTCTTAATCATAGTGATTGGTATTTCTATGGAAATGTCTAGGGAAAGGTGTGACTACTCATAGTAGTGGGACAGATAAAGATAAGCAACTCCTCCCACTTCTCTCTCATGACTCCCCTCCTCCCTGGCCCCACTGGACTATGCAATACTCCAGTGTGCATTCCATGCTTTCTGCCCCCAGCCTTTGCTCATGCTGCTTCCTTCACCTGGAATGTTCTCTCTTCATATCTCTTCCCATCAACCCCTTATCAATCTTCTCAGGCTCTGCCTCCATTAAGGCGTTTCTGGTTCTCTGCTCAGACCTAATCTCTCCCTTCTTTGAACCACCTAAGAACTTTGTTCAATTTAAGACACTGCCTTCATCTTATACTCTGGCTATCAGTGGATGCCTGAATTCACATACCAGATGCCAAGCATGCTGAAAATGCCCCATGCACGGCAGGCCTTTCAGGTTCACCTTCTGAACCAACACCTCTGTGGTTGGTTCACAGACTCCATAGGCTAACAAGACCATGGACTCTGACCTCCTGGTATCAGCTAGCTTTGCTATGACCCATTTTATGGCTGCTGGGAACAATTCAAATCATGGTCATGGAGGGAGGGTGTGAGTCTGTGCAACACTAGATAAACAGAGTATGCCCAATGCATCACCTTGCATGTGCACAAGACTTTTATAAGGAAAGAAATGTGTTGGAATACAGCTGCCCATCCTAATGTGTTACCTAACTTAACCCTCACAAAAATGTCTAAGGGAAGGCATTTTCCTATCTTAAGACTAATACTCAGGTTTCAGAGGAGTTGGCTCAGACTAAAACAGATTAACTGAGGTTACCCAAGAGTAAGTGTTAGAGCTAAGATTTTTAATCTGGGTCTGACTGAGAGACCATTGCTCATTTAAATACCCCACACTTGCAAACCTGTATATTTATGACTTTTTCTCACAAGTCACCTTCACCTCTACATTGATGAGGTCACATGCACAAATACACCTCACAGCTTACAAGAGTAAGCTCTTTTTATATATTTTAAAAAATCAAATTTATGAGTCAAAAGGAAGTAAAACAACACTATGGTTAAAGGGCTTCTAAAAAAGCTCACTAATCCTTCTTCAGCTTTTCCTCCTGCAAATGATCTGAATTGGACAAGTCTCGATTGAGAGCGGTCCTCTATTTTCAATACTGCTTTCAAATCCTAATTACCTAGGATGTGATTATTCTGACTGTGGGCCTTGTAGGCACTTTGTGTTTATTGACAATAAATAATTATTGATATACTTACTATTGCTGTTGATATATTGTTATCAATTTACTATTGATATACTTATTATGTACTTAGTTACCCCCGACAGATTGATATCTTTCCCAGAAAAATAACTGAGGGAGGTGGGAAGTCAGGATGAACCATAGAGGAAAGAGTCCTAGACTAGGAGTCAGAAAAACTAGGTTCTCTAGCTGCCTGTGACTAATGACTAATTATTATGCAATCAAGTTAATTCCCTGCTCGGCTTCAGTTTCTGTATCTGTAAAAGTAAGGGTGGCTCTAGATTCTGAGAATCCTATGGGCTTGTCATCTTTGCAGACCCAAGCCTTTTATAATATATAATGTATATAGTATAACAGGTTAGAAAGCCCTGCTGGACTTTGGTATCACCAGAATTCCAGAATGGGGCATGGTTTGTATTGCTCTGATATGATTTCAGATCCACTTGTTGGTTCATGACAAAGACTAAAAACCATGAAGTTGTTGTGAGAAGTAAAGCTATTTTGCTGGGAGAGTGAGGTAAGCTGGAAGAGCGTGTCAACATCTGGTCATCTGTCCCGTTGCTCTTGATAAGAACTCAGTGGCTCAATTGCTGATGGCCTCCCTGGGTGTCTATCAATTAAAACATAAAGCAGCATTACCAAGAGTTTGTGAGGACTATCCAAGAGTGTTTGGTCTGGGCCAGGGGACTGGGCTCATCTAAACAGCCCTCCAAAGCCCTTGGGGGAATTAGCTTTTGCCTGGGCAAAGGCAACTCTTCACTCTTTAGAGCAGCCACCAGCTGGGGAGTAAAGTCCTCTTGCTCACTCATGCTGGTGCCATCGTTCCCTAGCAACATGTTCTGGCAACAGGGGACTTTTACTTTTGCAACAGCCAAGGGGGAGGGCAGCTCTCAATTGGCTAAGCCACCTCTCTCAAGTACAAAGTTTGGACTTTCTTTCGGAGCCCCTTGACCAGAACAATAATGGGATTAATCTATCATTGTTTGGGAGTATATTGTTTCTTTATTGGTGTAATGAAAGGACATTATCCTATATGCTACTGGCTTGTGAAATACCTGCAGTGAGCATGGATTAAAGAAATAGCTGCCAAGAGAAACAGTCTTCTGAGCATGAATTTGCCATGAAACATAGAGGCAGTACTCTCAAAGCTTCCACCCTGCTCCGGATTCTTGCCAGTAGTTTAGAATTTAGTCTTCCTTGGGTATTGCCAGTGTGACCTATCTTTCTTAATTTTTTAAAAATATTATTTACTTATTTATTTGAGGGAGAGAGAGAGTGTGTTCACAGGTGTGCACAAATGGGAGGAGAGGCAGAGAGGGAGAAGCAGACTCCCCTCTTAACAGGGACCCCGATGGGGTGTTGGATCCCAGGACCCTGAGATCATGACCTGAGCCAAAGGCAGATGCTTAAATGATTGAGCCACCCAGGCGCCCCCCTTTTAACTTTTTAAACAAATATGCTTGTCTTCCTTCTGAGTATAGGAGAAATATATATTCATAAGTTGATAAACCCAGAAAACGCAAAAAGTAGAAAAATGAAGAAAATCATTCATAATCTCAGCTGGGATTAATAATCCCAAACACATTCTGGGGTATTTCTTCCACACAGTTTTCTGCATTTAGCTCTCCCCCGCGCCCCTGCCCCTATAATTGAAACTATGTTTCAATTACATTGTTGTACGTTCTGGTGGGGATTTTTTTTTTTTTCAATGATCATAACAGGTCTTTTCTTATGTTACTGAACTCTCCTTCTGAACATCCTGTTTACTGGTTTACCGGTGATGCTTCCTAGTTTATTTCCCAGTGGTGAGGCTCTAGGGCTGTTTCTCTAGTTGGCTATTACATATTACAGAACTTTTTTTTTTTTTCCCCCTCTCAACTTCAGCGCGTCTTTAAGGCCCATTCCCGCGAAGCCCGGGTGGCCCAGCGGCTGAGAGCCACCTGCAGCCCCAGGTGTGATCCTGGAGACCCTGGATCGAGTCCCACGTCGGGCTCCCTGCATGGAGCCTGCTTCTCCCTCTGCCCGGGTCTCTTCCCCACCCCTCTCTGTTTCTCATAAATAAAATCTTAAAAGAGGGAGAGAGAGAGAGACCCATTCCCCTTACACAGAACGCGGGGACAGCAGTGGAATCCAGGATAGAGAGCAATTTTGGAGTCTTTCGAGAGATCTAATTCCTTGACATTTAGAAAGACGATGGGTCCACTCGCGTACCCGGGGAATTGCTTCCACCTTTGCAGGGCCCGCCCCACAGCCCCGGGAGTCCCGGGAGGCAGCTTCGCCCTTACCTGGGCAGCGCCAGCTCCTCCTCCGCGCGGCGCAGGGCGCCGACCACCGAGGGCAGCGCCAGGACCCCGTCCAGGTCGAACACGGCCGCCCGCAGCGCCATGACCGCCCCGGGAGCGCAGCCCGAGCGGTGCCGCCGAGCCTCCACCGCACTGGTCCGCCCGGGCCCCTCCCGGCCCCGCCCCCTGCCCTAGTCCCCGCGCCGCCCGCGGCCGGGTCACGCCCCCCGGCCTAGTCCCCGCCCCCTATCCTGGTCCAGAGCCCGGAAGCCTGGATTCTATCTCCACCCCTTGCAGGCACCCAAACCTGGACCGCTGACCACTTCCAGCGAATTTGCCAGACTTTCACCAGCCTGCGCAGGCCTCAGAAAAAGAAAGTCTGAAAAAGAGCCAGAGGCCACAGACCCTTTGAAGCATGCGTGTGTGTGTGTGTGTGTGTGTGTGTGTGGTGTGTGTGTTGCCAAAAGCTTCATTCTGTATCTGGATCCTGTGATATTTGTTTCGGTTGGCATTCTGGATTCTGTTGATTCGCTTGGCATAGCCACTAAACTAATAGTTTTGTTGCCCCTCCTTTTGATGCATATATTTACAGATCCCTCCCTATGCTGAGCTCGCTCCCCTCCTCACACACGGTATCTGTCAAGGCAGAATGTGTTTCAAGAATAAAATATGCTCCAGATACCGCCAACTCAGAATACATTTATTCTGATCTCTTGTTGGAATGAGGCTTAGAAGTAAAAATTGGGAGTTCTTATTACCCCTTTGTACATTCTACTTGTACTAATGCTGCCTAAAAATGTTCCAGCTTTGTTTGAAATCAAATTCCATATTATTGGCTCCTTTGTTTCTGGACTTTGCTTAGGAGTGTCTGAGGTGTACTTGCCTAAGGGTTGTTGCACTCTTCACGCCTTTGTACTATAGCTCTGTGAATCTTTTTAAAATTTTGTTTATTTATTCATGAGAGACACGGAGCCAGAGGCAGAGACATAGGCAGAGGGAGAATCAGGCTCCCTGTGGGAAGCCCGATGTGGGACTCGATCCCAGGACCCCCAGATCATGTTGTGAGCCAAAGGCAGACAGACGCTCAACCCCTGAGCCACTCAGGTGCCCCTAGCTCTGTGAATTAAAACATCCTTTGAAAAAAAAATAAAATAAATAAAATAAAATAAAATAAATAAATAAAACATCCTTTGGACCTTGTGTCATAGCTTGCCAGGAGCACGCTTCAAGACAAACACTAAAGACCTCTCTCTCTGTTGAGTGTGTCGTCTGTGAATTTATCCAAGCTATTTTCCTCCTTTAGCTAGAAGAATGTTGTGAAAGATCATCAGATACCTTACTAAAATCAAGAGGCATTGATCTACAACAATCTTTGTACCTACAAATCATCAATCTGGTGAAGAAGAAAAATGAGTCTACTTTGGGTGTTTTGCTCTGGTGAAATATGACCATGTTTACTCCTCTTGCCTCATAACCTCTTTTGGGACCTGCCTGAGGCTGTTACTGGTGCTGAGATCCACTCCTACAAAGCAAAATAGAAAGCAGGAATTGCAGAGTCAACAATGGCAAATTTAGCAGAGAGAAAGGGGAAAAAAGCCATTTGATTTTGGACTTGGATGACACGGGACAACCTCTTTCAGAACGCTTTTAGGTTTTGGAGATAAAAGCTAGATTGCCCCAGGTTTGAAGACCTACACAGAAAGGTAAAGTGACTACAGCAGTCTCTCAAGAAATTGGTGATCTCAAAAGCAAAATTGAGCTTTTTAAAAAAATAATGAAATAAAATTGCAACATGACTTGTAGAGTATGAACTCTCTTAAATTAATTCTCCAACTTAGATTTTCCTTTGGTCTCCAAACTTGCATATCTAACCTCTTACTCAATATTTCATCTTGAATATTCAACAGGTATCTCAAATTTATCATGACCAAAACAGAACTCTTGCTGCATCCCACCTCTCAAGCCTGTTTCCCCCAGCACGTTCCTGGTCTTACTCAATGGCACCCCCATTCATTCAGTTACTTAGCCCAAAGAACTTGGAGCTGCTTCTGGATCCCTGGGTCCCGGCTAAGCTGTGTGTTCTTGAACTCAGTCCCAGTGCTGTCAGGTTGATTAGGGCAGAGGTAATAGCTTCTAGTTCAGTGGTGAGTTTTGGGAGTCTTTCTTAAAGGCTCACCCCAGAGTTCACTTCTCCACTGCTTTCAAAGGTTTTGTCAGTTCCTAATATCCTGTATTAAATATCTTTCTATTTAAATTACCTAGAGTGATTTCTCCTGTTTGACTGGTGTGGTACCATTTAGGAATACATATATGCATATGTTTGTAAACATAGCAAAGCAAAGAAGGACACGTGGACAGAATTGGATTTTGTAAATACCCCCTTTGAGAAGGAAAGTAAGAAACACAGAACATGAGACTCCATTTTAAGATGGGAATCATTGCCAGTTAAGACGAAACTGTGAAACTATGACAGACCTTTGTTTATTCAGAGGTGGTACGCTAGTAAATTGATCTAGTCTGGAATATTTTATAATACATTATGAGTTACAGAACTTCCTTACTGAACTGCCTAGGCAAGGTTTAGAGGTCTCAATTGCATTTTGCTGTGCTCTTCTGTTTCTCATGGGTCACACTTCCCCTAGGTTTTCTGCAAAACCAAGGTAGAGGAAGGTTAAGAGCTCACTCAACTGGGCTATGGAAAGGGGGATCTTTTTGAAATATAAATCCCAACCCCTATGTCTGCTAATTTTAATATTTATAAAATATGTTTGAGGTAATAGCATGGAATCATAAAATATGGCTAATGTAGTAGCACAGATTCAGAAATTATACCTCGTGTCAATCACTAAGTTTACAGTGAACTCACAGTAAATTCATCAAGTTTTGTTTTGGATTTCCTGCCACCGCCACCCTTTCCCAGAACCTGCTAGACCTTGGTTTTCCAATGCTATTTTATTTTTTTTTATTTTTTTATTATTTATTTATGATAGTCATACAGAGAGAGAGAGAGAGGCAGAGACATAGGCAGAGGGAGAAGCAGGCTCCATGCACTGGGAGCCTGATGTGGGATTCGATCCCGGGTCTCCAGGATCGCGCCCTGGGCCAAAGGCAGGCGCCAAACTGCTGCGCCACCCAGGGATCCCTCCAATGCTATTTTAAAACTCTGTGTAACCCTATTGCCTCTTCTGCTGTAGGTGTTTGAATCTAGCAAAGTTAAAGTTGTCTCTGGCAGTTTTCTAAACCCACATTCCACCTGAAGCTTTGTCTTTCGTAGGTGCAGCAAATGAATTTCTTTAATTAATAGATGTTGTATTCAGCACTTTCTGGGCACTTGGGATTTGTTGGTAAATAAAACAGACAAAAATCGGGACTAAGAAGCTCCCATTGTAGTGGAATGATGAGTTCGAGGAATTTCTAGTTGCTTCTGGGGCCATGAGAATGACATTAGAAATATTTGTGATGGGGATCCCTGGGTGGCGCAGCGGTTTGGCGCCTGCCTTTGGCCCAGGGCGCGATCCTGGAGACTTGGGATCGAATCCCACGTCAGGCTCCCGGTGCATGGAGCCTGCTTCTCCCTCTGCCTATGTCTCTGCCTCTCTCTCTCTCTCACTGTGTGCCTATCATAAATAAATAAAATAAAAATTAAAAAAAAAAAAGAAATATTTGTGATGGCTACTTGTCATTTTTCTTGTTTTGTTTTGTTTTTTTGACTACCAAACATCTATGACTTTGTCCTACATTTGAAAAATTCTACAGTGGACATCTGTCATTCAGAGATGCACGATGTCCTTCAAAGATCTCTTCTCTGCTTTCATAGTTCTCACATTTTGAGTTCTGCTTTCTCAAGCTAGACTCCACAAATACCATGCTTCCTGGGCTTCCTTAATGCTGATCATATGACGTGGGCTCTGTGAGTTAACCTTCTGGGCTGAGATTTGGGTATGGAATGAACAACTTGAAGCAACAGATATGCCAGCTGGAACTTTCTTCCAGCAAGGGCAGTAGTAGAAGGATCTGGTTTTTCTGGGAAGGATAATATGGAGCTTCTGCAGTCTAATCCTGTATACTCAATATGGATGGAGAGGGGCACAATGGTGGCTTTGTAAAAATTGTACCATGACATGGTTTTCTCTTCACTGGTGCTCTTCACTGAGAAAGCTTAGTATTGCACATGCTTTAAAAAAAAAACATATATTGAAGGTACATTCAGAGATGACAGGCAATAAATGGATAACTGACAAGATGGCTACCATCCAAGTTCAAAAGAATTTGATTTCAAAATCCTGTGATTTGCCTACTTACCGCATCAGTTCAGTTCATAGCTCTGATGGGAAAGAAATGAGACTCTAAGGACTGAGATGCGTCCCACAGCAAATACCAGGAAACAGGGGAAGATATTTCTCCTTCTCTAGCTGATGAACTTGTTTCTGCCTTAGCCAAAATCCTACAACAGCCTCACCTGAAGGATTTATCATGAGCCAGGTAAGCCAACTTTCTTCATGCCCCACCCTAACCCTCTCATTACCTCTAGACTTGAACCAGGGTTAGGTCTCCACATGTCCCAGCAGACAGATTCCAGAGACAATCTTGGGAGAAGACACAGACATACCCCAAATCTACAAGATTCTGCTCATTGATGTCTGCAAGTTGGTGGTCATGCACAGAAATGGATTGTCAAGGGTGCTTGGGTGGCTGAGTAGGTCAAGCGTCTGCCTTTGGCTCAGGTCATCCTCCCAGTGTTCTGAGATCGAGTTCCATATAGGGCTTCCTGCTCAGTGGGGAGTCTGCTTCTCCCTCTATCCCTCACACTGTTAATGCTCTTTCTCTCAAGTAAATAAAAGCTTTTTTAAAAAAGTAGATTGTCAAGGTACTAGACCAAGACGAGGAAGTTGAAATAAGATTTGGCAGACTGATGGGGGTATACTTCTTAGAAATTTTGGTGTAGTCTACAAGTTTAAACAGCTGGGAATGTGTATGTCAGAGCTCTCCAGGGAAATACAACAAGAGTTTAGAATCTGAAGGCCTGAGAATGGGAGATAAGAGCCAGTGGTATAAGTCCTGGTCTGAGTCTGAAAACTGGTGTCTAAAGGCAGGAGAAAAATGGAGGTCCCAGCTCAAGCAGATAAAATGAATTACCCTTCTTCCACCTTTTTGTTTGATTCAAGCCCTCAACAGATTGGATGGTGCTCAACTACATTGGGGAGGGCCATCCTCTTGACTTCATCTACTGATTCAAATGCTAATCTCTTCCAGAGACACCCTCAGAGACATGCCCAGAAAGAATGTTTTAGCAGCTATGTGGGCATCCCTTAATCTAGCCAAATTGACACATAAAATTAATCATCACAGGGGTGCCTAGGTGGCTTAGTTGGTTAAGTGTCTGCCTTTGGCTTAGGTCATAATCTCAGGGTCCTCATATCAAGCCCTGAGTTGGGCTCCCTGCTCATCAGGGAATCTGCTTCTCCCTCTGCCTCTGCACCCCTCAACTCATGCTGTCTCAGAAAAATGTTTATCTTAGATATTGTCTCTCAGATAAATAAATTAAAAAAAAAAGATTAACCATCACAGAGTGGTATTCACAGTTTGTTCAATGGTAGCCCATGCAAAGTTACTAGAAGACACCAGAAATTGGTATAGAGGAAGGGAACACTTGGGAAATAGAAATGTTGGAACGGATTTTTCTATGTACGATACTCCACCTTCTTCCTAATGTAAGAGAACTCTTGAGACACTCCTCCAAGGCCTTGAGAAATACATTGGTGTGGGAGGACTATCACCTTGATTACAGGGGCCATGGGAAGTGGTTTGGACCTTGGGTGATGATACTTGAGTTAAGGAAACTTCTCAGTACATAAGAGAGGAAGAATCAAGAAGAAGCCTCCTAAATAAAATCCATTTCATATCTCTGGGAGAATCACAAGGGTTAGAACCACCACCAAAGACCATAATCATGCAGGGACCTTTGATTACCACCAAACTTTACCTAAGATGGATGGGTCTTAAAGAATGTCAGTTCTTTATTGTAACTTGATTAGGTGATTCTAGCTATAGATGCCATTCTTGATGTGATCCCTACTGCTGCCATTGCCAAATGCCCAGCTCCTCAGCAGCAGTGCCAAATCCTGAGCTCTAGATAGGGTGCTCACATCCAGAGGCTTAAATTAGTCACTTGGTGGCAAGCCAATTACATCGAAATCCTTCCATAATGGAGAGGGCAGCAGTTTTTCTTTTATGGACTAGATGCTTCTTCTGGAGAATGGGTTAAGGGGATAGCTATAAACACCAGCTTTAACCTGATGATCTTTTATAACAGTGAGGGTGGTACCAGCCAACATTTTCTTCCTTACTTGGTTAATTTATTTTATTTTCTGCCCACCCCATTACTTTATACACAGTATACTTTTGATGAACTTTATGATTTACTCTATAGGAAACAGAATTTCCAGATGACATTGTGTCAGGATGAGAGCAAGGATGGGCATTGCACAGAGAGGCTAGATACCGAGCTGGATGGAGTAACTGATGAGCCTAGAGATATGGGATTAGAACGAGCACTTTTTGTCTGTGAGGAATGGCTGCCTGATGTTAGTGTACTATATGTAGATTCTGTGTTTGTCTAGTTGGCAACTATTACTCACAGGGCCAAACTAATGGCCACAGTGTTTGCATCATCCCTGGGATCCAGTTTTCATGGAGGTACAAAAATCATATTACAGGGACGCCTGGGTGGCTCCCTGGTTGAGAGTCTGCCTTCGGCTCAGGGCATGATCCTGGGTCCGGGATCAAGTCCTGCATCAGGTTCCCTGCGAAGAGCCTGTTTCTTCCTCTATTTGTGTCTCTGCTTCTCTCTCTCTGTCTCTCATGAATAAATAAATAAAATATTAAAAAAATAATTGTATAAACTCTCTAACCAACCCTGAGTCAACATCCCCAATCACTTCCTTTGTCTCTCACACACCAAGCCAACACTCCCCTGTACAAAAGAACCCCACAGCCAGGTACTGGACAACTAGAGACTGTCCCTATACCCACAGCCTCCCACTATCCAACTGTAAGCTGCTCACTCTGGCCTGCCTTGCCTCTCTTGAAGAAACTCTAACAAATACTCTGGGCGATGGTCTCTCTTTAGGCTTCTCTGCCCCCTGGCTGGCCCTGGTGTCTCCCTGTGTGGCTTGCATGGCACACTGTGGTTTTTATTTCTAAAGACCTGTAAGTATTAACTTCTTCCTTTATGACAATCATTCCTGAGTCTACACGTCTTGCCAAACTGAATCAAAACAAATTCCAGGGACAACTTTTAGAGCAGTTACATGTAAGCATTTTTTTCCAAGGTGTAATTACGGCAAGTTGGGTGTGCATGATATTAGGAGCCCAAAAGCTGGATTTGGGGGTGCTTTTTAGCATTTAAACTCATTTCAGATATTTTGGAAATGTTCCCATCTTGAAGGTCACAGAGCTCACTTTCCCCAAGGAGCTCAAAACACTGGATTCCTACTTCCTCAACCTTCCTTGCACCTCATTCATGGGCACATGCTTAATCAGATGCATCTGTCCCGACCTTTGTATTGGGGGCTAGTGACACAAGGAAGCAGGGATAGAGGAGAATTAATTCTGGCAGCAGCAGGAATGGCTGGTTTCCAGGGACAGCAGTGACAGCAGTACCAGTAGCAGATGTTGCAAAGTTTTCCATCCAGTTCTACAACAGCAGGGCCTATCGTGCAGGTTAATGGCTTGTGATTTTGGCTGGTCTGGCAGATGTCCCACTAGTTCTTAGTTCCTCACCTGTGCCCTAAGCGGGTTCTCCAGCTTTCTAAGTGCTTCTTTGAACTACCCATTGTCCTTTAATAAAATTTGATTCTGCTTAAATTCATTAACAGGTTTTTATTACTTACAACCAAGAACCCTAGTTGATGTAAGCTATGGTTATTTCCTTCCTTTCACACACACATACATACACCCCTCAATATGAAAGTACATATGGTGAAATATTAACATTTGTTAATTTTGGATAGTGAGAATATAGGTGTTTAGTGAATTCTTTTGTATTTAATGTCTTTTAATTTTCTCAGAAGATAATACTAGCAATCACATGCATATGTGTAAACGCACATGTATATTTATACACACATACTTACACATATATATAATGTATTATTTCACTGTTCTAGTCCTTTATACTAAATCATTCACTCCCCACAACAAGCCTGTGTAGTAGGAACCATTAGTCACATCTTCCTTTTACAAGAAAACTGAGGCACAGAAAGCTCTAGAAACCTACCCAAAACTACACAGCTTTCTTTGAAGTATAATTGACACATAATATTATATTGGTTTTAGGTGTGCCACATAATAATTTGACAATTATATACATTACAAAATACCACAATAAGTGTAGTTACCATCTGTCACCACATAAAGTTATTACAAAATTATTGAGTATATGCCCTATGGTACTTTATATCCCTGTGACTTATTTTATAACTGGAAGTTTATCCCTTTTAATGCCCTTCACCTATTTGACCCATCCCCCACCCCACCCCTCTGTCAACCACCAGTTTCTTTTCTGTATTTATAAGTCTGTTTCTGTTTGGTTTTCTATTTGCTTGTTCATCTGCTTTGTTTTTTAGATTCCACGTATAAGTGAGATCATACGGTGTTCATCTTTGTCTGACTTATTTCATTTAGCATTATACCCTCTAGCTCCATCTATGTTGTTGTGAATGTCGAGATTTCATTTTTTTTTTAGATTAATTTATTTGTTTATTTATTTATGATAGTCACATACACACACACACACACACACACACAGAGAGAGAGAGAGAGAGAGAGAGGCAGAGACATAGGCAGAAGGAGAAGCAGGCTCCATGCACCGGGAGCCCGATGTGGGATTCGATCCCGGTCTCCAGGATCGCGCCCTGGGCCAAAGGCAGGCGCTAAACCGCTGCGCCACCCAGGGATCCTGAGATTTCATTCTTTTTTATGGCTGAGTAATATTCCATCATATGTATATATCTCATCTTTTTTTTATCAATTCATCCTCTAATGGACACTGAGATTGCTTCCATTTCCTAGCTACTATAAATAATGCTGCATAGGGGTGCATATATCTTCTCCAGTTAGTGTTTTCATTTTTTCCCACAAATACCCAGAAGTAGAATTACTAGGTTGTAGGGTATTTCTATTTTTAATATTCTGGGGAAACACCATACTCTTTTCCACAGTGGCTGCATTTTACATTCTTACCAACAGTGCATAGAGCTCCTTTTTCTCTATATCCTTGCCAACACTTGTTATTTCTTGTCTTTTTTATTCTAGCCATACTGACGGGTGTGAGGTGGTATCTCTTTGTGGTTTTGGTTTGCATTTCCCTGATGATGAGGGATGTTGAACGTCTCTCTTTTTTTTTAAGATTATTTATTTATTTATTCATGAGAGACACAGAGAGAAAGAGAGAGAGAGGCAGAGACACAGACAGAGGGAGAAGCAGGCTCCATGCAGGGAGCCCAATGTGGGACTCGATCCTGGGTCTCCAGGATCACACCCTGGGCAGAAGGCGGCACTAAACTGCTGAGCCACCCAGGGATCCCAATGTTGAGCATCTTTTGATGTGTCTATTGGCCATTCAGATGTCTTCTCTGAAAATATTTCTATTTGATTCTTCTGCCCATTTTAAATCAGATTATTTATGAGGGCTGGGTTTTTTTTTTTTTTCTGAGTTCTTTATATACTTGGATCCCCTTAACAGATATATCATTTGTAAATATCTTCTCTCATTTAGTAGGTTGCCTTTTCGTTTTGTTGAGGATTTCCTTCACTGTGCAAAAAACCACCCAGCTTTTAAGAAGCAAAGCCAGACGTCAAACCTTGGCAGTTATATTTGGGGCCCTTTGCTTTTAACAAAATAAGGGAGATGAGAAAACAAGTAGCTTGGTATAGGGGGCAGACCTCGAAGAGTGTTTTCAAGATGGAAAATGAGCTTATTTATGGGCTGAGGAAAAGGATCAAGCAGGAGGAGTGGTGAAGATAAGAGAAAGCCTGGGGATATTTAGTAGATAGGGATTCTATCAAGATCACAGAGGCCAAGCTTCACCGTACAGGGAAGAGGAACAAGATTCCTGGTGAGACAGGAGGCAAGAGGTCGGTTTACGGTTACGGTTTGGAGGATGGCCTTGCTTCTCTGGGAAACCAAAGGCAAACTCACTGGCAAGGAAGCTGAGGAGGTGACAGGCAAGCTGCAGCCAAACCAGGTGGCAGCATGAGTGTCCTGTTGGTCCTACGGACAGCGGGCTCGGGGAGAGAGGTTTTCCTCCAGAGGAGAAAAGGAAGGAGAGATCCATAGGCTGGCTGACTCAGGACTCTGTCTTCAGTCTTACTCTATTTGAACTTATACTGCTCTCTTGATACACAGACCCAGGACCCAGGAGATCCCCCACTTTGAGGTCAGGGGGTCCAGGCAGCGATCCCAGAGCACACAATCCTTCAGAGCAAAGAGAAAAGCACCTTAATAACTGGACAGAGGGAAAGCAAATCTGTTGTCTGTCCCCACTGGACACAGGCTGAATAGTCACAGGCTCCTCCTCCCCTCCAGAGAGGGTGTGTGTGTGTGTGTGTGTGTGTGTGTGTGTTAGAGAGAGAGAGAGACGGAAAGAGAGACGGGGAGGGAGAGAGAGAGAGAGAGAATGAGAGCATGAGTCTGTGTGCTTGCCAAGCCAGCAGTCCCTCTTGTGGACTGGCTTGGCTTTCACTTGCAGAAGCCTTTGTGCCAGGCTCTCCATGACACCCTCCTCTGTAGCACCTGCATGAAGCCTCTCTGAATGACAGAGCTGGGAGCCCCAGGCAAAGTGACCTGTCTGCAGAACTTGTGCAGCCCTCTCCAGGAAGCCTACTCGACTCTGAGAGTCAGGTCACCCTCATCTGCCAAGGAGTGTCCTGCTCCAGCATCTGTTGGACCATAAAATGAAGTCACCGAGCTCTGCTTTGCACCTGCCTTTCTATTTGGGGGGTACTTTTGTTGACTGACTAGGATTTCCAAACCAGGCTGGCTCTGTGTTCTTTCAAAGACCTCTCTTCTTCTGTGGCCACAGGTAAGAAAGGTGCTCTCAAAGCTTGTGTCAGGGGATGTGGGGGTGGGAACATCGTGTGTGGGGGGGAGAGATCAAGGGGATACTAGCAGATTGGTGGCTTCTGGGTACTTTAGGAGGGGAGTATGTCAGAGTGCTGGAAGTCACCTGCTCATAGAAAAAATTTCATCTTCTGATTATCCCTGCCAGGGCTGTTCAGAGCCTAGTGATGCTCAACTCCTTCCACTGATGGTAGCTCAGTCTCAGGAGCTAGTTGCTTTTCTATATTAAGTCTGCTTCTATGTCTTTATTACTACTATTCCTTCATTATTCTATTCATGAAATAAACATTCTATATCCTTTAGTAAAGACTAACAGACATCAATAGTATATACTGACTTGGGAGGTAGCAAGTTCTTCATTGCTGGGGTTTTCTGAGGCTGAAATTTGTTGGAGAGGATTCCTACATCGGCTGATGTGCTAATCCAGATGACCTTTAAGATTCCATATGACCTTGAGGTGTTAAGCTTCTGTGATTGATCAATTTATTGAGCAGAGCAGATATACAAGCTAGAAATATGCTCTCTCCCCTAAGCACCTGGAATGAAATTATTTGGAAGAAGAAACAGTATCATTTCCTCTTATCAAGGGACTTCTTTGGGATATTGACAGTTGGGACAGAGTTGGGACTCTCATATGGGGGGGTGGGGGACAGGGTGCTGGATGGCAGAGATGGGCTGGCAGGATCTAAGCAGGCTTTCTGGAGAAGGTGATGCTTGTAAAAATAATAGAACATGGCCTGGTGGGTGGAAAGATGAAAATCAGCTGCAGTAGGAAGATGGACAAAGAGGCCAAATTACCTTGACTTACGGAACCAGGACTCAGGAGGTCGGCGTTGGGGTGGAGGGTGATCTGGTCACCCAAGTGTGTCAGCAGCAATAGTGGGGTGTTGGTGTCTGAGCCCTTAAATACAGTGTCTTTGGAGTAGATTTCCATGTGCATCCCATTCACCCGCTTTACAAACAGGGACATCACCCCACAGCCATCCTCTCCCCCAAACCTGCAATCCAGCAGCTTAAAGGATAAAAGGGTCCCAGGTTCTTTCTCTTTTAATATCTTTCTTAGGTGGAAGGTAACTCTAATTACTGTCAATTGCCCGGGATAATTTCTCCTGTGGTTTCCAGTGACAAAGTAATGAAATTACCGTTGTGGGCTAATTACAAAGGAGGCAAATTTGAGGCATCTTGTAGGAATACATCCTCTAGAATCAATGAACTTTTATTCTTTTTTAAGATTTTATTTATTTATTCATGAGAGACACACAGAGAGAGGCAGAGACATAGGCAGAGGGAAAAGCAGGCTCCCTGCGGAGAGACTGACCCAGGACTTGGTCCCAGGACCCCAGGATCATACCCTGAGCCAGAGGCAGACTCTTAACCACTGAGTCACCCAGGTGCCCCTCGATTGACTTCCATTTGCACATTCTTACAGAGGGCCCAGCACATCTCTGGTTGGTTCTTTTATGATGCAATTTCAGCATGCTTGAGGAAAAAAATCTTTTATTTAGTGCACTTGACTGAGAGGTGAAACAAGTCATAGCCTTGGGATTTGTGGCCATGATATAGGTTAGAAAGAGGAGGGAGTGAATCTGCACGGAGAGGAAATTCCTAGAACCCTGGATCCAGGCAAACACGGCTTTGGGGTGGCACAGCTTTCTCTTCTCACCACTCATCTGCCACCAACCTCAGTACTGATAGTGGCTTAGCAGTGCAGTCAATAGTGCCAGGATCTATAGAACACATGGAAGTATGGACCAAGTTGCCCATACAAATTGCCCTTCTAGTTGGTGGCGCTGGGTAAAAGTTCAGCATATTATAGTTTGGAAGCTGAAGACTTGAGTTTGAATCCCAACTGTGTCGATTTTGAACCATACATTCCTGATCAAATCTTTTCTTAGCATTAGTATTTCTTTTACATATGTGAAAGAGATAAAAAAAAAATCTCTTCCGCTTACCCTTCTGGGGTGATATGAGGCTCAAATAAGATCAAAAGTGTGAAAATACCTTGTAAACCTTAAAACTACAAAGTGCAAGTTTTCTTAAAAAGATTTGGGCGTTATCATCAAAGGGGACCCTGGCATCCTCTTTCCCTGCACTTGCCCTTCTTATTCTGTCACAGCTAACTCAAAGCAGTGAATCTTCAGGATATGTCCTGGTGGAGAGAAAAAATTGAATTTTATAGCTCCTCTTCATTTTAACAAGCAAATGAAACTTCTAGATGATGGAGATGGTGTCAGGTAATAATTTGTCACTGACATCTCAGGTCAATTAGGGAAGCATGGGACACGTGAGATTCCTGTGTCATCCTGGGTAGAGAATGAAAGAGAGAAGAGGAACCAGAAAAGGAGTCCTGTGATTGTCAGGTTTTGAATGAATGTAGAAAGGTTAAAAAAAAAAAAAAACCCACAAAAAAAACCCTATAAAAACCCACCTGTTCTGCAGCTTCCCCTGGGTGTTAATGAAATTTGTTTCTGTTGTCAACACCAGGATCTATCTCCAAAATCAACTCAACTCAACTCAACTCAAGCATCTCTCGGGTGCTTATACAACATCAGATTCAACGAAGAGCTTCCCAGTGTGAGGAGTTGTAAAAAGCACGGGACACCTCTGGAACTTGGGATGTCTCTGCATGGCTTTGAAACCAATGGGACTAAATGAATAAAGTCATGCCTCATAGCAGGGGTGGATGAGCAGATTAGAATTCTTCTTCCATCCTTTCTTCTCTACTGTGTCTCCCTCAAGGCCACATGTTCTCAATTCTTTGAGCCTAATGCCTGGCATATTATTGGCCCTATAATGGAAGAGAAAGTGGAAAGATGAATGAAAGCATAAATAATCAGATTATGGGAACAAGTATTCAATGTTATCTTGCTTCCTAAACTAAGCCATAAGCCTGGGTATCCTTCATAGATTCTTCTAGAACCCTCTTTCACTCCTGCGTAACATTCATGGGTGACCCTACATACCTAGAACCCATAAAGCAAACCCCTGTTATTATAAGGTCCTTGCTTGGGGCTGAGAGAACAGGTGAATGAGACATAGTCCCCATCCACAAAGAGCTCACAGTAGTGACTTCTGCTTCTCTTCCCAAGCCCCTGTCAACTTTTGTCTCCACTTTGGAGCCCATGTGAGGAATTCAGTGCTAGGATCTATTTTCTGTTCTTCTTTTTGTCTCAGGCCTAAGGTGATTCCCAGGAACACAGATGACTTTTTTTTGGGGGGGGGGGATGAGTTTTGAGTATTTATTACCTATTTTTTCCCAAGTCATTTTTTATTGTAGCGGAATATATGTAACTTACTCTTTTAACCATTTTTAATTGTACTGTTTAGTGACATGAAGAATCTTCACTTAATTGTGCAACCATCACTTCCATCCATCTCCAGAACTTTGCACTTTCCCCAACCAAAATTCTGACCCCATTAAACACTATCTCCCCACTCCCAACCTCTCCCCAGCTTTTGGCAGCCACTATTCTGTTTTACCATTTGACTACTCTTAGGTAGTCAAATAAGTGAAGCATAATATTTGCACTTTGGTTTATTATTATTTATTATTTGGCTTATTTCACTTAGCATACTGTCTTTAAGTTTCAGCTATGTCCATAGACATATTAGATTTTTTTCCTTTTTAAGTTTAAATAATACTTCACTGTATGTATACAACACATTCATTTATCCACTCGTCCACTGATGGGTATTTGGGTTGCTTCCACCTTTTTCACAGTGACTTTGATGACTTGCACTCCATGCAGATGGAGAAAAGGAGTCCTTTTAAAAAAAGCTTTTTAATTGAAATGTTAGGTAGTTAACATACAGTGCAGTATTCATTTCTGGAGTAGAATTCAGTAATTCATCACTTATATACAACACTCAGTGCTAGAAGAATGGAATCTTCAATCTACACATATTTGGGGGATGAGAGCCACTTCCCCCATTCCCACCGTGAGATGGAGAGAGGCACATAAGACACCAGCAGATGTCACCACTCAATTAAAAATACTTTATAATAATATTTAGTAACTAGTACATGCTTGTGGTACAAAGTTTGGAAAATATAGCAAAGTGTCAAAAAGAAGTAAGAATTGCCTCTAATGTCCACACCCGGATATAACACAGGTGATCTGTATATACACAGAAAAAAGGATTGGAAAAGAGCAGTTAGGTTGTCTTTGTCCACTGGGGCTGCTATAACAAAAAATAGCACAGATTGGGTGGCTTATAAACAACAGACATTCATTTCTTACCACTCTGGAGGCTGGAGAGTCTAAGACCAAGGTGCTGGCAGATTTGGTGTTTGATAGGAGCCTACTTCCTGGTTCAGAGATGATGCTTTCTCCCTATGTCCTCACATGGTAGAAGCAGGGAGGAAGCCCTCTGGGGTCTCTTTGATAAGAACACTGATCCCATTCATGAGGGTTCCACCCTCAAGACCCGATTACCTCCCAAAGCCCCCCACCTCCTAATACCTTCACATCAGGGAGTAGGGTTTCAAGATATGAATTTACTGGCAGAGGGGACTATGAACATTCAGTCTATAGTACTGGTAATAATAGCTTTCTCTGGAAATAAATTAGCTGTTCTTGTTTCTCCTTGAGTCTGCTTTAGGAAGCCCCCAGGAGGCAGTCTCTGTACCTGCAAGGGTATGAGCCCCCAGACCCAGTCGCCGCAGCCCATGTGTGCTTCGGGAGCTGGAGAAGCAAAGGCAGCACACAGACCTCATGCATGTGCGTGATGCACAGGGAGATGTTAGTTAGTTCACGTACATATAAAGCCTCACTCCCATTAGAGAGCTCCTAATAATTAGGCTCCAGAATTTGTTGTTTGGGCAGAAGCAGCTCTAGAGGGAGTTTGTATTGAGACAGCAAATCTATGGAGGAAGCTTCTCATTGCCAGGATCCCCTGCTCCACCCCCGCCCCCCGTGGGCCCCTGGAGGGCCCCCTGGGAGAGCTGTGGGCTGTTCTTTCTAGTCCCCAGAGAAGCCACTGGGGACTACCAGCCTTTTCCACCTGCCCTTTGGGGTTTTTGGGGGGCTGGGAAGAAATGCAGAACCCCTGAGTGAGGTAGGAGCCCCCAACCAAGGAAATGTGGGCCAAGCATGAGGTATGATGTGGCACTGAGGGTGAGGGTGGCTGGTGGTCAGGGGCCAGATTCTCCCGAAAGGCACCAGAGATCAATGTAATTGTCAATTTCTCATGAGTCTTTGAGTTGAAACCTGAGAAAACCAACACAGGATGGCCTTTCTTCCCAAACACACCCTGGAAAAGCCTATTAAAATAAGTACATTCCAACATGCTGAAATTCACATGGAACCCTTCCCACACCCCCTCTTCCTCTAGTTGGGCTCAAACCACCAATGCTTGAGGCCATGGGGTCTTTGGGCCCCAATAACTCTAGCAGCCACCACTTCCCCTATCCAGACCCCTGCAGTTCTCAGGAGCTGTAGTGCGCACGATCCCATTTGCTCCCTCCCTGCACCCGTCCTCAGGGGTAGGCAGGGAGAGAGTGTGCTATCCTTAACCATAGGTAAGACAAAACTCCAGAGGGTTTGAGTGCCCCGTCCAAGCCCTGAGTCACTGAGTGTATTGGTCAGGACTCAGAGCCACATTCACAAACTCCGGGAGGGCAGCTGGGGTGGTGTGACAGGTTTGAGGAGAGATGGAACACCAGTGATGGAATCACTGCTCTAAGACTAGGGACAGAGTGTGCTGGCGGATGTGAAGGAAGCAGATAGAAGAGGTTTCGTGACTCCTCCACTAATAATAATTCAGATTCCCCTCACACAGTTGGAGATTACATTTTAACATCCCTCTCACTCATATTCTTTTTTCTTTTTAAATTGTGGTAAAATATGCATGACCTAAAAATTTACCGTTAGTGACATTCAAAATGTGCAAACATCGCTGCTATCTAGTTCCAGAATATTCTCATCATCCAAAAAGAAAGCCCATGCCCATCATCTGTATTGAGAGTCAGCGCCCGGTCCTGAGGACATGGCTGGTGCTGGACACAGAGTCTGCATTTGATACATGCAAGGTGTACCTGAACCTGAGACATCCCCACTCTGCCAATAAGAAGTGCTGTTAAAAAGAAAAAAGTGCTAATTTGAATATGTAAACTTTTTAGGGTAATATTTAATGTTTTTTTTCTATTAACAGATGTTATAAATCACCTACTATATGTATTAATACATTAACTTAAAAATGTGGCTTTTCTCCAACTCCCCCTGTTACAAAACATTGAACACTCACTCCAACCTTTGACATTAGCGTTATTCTCGCCACAAGAACCATATTCACATTCTGGCCTTTGTCATTGTCCCTACTGTCTAAAGAAAGTTGGCTAATTTTTTTTTATTAATCCAGGAGGTATTTATTTTTTTAATAATAACTCTTTTGAGGTACAGTTCACGTTACTATAAAATTCATCCTTTGAAAATGGACATTTTGGTGAATTTTAGTATATTCACAGAGTTGTACAATGGACACCACTTTATCACTGCAGAACATTTTGATCACCCCCAAAAGAAACCCTGTATCAGTGATCACTCCCTCTTCTCCCTCCCCCCAACCCAGCCCCTGCAACTGCTAATCTGCTCTCTGCCTCCGCAGATTTATCTATTTCAAATATTTCATATACATTGAATCATATAATGTGTGGTTTTTATGTTTCTGGCATCTCTCACTTTGCATGTTTTCAAGGTTCATCCATGCTGTACCAGGTGTCAACACTTTATTCATTTTTATGACCCAGGCTTCCATTGTATGAACATACCATCTGTTGTGTGTTTGCTCATCAGCTGACTGGCATTTGGGTGCTTCCAATTTGGACTATTGTGAATAGCACCTGAAGTCTTCTACTGACCATCCTTTGCAGTATGGTCATCTCTGTTTTAGAAATGCAGCTCCGAGTCCAGAACAATGGGGACTTCATTCTCACTTTGTACCCCCTCTGTCCAGTGGGTCAGGGCTTATCTGAGGGTACAGTAGCTGGTTGATGCCAGAGGAAGAGGAAGATGTTAGTTGCTCAGTTAAGCCAGGGAGAGCCCAAAGCCCTCAACTCCTGGGAGGCCTGTTGGCTCCCCTTTCATAGCTCTGTGACGTGTGAGAAACAAACGACCTGAGTCCTTCTCCATGGCATGACCCTAAGACTCTTTCTATGGCTTGTTCAGGTTCCACAGTGAGAGGAGCTGTGCGGAATCCAGTGGGAGCTCTGCTGTGTCAGCACCTGGAAGCCTTACTAGGGAAGCAGGTCCAAGCCTCAACCCACAGCAAAGCCCCAGCCTGCCCTCCTCTGATGTCCAGGGGAAGCCAGACCCCGGACCACTGAAGCCATGGGCTCCTCCCATTCTGCAGTCCTATTCATGACACAGCTTGGTCTGTGGTGGCTCCTTCTGATCCCAGCAGGTGAGTGGGTGTCATCACTAGGACATCACGTCACACCTGTGGGCTCCCATGCAGCATGGAGGAGACTCCTGCAGGTGGGCTCACAGCAACTGCCAGGGAACTTCCAGTAGCTCATTCTGCAGTGAGAAGGTGACTGGGTGCTCACAGCTCTGGGCGCGTCACCTTGAATGTCTGCCAGCTTCAGTGTTGCTCATCTGCAGAGTGTGAACCTGCCCGGGCTGTTGTGAGGAGCACGTGAAATGAAAGTCTGTGACTAGCACCTGGGATGCAGTAGGCGCTCGATACATGGCAACTATTGTTAATGTGTTTTTCTGGGTTTTAACGCAGTAACCTTGGCTTGCTCAGGCAGCAGAAGCACGCAGGGTGAAACTGTTTGCAAAACATGGTGAAAAATGGTCTTGAGCGATTCATCAATTTTGGGACACTTGGCCTGGTTGATAAGAAGGAGCAAAAGCCAGTGGTTTGAGCAAAAATGGGGGAGATGCCTGAAGTGGCAGAGGATTTTGTGGTTGGCATTAGCCAGTGGTTCATTGACAAGTGGATGGGAATGAAAGGCTCACTGAGATTCATGAAGCCCTTCTCTCTGCTGCTCACCCCATACCGACCAAGTATCTCCCCCATACTGCTGTCCCTTGGGGCTCCTCAGTTCAAGGCTGCATCTTTTCTCCGGGTCTGGCGTCCTCTCCACTCCACTGCCTCTTCCTTCCTCTCTAGCTCTTACTTCCTTGCCTTTGTATCTAATAGTCACAGAGTAATGGCCATTTCTTGAGCTCTAAGCGTGTACTGCTTGCTTCATTAAGCTCCATTATACACTCTTTTTTTTTAATTTTTATTTATTTATGATAGTCACACACAGAGAGAGAGAGAGGCAGAGACAGAGGCAGAGGGAGAAGCAGGCTCCATGCACCAGGAGCCCGACGTGGGATTCGATCCCGGGTCTCCAGGATCGCGCCCTGGGCCAAAGGCAGACGCTAAACCGCTGCGCCACCCAGGGACCCCCTCCATTATACACTCTTATATTCAATCCTCAACAGTGTTTTGAGATAGGTTCTGGATAGCGTCCCCAATTTTACAGATGAGGACACCGAGATTGAGTGGTTCTGATTTGGTGGGAGAGGGACCAGAGCACCCACCACCATGGACTCCCAGACACCCCACTCTTCCTTCCTGTTCACAGGGTCAGCACAGCGAGCCTCCCATACCCAAGCTGAGGACCGCCTCTTCAAACACCTCTTTAAGGGTTACAACCGCTGGGCGCGGCCAGTGCCCAACACCTCGGATGTGGTGATCGTGCGCTTTGGGTTGTCTATTGCCCAACTCATTGATGTGGTGCGCCTGTCCCCCCATGCTTCTCCCCCTTGGGATCATCCCCCAGACCACAGGTCCCTTTGCTGAGTCCTTCTTCCCTCCCTTCCCAGCTTCAGTTCTCCTCCTTCCCACTCTCCCAGCCCTGCAGCCCCTCCTGACAGGGCCTTGATTGGCAGCAGTGGGCTGTCTAGGAGCTCTGTGTGTTCTATTTGACATGAACCCTGAGGATCCAAGGGGCCCCTGTGATCCTGAAGAATTCGAGTAAATGTAGCAGTGTCAGAAGAGGGTGGCAGGCTGGGCTGGGCGTGGGGTGTCATGTAAGAGGTTCTTCTGGTGAGTAGGGGCCCTGCATCAGCCCAGCCCACTCTACATTGTTAGGGGTGGGGGCTGGCTCCATCACAATATTGTTCTTAATCTCTCTAATGATCAGGATGAGAAGAACCAGATGATGACCACCAACGTCTGGCTAAAGCAGGTGAGAGCATCTTCCCTGGTTGAGGCAAGAGTAGGGGTGGGAGTCCACTGACCCCAGACACTCCCAGGAACTGTCTCACAAACAGTGGGATTCTGGATTCATGTTTCAAGTAAGCGTTGCCACTTGGGACATTCCCAAAGCCGGCTGATTGCAGACTGCTTCTCATAGGGGCAGTACCGCGAGACTGTGAGTCCAGCACCTGAGAATGTCACCTACAACCTAGTCATCCCCTTTTGGGGAGAGGCGTTTCCTGCATGCTGGCTATTGTGTTTGCAGATCTGCTCATTCTGAGTAGTCACTGAAAACCCATGGGAGGTTTCATTCTGCCCATCTTACAGCTGAGGAAAGCCTGAAGCCGGGTACAGTTCAGCTAGAAAAGGGGGGCCCTCGGTGTGCTCAACTTGGAACCCCAGGCTCCTTCTGCACGAGAATGCTGGGTGTTCCATGTCTATGCTGCCTAACAAACTACCCTGAAACGTAATGGCCTAAAGCAACATTGTCAACTCTCATAGTTTTGTGGCCAGGAGTTTGGATGCCTTCTCCACATTGCATGGCAAGTAGTGGTGTTATTTGGTGCTATTTAACCTTTGGCTGGTGTGCTCTGGAGGATCTAAGATAGCTTCACTCATGTCCATTCCTTAGCAGGGATGTCTGGAAGCTGGGCCCACTTGGCCCCTTCACCCTCTTGAGGCATACTGAGTCTCTTCATGAGTTCTCTCCAGCACACAGTTGGATGCCTCCCCTGGAGGGTCAGGGACCCCAGAGCAAGGGTCCCAAGAGACAGGAAATGAAGCTGCTGGTTTCTCAATGTCTGGAAGCTGCCTCCAGGCCTAGCATCACTTCTGGCAAAGAATGTATCCCTTTTTGATGTACTATTGTTGGGGGCATAGGCTGTATTACAGCCTGAGTATATTCCTTCCCACTTTACCCCCTCATGCTCTGCCCAGCCCCTCCCCAGGCTCGGAAGTAGAGGTGGTGGGGGAACATGAGAAAGAGGAACTAGCCCTCTGCCTACCTTCCCCCCACTCCTCCCTCTTCCTGCCCCACTGGTAACCTGACCATCTCCTATCTCAGAGGTTGGCACTCAGAAAACCACAATGGTCAAAATTTTTATTGGCATCTCTATTTTGAGTCTTTTGAATGAACACCTTACTTTCCCTGGCCCCAGGGCTCTCTACTGGCCATTTAGCTTACAATGGGATGCTTAGGTGAGACACGTGGACGGGACCCCTCTGACACTGTTCCCCTTGTAGCTGCGAGGGGGTACATGGCCCATCTTTACAGATGTACAAATTGAGGCCCTAGCAGTAAGGGACTTGGGAAGCCACACAGTCCTTCAGTGCAGGGGCCAGACCTAGAACCTGGCTTGCCATAACTGTCCCCACAAGCAGGTCACCTTGGCCTTCAGGGTTGGGGTAGGGAGCAGAGGAAGGAGCCCCGGAGAAGGAGTCATGCCAACCAGCACTGCCTCTGCCTACCCTGTGATGCAAGTCACTTAACCTATCACGGTCTCATTTCCTCATCTTTTAAATGGGAACAGTATAATCTGTTGCCTGCGTTGACAACCCATTGTCAATGACAGTAACCCATGGGTGTAGATACCCTCCAAATGGTGATTGAGTCTGAAAGCTTGACAGATGATGGACTAGAGGGAAGAGGATGCATTTATGAAGACCAATCTCAAAATTGTTCATCCACGTCCTGAGAAGTCCTGACAATTTTACAAACTTTTTAAACCTTCCTTATTTTGCAACCCTGGCTCCTCTATGCACCTAAGACTTCCCCTACAGGTGAGCGGCCAATACTGCTCCAAGACCGGTGTCTTCCCAAGTATGGTTTGGGCACCGATGGCAGTGTTTCGTGAGATGGTATTACTTGCTTTGCTAATCTTTTTGTAATAGTCTTCTATTTCTGTTTTAGCGGATATTTTCAAATGCTCCTGATTTTCTAGTTTAGGTCAGTGATGTCAAATTTCAAAATTTATGTAATTTTAAAAAGAGTGAGCCAACTTAAAGGAAAATACCAAGTACATGATGATACAGGTAGAGCACATGTATTGGCAAAAAGTATCAAACTGGGACTTAGGTGCTTGAAGCTTGGGAACCACTGAGCTAGACCAGTGCTTTTGTTCTCATGTACCTGCTTCCTGAAAATGCTCTTATTTCCCTTCACTCCTTCCTGGATTCCTACCAGGTTGATACTTTGTGTAAACGTTACACCACTATCCTTAGATGGGAAAAGGCATCATGCAGGGGATTTACCTTTACTAAAGTGTATCATTGCACTATTTTAGTGAAGATGTACACACGAAAAATGGCCCCTGGAATGAGGTCAGGCTTGGAGTCAGGGAGGCCAGGATTCAAATACCAGTGCTGCCACTTACTAGCAGCGAACCCTCCATACATCACTTTCCTCACCCTAACCGGTGGGATTGTTGTGCGGATTAGAAAGAATCATCTATAAGAGCCTGTAACAAAACTGGGTTCATAAACGTAGTAGCTATTATTTTAATTGTGAAAAGCCCCTGGGAGCAAAGGACAGCCTTTTGTGTTGACCCCAATCATTACCTTCTGGTTGTTTCTTTCAGGTCCAGAAAGGATGTGGGAAGCCCTCCCAGAAATAGAACCAGACTCCGTTGGAGGGAGGAGGCATTGTTTTCATTGCTCAGCTACACACTGACTGAGCATTTACCTGGGGCGTGGTGCTAGGGTGCCAGAATTGAACCAGCTGTTGTCCCTGGCTTCGTGGAGCTTACAGTGGCATTAAATAAGTACATAGGCAAATCCACATTGATCACCACTTGTGATAATGCCAAAGAGGAACATTATAATAATACAAACCTGGTTTTGAGAAGGATTCACTTGGACCAGCAGCTGGCAGCAAGCCTGGGACCCAGAGCATCCCCTCCCTGCTGGGCCTCCCACGGGGCGCTCTGGAGCACAGTTTGGAAGTCACTGTGGACTCCCCAGTCTCAGCTGCATAACCCGGGAAGGGATGCTTTCGCTTCTTTGTCCTTAGTTTCTTTACCCGTTAAAATGGGGAAATACTCCCCCGTTCAGCATCCCTCCCCAGCTCTCCCATGGAGGCTCTTCCTAGACAGAGGGTGTAAGAAATCCTTTGTAAACTGTAAGGCACTAAAAAACCTTGTTCCTACAAGTGGATGAGGTGGTTCTCTGGGGTCATCCCACTAGGGCAGCAGAATGAGGACCAGAGGTGGGGCTAGGATGACCTGTGGTCCCGGTGTGTCCAGGATTCTGAGTATTAGAGTTGGGGAAAAGCAGGGGGTTGGTTCTCACAGGCTGGACTCCCAATCTCCAGCTCAGAGCCCAGTCTCGGCCTCACAGCCCTTTCTCTTCCATGTGGTTAGGGGAGGCACTTGGGGTGCTCCCGAAGCCAGCTGCCAGGGGGTCCCCAGGCAGCCTTAGGTGTACCCCAAGGACCGGTTCTGACACGACTCCCCTCCCCACGCACAGGAGTGGACCGACTACAAATTGCACTGGAACCCGGCCGATTTCGGCAACATCACATCCCTCCGGGTCCCTTCGGAGATGATCTGGATCCCTGACATTGTCCTCTATAACAAGTAGGAAGCCCCGGGTCTAGGAGGCCCCTGGGAGGGGTGGGTAGAACGAAGCTGGGCTGGGTTGGACCTGGGAGGTGCCTCCTTGTGTCTCGCTTCCTTGCCTCCCTCTCAACTCCTTCACTGCTCATCCTCACCCCCTCCACCTCTCCTCTTGATTCCTTTCTTTCTTTTGTTTTGTGCTTTCACTCATACACCAAAATTTACTGAGTACCCACTCTGAATTAGTGCACGGTACTGTACTCCTGGCACACGGATTTGCCAACACTGAGTAGTATCTGAAAAATGTAGCTGGTGCAGGCTCTGGAAACACTGCCTAAGAGTTGGCAGTTTGCAGGATGGCAGTCCTGTTGGAGCAGGTAAACGGCCACCCCAGGGGGTGGGAGGACAGCCTCAAGGGAGCAAACTCACTTGATATGGGTATGTTTTTTAAACTTGTATTATTTATAGCTTCCTTGCTTTAAGACCAAAAGAACCATCTTTGAATATAATGATGAGAAGCTAGGGGCAGGGGAGTAGAAAGAGAGTCCCGGTGAACACCAACAGCACAATATTTTTAGAAAGAAGATATAGAGATCTAGTCTTTCATTTGTGTGTTTGGTGTCAGGTAATTGTTCATTTAAAAATCAGAACTTAACAGATGTTTGGCATTATGCTTGTCTAACAGTGTTTTCTGACCTGGGGTTCTAAGGAGCACCAGTTCTCCAAGATATGAATAAGTGTGAAAAGCAGTCGTGTGATCAAATAATTTTGGATAATAACATTGTATGTTGTGAAGTCCCCTACCCCGGCCCCAGTCCTTTGAAAATGTTAGCACAAGACAGCATTTTCAATGTTGTTGGAAGCTATCCTGCCAAGAGACCCATGTAGTCTGGGCCTTCTCAATTCATTTGACCCGAATTTGGAAGAGCTGCCTTTAAACAATAAGATAAAGGAAGACAGATCCACTTTGGAGTTCCGGAATCTTCAGATAGGTCAAAGGGGAATACAAGGACCCCTTCACACCGCCCAATCCTGGCGAGACCCAAAGCCCTTTGCCCTGAGCCATGTCCACAAGCACACATTCAGCACAGATTACCAGAAGGTCTAAGCCTGGTGTTGGCTCCTGTTGCTGGACTAACAAACCCCTGGACTAGCACCCAGGATCCTTCTAGTTCCTGTCCCCTTTGTTCCTGGGAGAAATCAGGAGCAAAGTCCCAGCATCAGATATGACCTGAAGTTTGAGATTGTCCAGAAAGCTTCGACCAGTGTTCCCTGATTAAAACAGAACATTCTTTTGATAGGATGAAAGTCCAAAACCAATTCTTGCAGACATTTTTTAAAATAAATTTTTAAATTTTTTTATTTATTCATGATAGTCACAGAGAGAGAGAGAGAGAGACAGAGAGAGGCAGAGAGAGAAGCAGGCTCCATGCACCAGGAGCCCGAAGTGGGATTCAATCCTGGGTCTCCAGGATCGTGCCCTGGGCCAAAGGCAGGCGCCAAACCACTGCGCCACCCAGGGATCCCCTCTTGCAGATATTTAAAGAAGGGTCTCCTCTATCCAGACTGTCCACTCTAGACTAAACAGGGAGGGTCAAGGAAATTGCACCTTTCTTTCCTCAAAATGGGGTACCTGTTGCCATCTAGTGGTAATTCTGTGCGGTGGCAAAAAAAAAAATTCAGCTTCTACACTGACCCGTTTCTTACTGTCCACCAAGTTTCCTGTTTCCAACCTTCTCTTTTAAAGTTTCCCATTTCCCAATCTCTAGCCTGGGATTTATCCATGGGAAAGAGCCTATGTTCCCCTGTATTCTTCTGGTTCCCTTGCCTTTAAGGAATTGTGCCCTTAAACACTAGGGCGTGGAGCCCACAGCACCACCTCCCCAGGGAATCGGACTCAGGCTCTCGGCAAGCCCCATGGAATGGTCACTGTCCTTCCAGTGTTCCCAGAGCCCTAGTGGGCTCTTGGATGCCTAGTCCCATGACACCACAGTGTCATCTCCCACCACCCCTTCTTATGCCCTGCACCTGCCCCAGCCCAAGGACACACTGTGAGTCCTGTCTTTCTGCTCTGTTCCCTCCGCTGCTCTGCACTAGTAGGCTCTCCACTCCATCTCACCACCAATCCTACTGGCAACTCTCAGGGTGACCCTGCTCACTCCAGGCAAAAGGGAGGTCCACCCCCACCGCCCCGCCCCACCCTCAATGGGTTTTGGGGAGTACTGTTGCCAGACTGCCTGCCTCCCTTGTGTTACAGGCATTTGGGACCACATCGCATTTCCTCATGATTCTTTGAGGGCAGGCCTGTGTCTCCCATTCCATCCCCCACAGCTCCTGCCCAGGCCCTAGGGGATGAGGCTGGGTGCAGAAATGCCCAGTAAGTGGATGGAGCCAAGGAGGTATCTCCCTTCACCAGCAAAGGTGTTAGGTCTCTTCTGAGCATCTAAGGGTCCCAGGTGGGAAAGACGCGACCCCTCTGCAGATGAGGGCCTGGCTCACTATCTGCTGGGGGGAGAAAATATAATCACCCTAAAATATTAAATGAATACAAACAGGCCATAAGACTACACGTTCCATGCGTTTATAAATATGTAAAAAATTATATACATGATCTGTGTGTTGATCAAATACGTATGATATATATAACATCAGAATGTTAATAGCGATGGTTTTTTGAATTCTTGGTATTTTCCTATATTCTTCAAAATCCCCGCTTTAAAAGATAGCATTTGAAAGACAACTCGGGCAGCTCTAGATATGTGTGTGCTGGGAGAGCCTCATACCTTTGTGTAAATCAACCTGGCCGGGCCCGGCTTCGTTACTGGGGGTCCCCTGCAGCTGGCCGTCTGGAGCAGCCTGGCGTGGGTGGGCAGGTGGGCTGTGCCGGCTCCCCCAGCTCCTCTCCTCTCCCCAGTGCAGACGGGGAGTTTGCCGTGACCCACATGACCAAGGCCCACCTCTTCTCCACGGGCACCGTGCACTGGGTGCCCCCCTGCCATCTACAAGAGCTCCTGCAGCATCGACGTCACCTTCTTCCCCTTCGACCAGCAGAACTGCAAGATGAAGTTCGGCTCCTGGACCTATGACAAGGCCAAGATCGACCTGGAGCAGATGGAGCAGATGGTGGACCTGAAGGACTACTGGGAGAGCGGCGAGTGGGCCATCGTCAACGCCACCGGCACTTACAACACCAAGAAGTATGACTGCTGTGCCGAGATCTACCCCGACGTCACCTACTACTTTGTCATCCGGCGCCTGCCCCTCTTCTACACCATCAACCTCATCATCCCCTGCCTGCTCATCTCCTGCCTCACCGTGCTCGTCTTCTACCTGCCCTCGGACTGCGGCGAGAAGATCACGCTCTGCATCTCCGTGCTGCTCTCGCTCACCGTCTTCCTCCTGCTCATCACTGACATCATCCCCTCCACCTCCCTGGTCATCCCGCTCATCGGCGAGTACCTGCTCTTCACCATGATCTTCGTCACGCTCTCCATCGTCATCACGGTCTTTGTCCTCAACGTCCACCACCGCTCCCCCAGCACCCACACTATGCCCCGCTGGGTGCGGGTGGCTTTTCTGGGCTGTGTGCCCCGGTGGCTCTTGATGAACCGGCCCTTGCCCCCCTTGGAGCCCCACGACGCCCCGGATCTGAAGCCCAGCTCCTCTTATCACTGGCTGGAGACCAACGTGGATGCAGAGGAGAGGGAGGAGGAAGGGGAGGAGGAAGAGGAAGACAGATGGGTGTGGGAGGCTCATTCATCCCCGGCCGTGGGTGCCCTCTGCAGCCATGGCGGTCTGCACCAAAGGGCCTCAGGTCCCAGGGCGGAAGCCCAGCTGCAGGAGGGTGGGCTTCTGCTGTCACCTCGCATACAGAAGGCTCTGGAAGGTGTGCACTACATTGCTGATCACCTGCGATCTGAGGATGCTGACTCTTCAGTGAGTTGGGGCCGGGAGAGGGGCTCTTCCTCTTGGTGACCACCTCTCATCCCAAGGTGATAGTGTAGACCATCTAGTCTCCTCCATGAGGACCTGTTTCCCTCAGTTGTGGCCCTTGGGAGTCTGGACTAAACTGTGATAAAGTCTAGCTGGCAGGTGACAGACTAGTGGCCCAGAATGCCCAGCTAAGGCTAACTGGGGAACAGCAAGCCAGAGAGGGAGGGATTTCGGGTGCTGAAAGTCCCCGTGCCATCCTTATCACCATTGCCCTATAGGTGGTGGGGAAGGAGACAGAGGGAGGTGGAGGGACTATTGTCCAATGATAAATCAGATAAATCATGCTGCTACTTCCGCATCCTTCCTCATTTGTCCTGATGAGGACGGGACAAACTTATTTGTTACTGGGCTCTGGGCATTTTGTGGAATTCACTATTCATCCACAAACCCTGGGGAACTTTGGTTGTACCAGGTGAACTCTCCCCCCCACTGCCCCGGTGCCTCCTGTGCCTGGTATTATTAGGTCAGCAGGCCACTGCTTAGGAACACAAATGTCTTCTTATTCACCTAGGGAAGGATGGAAGGCCAGATGGTTATTAGCGGGTGGCCTTGTTGAGTGGATAAAAAAAAATCATTATATCTAATCTGGGGGCAGGTAGGAATCCAGACCTGCTTGCTTGGGCTGTAAGCCCAAATTCCACAAAGCACACCACCCCCCCTTGACTGTCCCAACCTTCCTTGGGCCACACCTACCCTCACCTACCTCTTCCTCTCTATCTCCTGCAATGGGTGTGGGTTGGGAAGGGAGGCAACATGGGGGCAAAGTCTTCACCATTTTGTAACTGCTGGGTGTTGTCTATTTTTTAAATTTTTATAAAAGATTTTGTTTATTTGACAAAGAGAGAGAGAATGTGAAAGAGAGCACTAGTAGGGTAGAGGGAGAGGGAGAAAGAAGCTGACTCCCCACTGAGCAGGGAGCCAGTCACAGGGCTTGATTCCAGGACCCTGAGATCATGACCTGAGCCCTAAAGGCAGACACTGAACTGACTAAGCCACCCAGCTGCCCCTGCCAGGAGTTGAGTTTAAATCACTGCAGGCCACCTGGGAAGGTCCATGCCCCTTGGTGGTTCTAGAACCTTAGCCCCCTTTAGCTGGAACTTGAAAGTCTTTGGAAAGGCTCTGCGTCATGTCATAAGGGTGAATAGGGCAGAGTTCATTAGGAGAGGCTTGTTTGAGTCTTGAGACAACCTTAGCTTCCCAAGGTTTCAGTGCGGCCACTGCTGCCCCCAGAGGCTGTGCCCAGGTGGGATGCTTCCCCTTTCCCAATGGGCCTCTGTCACTGTGAGCCCATTTCTACTTGCAGGTGAAGGAAGACTGGAAGTATGTGGCCATGGTCATTGATAGGATATTCCTCTGGTTGTTTATCATCGTCTGCTTCCTGGGGACCATTGGACTCTTTCTTCCTCCGTTCCTGGCTGGAATGATCTGATTTCCTGTTCCTTGCTTTGACACAAAGGTGGCACTACTGACATCTGTAACCACTGCCTCCTTCAGAGTACGCCTATGGGGTCAACGCCATCTGACTGCAGGTGCTTCTCTGTGGAGTCCCTACGCTGGCCTAGTCATCGAAGACTCCTTGGGTCAATTAATTCACTTGACGTTATTGTACTGCATGCAGAGAATCTGCTGGGCACAGAGCCCTGTTTTAGGTGCTGAGGAATGAAGAAATAAGGAACTTGCTCTGCAGAAGTTTTCGATATGATGGTGACAATATGAAGCCCTGTAGGATTCTCCTGCAGGGGCCAATGAAGACACTGGGTAACAGGAGGAGCAAGCAGGATGATCCAGGGGGTAGAGGACCTCAAAAAATGGGTGTATGGGGGGGGGAGAGAAGAGAGGGTGCCCCAGGGGGTAGAAGGTCTGTGACCAACAGTTTGGATTCAGGAATGAGCCTGAGGTGTCTAGGAGAACAGGCAGGGTGAGCTAGGGCTCCTGTGTGGGAGCCGCGGGAGGAGTTTGGAAAGGCAGGTTAGGGTGTCTTCAAACCACACAGAATAAAGTTCAGGGTCTAATCCTGAGGGTCTAACAATGGTAAAGACTCCCCTGGAAAGAGAGAAGGGGTAGCAGGGCCACATGGGGGTAGAGGCACATGTCAGACCTGCACGGCGGAAGAATGTGTGGTTGGATGCAGGTAGTTGGGCCATCCCACCCTTCTGGAAACTCATTTGAAGTCCTGGCTTTCTCTCACCTTCCTTTCCGCAAACTGGCTCAGCACCAGCTGGTCCCAAGAGGTTTGGCCATGCTGCAGTCCCTACCATCTGTCCTTGAATGCACATTGGCAAACCAGGAAGATACCCAGGGCCATCCTTGACTCAAGTTTGCAGCTTGCTCCTCCCTCCGGTCCATAGGGCAGGTGGTGGCCAGCACACAGGATGTTTGCACAGAGTGAATTAAAAGAAGCCACTGGATGGCTTTGCACCTTGACTGCTGTGTAAATGCAGAAGCTGTAGGACTGCTTCCCTTCCAGCTTGGCCTCCTGGTCCTTCCTGAAGTCCTGTGATGGCTTCTGAGCTGCTCTGTACAGCCCTGGATTCCTTGCACCTTGGAATCCAACAATGCACAGTCCTCAGCCACATGCTGGAGGCAGGAGGAGCTCCTGCCCGGGGATCAGGCCTCACCCCTGCCCGTCCTCCAGCCCTCTGAGGACAGAACATCAGCAGCTAATAGATGTGGACATCGGCTCTCCGGATAGTATGGGGACCCTGGATAGGAAGCTGAGTAGGACGAACTTCCGGTTTCCCTTTAGCCTTTGGGGTATCCCACTCGACCCTCCCTGACAGACACAGATGAAACCTGCAATGCCTGGCCCAGACCCCCAGTCCTCAGTTCTTCCCAAGACCCCCACATGGTGACTCATGTGGTTTCTGTCTCCCTCCAGCTCCTCCCAGCTTCCCTTCCCCATCCTGGCTCTCCCAGACCTTATCTCCGGTGCAGTGATGTTCCCTCATGCTATTCCATCTCCCATCCCCCTTGCATGTGAGTAAAGAGATGAAATAAAGCTGAGGCCGGTGCTCATTCAGCTGTGGGACCCTTCCTTAGCATCCCCAGCACCATTCAAGCCCTGCTGGAGCCCCAGATGTTTGCACACCAGCTGGGAGGGTGCCATTGGCATTCTTCATGTGGACCTGGAAGGTCTGCCCTGGGTCCCCACTGGAAAGTCACCCTTCGGTCAGGTGCAGGGATGAAGGGGCTGGAGCACACACCTGACCCTACTGCCCCTGTGTCACCACACACCCCTCTGTGCTTGAGCCTGGCTTCGGCTCTTGATCTGCACCCAACAGGGTACAATCGATCTCTTCCAGGGCGGTGGCCCAAGGTCACTGTCCCCTCCCCTACAAAGAACAGGTCAAGCCAACAAAACAATCAAACCACAAAGCAAATAGTACAATTTTAATTCATCCACAAGTCAAATAGAAAGAAGGTAAAAGAGTGTTTTGCACAAACACAAGGGAGGGAGGAGTGAGGCAGGTGGGAAAGGAGGGTGGAGAAGAGGAGAAGTAAGAAAAGAGGGAGAGAAGGAAGGGGCAAGGTCAAGGAGAGAGAGAGAAAGGGCACGGGGAAGAGAGTAGATTGTGGTCCAAGTCCTGTTTTGGCCTCGTCTCTCCCCTTCTCCCCGACGCTTGGCGTGTTGACAACACCGCGTCCTGTGCCCGGACTCCCAATAGCTTGTTCTTGGACTGTGTCCCAGGTCCCCCCTCAGGGGGGCACACGGCTGTCAGCCCAGACCACACTCACATTAAATAAATTCCAATATACACTGTACAAGAAAGCCAGGCCCGTCCCTCATCTCGCCAGCCGCCCACCCCCAAAGGAAAGCCCCTCCCCAGCTCCTCTGTGCATCAGGGGACCTCCGTGGGCGGAAGAAGAAGGAATGGCTTGGCTCCAATAGGCCTGCCATGTCTATGCAGAAAGCCATCGTGGCCACTAGGGGCACCAGTGTGACACGCCTACCCCCACCCCAGGGGGGCAGGCGGGTGTGAGGAGGGAGTGGCCAGCGGCAGCAGTGCTCCCTCTGAGCCCTCTTTGTCACCCCTGGCATCTAGAGCCCTGAGTCCCCTCGGTCCAGCTGCAGCCTGAGCAGCACAGTCTGGGGGTTGGGGTGGGGAGAGGGGGTCGTGCAAAGTGGCAAGGGAAGAAGGACTCCCCTCTGCCTTCCCCCTGAGAAGACCCACATGACCAAAGGCAAGGCAGGGGCCGGGGCGCAGGGGAGGTAACACTACAGGCAGGGGTAGAAGACGCAGGCAGGTGGCGCCCACCCTCCCTCACTCTGCAGGCGGGTGGGCCAGATTGGCCAGAACTTTGGCCTGGTCTACGGCATCGAGCAGGTTTTTGGCGTCCACGGCCAGGGTGTGGGAGGCTGTGAGCATCTGCCGCTTGCACTCCTCGCTCAGGGAGGTCACGGCATTTTGCTGGGCGAGGCGCATCTTATTGATGAGCTCTGCTAGATCCTTGTTGAGCAGTTTCTGGGTCCCCTCAATCTGTAAGAAAAGCACATGGGAGAGGCTGGGAGTCTGAGGGGCTGCAAAGTTTAAGCCTGGAGGATGGGGAAGCCATGCAGGTGTCCCCTCTGGTATTGGCTGCGGCAGTCAGAAGTTCTCTGGGTGACAGGTCTGATCCAGGCTTGGGCTGAGTCTAAGGCCCCAGTGGGCTGGTGCCAGGTCAGCAAGGACAAACATTGCAGAGCCCCGGATCCCAGCCCACCCCGTGCTAGCTCAGTTTGATGCAGCCTCACAGACCATCCCTTCACTGTTGCATCCCTCGTGCTGGCCCAAGGTTAGGGTGAGTGATCAGGGAACAAGGGCACACATTCGTCTGTTGGCTGTTTACCTTCAAATCAAGAGACCAGGGACCAGGGCTTGAGCTTTAGGGTTTTGTTTGCCACCATATCCCCAAGCCTAGCACACTGCTGAGCACATCCTTGGCCCTTGAGATATTTACCGAGTGAATGACAGAGCCATTATATGGAGGGTAATGACATCTCACATCAGAAGGGACAGCTCCAGCTGGGGCTCCTCTGCAGGCTGCTGCTGCCACCCAGAGAGGGGCTGAGAAATGCTGAAGCCCTCCTGCATGACCTTGTCTTGAACAGTCACAGATTATGGGGACAGCGGTGTGACGCAGCCATCACCTAGGCTATGCTGCTGACCAATGGGAGATGGTGGCTCACACAGCCTGGCAGGGGGCATCAGGTTCTTCTACTTCCACGGCTGGTTCCAGGCAGACAACCAACACAGGTTCAGAGGCGCTATTGTCAGCATTCAACTGTGTTCAGAGCCTCCTACGGCCGCGGTAACAACCCATGACAAGTGGGGTGGCTCCAAACAACACAGATTAGTCTCTTACACTCCTGGAGACCAGAAGGCTGGAATGGGTCCTATGGAGCTAACGTCAAAGGGACAGCTGGGCTATGGTCCTTCTACAGGCTCTAGGGGAGAATCTTTTCCCTGCCTTTGCCAGCTTCCAAAGGCTACTGCCTTCCTTGGCTTGTGGATCCTTCCAGCAGGGGCATTATTCCACTCTCTGCTTCTGTCATCCCATCTCCTTGTCTGACTCTTATACGATGTCTGCTTCTGCTACTCTCTTACACTAGAACCCTTGTGTCTACATTGTACCCACTTAGATAATGCAGCATAATCTCCCCATCTCAAGATCCTTAATCACACCTGCAGAGTCCCTTTTGTCATGCATGGTAACATAGTCACTGGTCCTGGGGATCAGGCCGTGGGCATCTGCGAGGGGGCTGTTATTCTGTCCACCACAGGTGCCATCTCAGTGCAGAGCACCAAGACTTTCATTTCAGCTTTCAGTAATTGTTTCTCACTTTAAAAAGGGAGATTATTTAAATGATCAACCGAGGAAACCTTAACTGCTGTTTGGACGATCCATTCACTTTAGCCTTAGCGTGGCAGGTGATTAGATAAAGGGTCACAGGACGGGAGAAGGGAAAGGGAAAGGGAAGGTCTGTTCTTCCTTGCACACTCTCATGCATTATGAAATCACTGCAACTCTCTAAGACCTAGACTGGGAAATTCCCCCTAGGAGGCTGGTCAGGTCCCCAGGCACCGACTTAGCCCCCTCTCAGTCCTGCTCAGATTTGTTGTGCAGGCCCACGTGTGGAAGGCTGGGCAGACAGAAATGAGACTGCCCATGTGGGCCTTCGGAGTCTCCTGTGTGAAGCACAGCTGGGGCAGGGGAAGGGGAGAAGTGACAACTGATGACACTGTCTGGCATGAGGACACCCACCTCTGTCCGAGAGGATGACGGCAAGGAGGGCAGGAGATCATCCACACTCCCAATGAGCTTCCGCAGGGTCAGGCCCACGTTCTGTGTGAGAAAGGGGTAGGGTGACTATCATCTCTTGCTTTTTGAGAAAGCCACGTGTCCCTGGAGAAGAGCCCTCCTGGGATGGTACCTGCCCTCCAAGACTACCTGGCACTAAATTCCCTCAGACCACTTCACACTAAAGGGAGTCCTTCTGGGATAGGCACCAGCTGGGCAGACAAGAAAGCTCAGTGCCCCCCTCCACCCAGGGCCAGAATGAGCAGCTTCCACCAGCCCCGTCGATGGCTCTCACCTTCACCACCACCACGTAGCCCTCAGGAGGCAGCTGACAGAGCTCATTCTTGAGATCCAGCACAGCCCGCACTAGCTCCATGACATTGAGGTACACCAGGTCATCGGTCCGGTCCAGGTTGGCTGTGGGCTGGATGGACTGGGGGCGAAATCAAGTGGCCAGAGAGGTAGGTCATGAGTCTGGGGGATGCTGCTATTCTTTTTTGGGCAGGCACTGTTGGTGCCAACAGAGCCATCAGTCCAATCTGAAAAGACTCTTCTCCGACATAATAGTGCCCTGTCCTGGGGGTGCATCCCTCCCTTCTGCTTTCAGAGCAGTGGTTCTCAGATTAGAGTCTACCAGGGAGTCTTAAAAAAAACACTGGTGGCTGGTGTCACATCAGACCAACTAAGCCATCACCTGGGTTTGGGAGCCAGGTGGTTTTCAAAGTTCCTTGGAAGATTCTAATGGGTAGCCAAGGCTCACAACCACTGTTCCTGAGAGGAAAACCAGTACCTGGTCCCAGGCTATAGTCAGAACAGTATGGGTGCAGAAAGCCAAGGGGACAACTCGAGAGAGGAAGGGGGTCCACACTTCCGGCTCCCAGGGCTGAGTCAATGAGCTTGCCTCAGGGGTCAGGGAGGGGGCACGAGAGACAAGGAGACTAGGCTTTCCCTTGCTTTTCCATGAATTCACTGTGTGGTCTTAGATAAGGTACATCTTCTCTCTGGGCCTCAGCTATATAATGAGGATGTAGGACTAGATTATTTCTGAGGGCCTCTGAAGTCTTCACAGCCTGTGGCCTTGTGTCTTGAGGAGCCCTGATTCAAATTCATTACCAAATTTGGCACAGCCAACACATACCTGCGCGCCCAGCCGTGGTGGCTTCTGTGGGGGACCCGTGAACTCCGCTGCAAGGGGGAGGGAGAGTGAGTGTGGGGAGAGGTTTTGGCACCCTGGCCCTTCCCTTCATACCTGCTGATAATCAAGCTAACCCCCTCTCCTCTGCTACCGGGAGACCCAGGGAAACCAAGGTGAAAGGTGTTTCCAGGAAGGTGGCTGGGAAAATAATCTCTGGTCTCCCTGGTACTCCCATAGTCAAGCACTGAGATCCATTTGATAGAAAGAAGGAGCCAAAGTTGCAGTAGAGACAGAATGATTATAGCAGTTGTTCCAGGTTCTGCTGGGTGCACACTGGCCCCTGAGCACACACTCTGGCCTTGACATTCATGGGGAAGAAACTTCACTCTATGAATCGGTAGGTGGCCATGGAGCCCCTGCCCTGGTGATTAAAGCAGCTAATAGGGTAGGTTTGTGAGGAATCCCTAATGGTCTACTTTGAGCATTTGGGGGTTAGGAAGTGAAACAGCAAAGGAATTCACCCCACACATTGAAAAGCAAAGACATGTCTGAACCCTGTGCAGGTGCTGGGAGAGTGAGCTGGAATGGAAGCCAGAAAACTGGTTTTACTCTTCCTTTTGCCACCAGATAGCTGTGTGACCCGAGGCAGCTCATTTACACTCCTGGCCCTTACTTTTCTTCTGTTAAATCTGAGGGTTAGCTCAGACGGGATCCTGGAGCCAGACTGCCTGGGCTCAGATCAGAGCTCTACTATTACTAGCTGTGTGACTTTGGATAAGTCACTTCACCTTTCTGAACCTTGGTTTCATGTCCTTTGTAAAATGGACACAATGATTCATTGTACCTATCTGATGGAGTTGCTGTGAGGGTAGAGCTGACATTTGCAAGCAACGTGGGCCTGTGCTTGGCTAGTGTTAGGTTTCCTGTGACTACTGTCATTGTCATTGGTTGCTGTCATTGTCATCATTGACATCATCATCATCACCACCATCATCAGCCTCACCCTCCCTAGGATGATGTTGATGATGAGCCTGGCTCACTGCTGGCTCTTTTTGCTCCTCCTCCAGCAGAAGCTTCTGGAAAGACCCTGTGGCCTCAGCTGCCCCTCCCTCTCTCTTCCATCCCCTGGGGCTTAGGGAAGATAGGCATCAGTTGGGAAAGTCAGGCAGAGCTACTGTCCCCCACAGAGTGCCTCCAACCGAGTGAGGGGGAGAGAGGAAGGAAGAACTGTCAAGACCTCCAAATAAATGCAAGAGGAGATCCACTGAAGTGAGGGCTGAGGACCCCGGCAAGAGGGAGAGAAAAGAGCAGGCTGAGGTAGGGAGAGGGTGGGGGTGGTAGATGGAGCAGAGGGTAAATCTCAATTCCCAAAAGGGCCCTCTCTGCGTGCTCTGAACTGAAACAGGCAGAGTGTCTTAAGATGACAGACAGACTGCGCAGCTCCCTGCAACGGGCATCGAGCACGGATGGTGGCTCTGCACAGGATGTCAGACAGAAGCTCCCTCCAAAAGGAAGGGCGTGAACACTTACTGTAGCCAGCCTCCTTCTCTGGGGTCTGGAAGGGAGGAAAGAGAACATATCACCAATGCAGCTCTGGGGACAGCCCCCTCCCCTCCTTGACCTGTTCTCCACACCCTTGACTCAGAGGTCAGAGGTCAGGGGGACACCAGGGAGCTCCCATCTCAGGGCTGAAGGGCCCTGTGGCAGAGGGAGGATGCCCTGTGGGTGTAGATCAAGTGGGAGTTGAGGAACCAGGGACAGAGCTTGAGAGCTTCATGGAGATCAAAGGAAAGGGAGAAGTCAAGCTTCCAGAGGGAGAGGCCAAAGGCAAGGATGGGCAGGCAGGGGGCCTGGGGCTGGGGTCCCGCTGTCTCCAATGCCTTCCCAGGCCTTCACTTTAAGTCAGAGACATCTCCTGGTGACTTACCAGTGGGGACTTATCGTTCATGTACAACATGGGGTCCTGCATAGGAGGAAATAAATGCAAATGACTTAGGATTCTAGAACTGAAAACCCTAAAGATGCTTGGGGAGCATCCGCTCTCTTCAGTGGAGGAGGCAAGAGGACACAAATGCATGTAGTTGTGCAGACATCTCTCCCATTCAAGCATTTTTTATCAAAATGTGTTCAGCAGTGCTGCAGGAGTGGAGTCCCCTCCCACCCAGGCTCAGTGGCTGCTCACCAAGGATTTCTCCTCCTGCCTCAGCCACTGGTAATCTTCCACCATCTGCTTCTGCTGCTTGTCCAGGATCTGTCTCATCTTGAGCCTCTCAGCCTCCCATAGCTGCTGAGCTTCTTCTCGGCTGCTGGGTCGGATGAAGTCCTCCTCCTGAGAGGACAGCAGGGAGAGAGGAGAGGACACAATGAGTCCAGTGCCCAGACCCGGAAAGGGCAGTCCTCTGAAGAGCCTGTGCGAGCCACGAGCCTTGGCCTCACCAGCTGCTTCTTTTCTTGTAAGATTGTTCTTAAATCCACAGTCGTATATGCAGACAGTTGTTGGGTCTGTCAACCCTGAGCATCTGGCTGTGTTGCTGTCAAACCCGAGAGCACAGCTTTGAATATGCACTGTAGTTAAGCAATTACATGATCTGCTCATACAACTTCATTTTCAAATTACTGCCCTAATATTATTTTCTCAGTTGGCATTTGTCATGGTTGCTGTCAATTAATAAATTTCAAAATGCAAAGCCAGCCCTCCTGGAAGCCTTGGGTCCTTATGGCCATCTGAACACCATGGCAAGGGGTCTGGGAGCTTTGAAGGGCTGTGGTGCTACCTCTAACCTCACCATTGTGCAGTCCCAAAAAGGTGTCCACAGAGGAATCCAGGCTGAGGGAAGGAGTGACAGTATGCACACCCATGTGATTGTGCCTTTTTATGACAATATACTCTTCATTAAGCTAAGAACTTGGGTTATTTAATCAAAGGCTAAAAGAAATGCATGAGCTAAGAGAAAGTGATGAACGAGACTTAAATAATGGATCTATGGATGTGCAGTAACTCCCTAACTTTATTAATCTAACTTTATTAACCTCCTTTAACTCATTTATAGGGTATTGGAACCATAGTTTTACCTGCGAGTTCTTAAACAGAAGGTGTTACATGTTTTCTTACTACTTCTTTTCCTCTAGTCCTCCCCAGAGTTCATTTATATCATTACCTGCTCCATCCCTTCAAACTTTTCTGCTGCACACGATCGCCTTGGCCTCCTGGACTCATGAGTGCTATTATTGTTCTTTTGGTTGCATAAAGCCCAGGATGGCCTTTGTCAGGGGCAGGACCTTTCTATGACACCCAAACCAGCAGCCTCTTTAGATCTTTGCTTTTAAAGTGGCCATTTTACATACAAGTCACTTGCATAGTGCATAGAATGCTAAAAATTATTCTCTATCTACTTTAGCAAGTCATAATCTCTGCCAAGCTCTAAAAAAGATTTCCTCACCAAACTGTTTAAAACACACTGGAATATAACAACACAGTTTCAAATTAGTTATATTGGTCTGTTTCTCCTAGTGCTCACTGAGCTTCAATCAGGGATCTCAATTTCTAACAATACATCCCCCCGCAAGTTAGATTTCTTGCTGCAATATTCTTTGTTACTCTACTCAACACTTACTTATTAAAGAGCTACCATGTGGCAGGCATAGGGCTGGGTGCTGGGAGGGCAGTAATGGTAAAATATGCAATGTCCCTGTTCTCATAGGGTGAAGTAAAAGCAACAGTTAGACTGGGTTTCTCAACCTCAGCACCATTAACATGTGGGGCCAGATAATTCTTTATTGGAGAAGATTTCCTGTAAGTCATAGTATGCTCAGCAGCAAGTGCACACATTAGATGCCTTTAGCATCTCTCCAGTTGTAATAAAATGCCTCCAGACATCTCCAAATGTCCCCTCGGAGGCAAGATCATCTCAGCTGAAGGCTACTGAGTTATTTTAAGAAAATGAGTTTCAGGATGTAAGAGTATTTTACAATCACAGAATTGATAAAATAAGGAGGATTTATTTCACAGAGCCTGATGCTCCAAAATGAGAGTATTTGAAGGTTATAAATATCTGTAGTTAAATTTCGATACTTATAAACACAGTAGTATGGCTACCCCAGGCTATTGACAACTAGCGACACACGGGAACTAAGTGTCAAATATTCTGAATATCGAGCTAGGAATCTCCAGGTGAGACTAGATTAGACTAAGAAAGACTAAATACTGGTGGAGGAAGTTAGTAGACTCAAGAAAACATGGTATAGTTTTGTAAGTGTTAAAGCAAAATTCCCACTATTCAACTGTCTAGGATGCCCTAGGTCTGATCATCATCTCACCAAATATCTCAACATGGATTGAAAATGTTTTCCTATGTCTTACAATTTCATAATACAACTCAAGAGAAAATAATGTTTTTAAAAATTGATTACTTTAGGGCTTGTCTACAAGGTACCTCAGATACTCTTACCAGGCAATGGATAATTACATTGCTGGTCACTTTTTAAAAGGAATCAGGCTCTTGTGGTGTCCTAAAATGATTATTGCAAGCTGTGGCTTCTTGCATAATTTGACTACCCCTTCCCATCTTGCCAGCCTTATTTCTACCTCCAAATGCATCCTCCTGTGTTCTAGCCAAACAGCTCCTGCACTTGCCCTGTGGCTTCCCATCACTCAGTCTTGGTTCCTACTGATGTCTCTGCTTCTTTTATCCCTCACACCCCAGTTTCTTCCTGTCTAAATCTTCCCCATCCTTCGAGGCCCAGCTGAAAAAAAGAAGCTGGAAAGAGCTGTTCTTCATCTGAACTACCACTGTACCTTTGCATTACCTCTGTGTGCCACTCACAGCTTTAAGTTTGCATTACAGATAGGTGTGCACCTGCCCTATTCCTTCTGGCTGCTGGAAGCTCACTGAGAGCAGAACCTCCCCCACCCGCCCTGTTCTCCCTTCAGCACCTAGGACAGTGCCTGGCAAAAGCATTCCTGCCCAAGGTAGTCCTTGAATTTTAGTATTATTTTAAACCTCAATTGTGAGGTCTTCAAGAGGGAGATTGCTGCCATCCTGACTCTTGTGTGGAATGCAAGATTCCCAGATGCGTCAGACAAGAGAGTCAGTCAGTAGAAAAATTGTTTTTGTGTGGAAACCATCTCTGATTTTTGCTAAATGCTTTCAGATGCTTTGCAGGAAGCCTATTATACCTTTCCAGCATTCTTTCTACCTGAAAGAAGTTCTCTCAGTCTTTCTGATGGATATCATAAAATGGATTTTATGTTTTTACTTTTTTTGTTGTTGTTTACTTAAAGAAACATTCATCATATTCTTTTAGGCAGACCTCCCTTACAGCAAGTACTTCTAAATCTCTGACACAAAAGGTCTTTTTTTCCCTGCTGCACAGTATGTCTTTATGGAACTGAACAAAGTCCTTATGGTGAAGCAGAGATTAGACAAAGGCAGTGGCACCCCGGAAACGTACAAAATAGCTTTTATCTAAAAGGGCACATTTTAAAGCAAAACTCACTAAAACTCAATTATGAATGGAGTCAACGACAGGAAGGTGGAGGAACTGAATGTTGCCTAAATTATAGTGTATACTTAAAAATGCAGTTTTATTATTGTTAAGTATATGTTAAGATATAAATTGGTTAAGTTTATTTAAAAGAGGAAAATTAGCTAGGTCAGGGGAATATTTAGTCCACAATAGATCTTGCTGCCTAGAATTCTAAGTTACCTTATGCATTTTAAATTTTTTCTAAATTAAAAATAATGGTACAGAATATATCAACATAACTTTCCTATATTTTTCAAATCTATTGTAATAAATATGCAGTTTTTCTAAAAACTTTGTCATGTATACTGAGCCTGAAATATCATGCATGTATATGAAGTTAGAACTAAAATAAATGCATTTGGTTTGTTTTGTCACATACCAAGACTCCATTCAGTAAAATAAATCAAATATTCATGTAGCTGACCATAGCTCCATTGAAGGAGAAGATGGGTGCTGAGAAGTGACAAGTAGTATCTCTTTTACAAGTAAATCTGCCTTAAAAAAAAAAAAAAAAGACTTGACAATTAGAAACTGTCCATGAATTACTCAGGGTCTCCCTGGCAGTTACACAAAGACGTGACTGGGAAGGTGGTGGCTTAGCTCCACACTAACCCCCAAGCTCCTTCCCATACAACATCAACTTTTACGAAAGCAGCAGAAGTGCAGCCACAAGGAAACCTATCTTTTGACTGAGGAGAGATTTAGCAATTGAAGCAATCAGGTAGGAAGGGCAGAACCGAACAGAGCCTCCAGGATCTTTTAATTTCTGGCACCATCAGGCTTGGTTGCCCTCTGCCCACAAGACACTGCACTACCCCCCCAGGGCTGCAGAAAGGGCCCTGAGACACAGCATCAGAATATGGGGCAGGTCCAGGTTCATCTGGTGTCCTTGGGAGAAGAGCCTGGCTTGACCCCCAGCTTCCAATGTGTTTGCAAAGGAGGGAATTACAGAGCCCCTTGGTGGGCTGTTTGGTGCATTAAAACTTGGTACCTCCTGAGCCAGAGGATGTGGGCTTCCTAGTGTCCCAGACACCTCCCTCTAGCAGTCTCTTGAGTTTGGGCTAGGAACCAGCATGCAGAGCCCTCTTACCCGCATGCTGTGGCGCTTGAAGACATTGTGCCGGTGGAGAGGTGGGGTATGCAGCGAGTTTACAGGAGATGGATACTCCATAGGGCTGGTGAGCGTAGGTGAGCTGGCACACAGACCCTCAGGGACCTATTCAGGAGAAGCAAAGAAGCACCAGCACAGGGACAAGGCAAGAAGGTGAACAATTAGCTGCCACAAACATGAGCACAAAGAAATAATAATGGGCACCATAGGAGACACAGGACTTGCTCTTCAGGAATTAACAAAGAATGTGGTGTGGGCATTTCGTTGGTCCTGTTTGGGAGACATGCAGGGCAGCACACACAGCTCTTGGCTAGGAGTTAGTGCAGCCACTGTGGCCTCTAATTCATGACAGCCAAATACCATGACAGTCTGCATACAATGGGGTTCTTCATATGTCACTGACCTACTGAGTCCATGCCTCATCCTTCAGGACTCTTCAGAAAGGAGTTTTATTTCATAAGCATGTCACAAATTGACAGATATGATTAGCCCACAGAAATGTTTGTGTGTTTGTATTTAATCACTATGTTAAGCATCACAAAAAGATATGATTCTTTTTAGGAATATTGCTTCTATCTTCTGTATCAAGGTTTTTTTCTTCACACAAGGATTTATCTGTTAGTTCTTAGCATTGTTTTGGTACTGGAGCATTTTCTTGAGAAATATATGACCGTGGGACACCACCATTCTGTAAGGAGTACCAGATAAACAGACATCATTTCTATTGGTTGAGATGCTCCATTGTTAGACAGTGATTGTGAGTTGAGAGATGTAAGGGAAGAAAAGAGATGGGCATTGGCTCCCTGTGACTGAGATGCTGGACAGAGACACAAGACAGAGACATTCTCAGACAGGGACCAACAGCTTGGGAAGATCCCATGATTGGTGATGATGGAGGCATGAGGAAAGCACAGACAGAAACTTACTCTCAGCTTCTGGCCACTGGATTCTGCCCAGAGCCTCCGTGGGGAGCCCCAGGGAGTAATTCCATTTTCTGAGGAACATCAACTGTCCCCAACTGCTTGAAATTCCTTCTCAGAAAGCTCTGCTCAAGGAAGGGGCCAGGGTGGCCTTGGGCATAGAGAAGTAGCTATAGGCAGGGACACGGAGCAACAAATACTATGGACAGATGGACTGAGCGTAAGGCAAGTCTTTTAGCTGAGGACAGCCTACTAGAATTGTATTTTGATTCTTTTGATCTGGACACTCTCACTTCAAATTCTCTTGTGGGTACCAAGAAGAGTCAATGCAGTCAATCCATCTCCTTAACCCAAACAGGCAATTACTAGTCCCCAAAGGCATAAGAATGGAATTTTAGGAAGGTCCGAGACGAGGAATGGCCCCAAACTTTCCCAGCCCTCTGGTTACATGTTTACCTGGAACTGTAGCTTGGGAGCCAAGAGGTTGGTTTGTGGAGGGAGTCTGTACTTAGGCCGGCTGGGCTGGAAAGAAAACACAGAAATGAGTCAGTCCGTGCCTCTCTCCTTGAATGAGCAGAGCTTGCCAAGGGGAATATCAGGTTGGACACAGGTCAAGGTTTATTCAGAATGGAGGAGAGATGAGAGGCAAAGTTATTTTTAAAATCATTTGCATTCATGTACTGAGTACCCATTATGTGCTGAGTGACGGTTAGATATAAAGAAGCCAGTCTCTCTGCCCTCCCAGGGGCCATCACTAATTGAAGAGTTTACCGATCTCTGGTGTGTAACCTCTTTAGATATGGGAACACCCATCAAATCAGCTGTCAAAAGCCATAGACTTTCAGAGGTAACATATCACTGAGGGCTCAGGGACTTGCAGAGGCTCCATGGAGGAGATGCAAACTGAGCTGGGTCCTTACTGGGGAAGGCCAAGTAAAAGGGGACAGTGAAAAAAGATTTTGGACCACATAGGACTTTGTTATGGAATGAATATTTGTGTTCTCCCCCCCTGCCCCCAAGATTCATATGTTGAAGCCCCAACCCTCTGCCAACACCTTGATCTTGGACTTTCCAGCCTCCATACTCAGTCTGCAGTATTTTGTTATAGCATCCTGAGCTGACTAATACAGACATTATCCCTAAAAGTCCATCCACTTGGGGATCCCTGGGTAGCTCAGTGGTTTGGCACCTGCCTTCAGCCCAGGGCATGATCCTGGAGTCCTGGGATCAAGTCCTGCGTCGAGTTCCCTGCATGGAACCTGCTTCTCACTCTGCCTGTGTATCTGTCTCTGTCTCTGTCTCTGTCTCTCTCTCTGTGTCTCTCATGAATAAATAAAATCTTTAAAAAAAATCCATCCACTTAATGGCATGGTAGCAGGGCACTGGATTGTGAGCCCAGAGATGTCAAGGAGGCTGTGGACATGGAAACTGAACATAAGGGACCTGGGGATATTCCCCATTCATGTGCTCTCAAGGACATCTAAAAACACCAGAAAGAAAAGTGCTCCAGCCCCTCAAGGGAAGAGTTTCCAGGGTGATTCTCTGCCCTAGCTGCCCTCCAAGGGGTCTGCTCTCATGGGGACTCAGATTACACCTGCCAGGACATCCATGTAATGGGGGCTGAATTTAGTGCTTATAGACAGTGGCGTTGAGGGCCAAGAGGACCATAGGAGCACATCCTGCCTATGCTGGAGGAAGAGAGAGGAGGTATATAGTTAGGCCAGGAGTGGGCTAGATGGAGACCCAGCTCTGCTTAATTTACGGGATCCAAGAGTCCAGGCTTGGTTTACCTTAGGTGGGGGTTCCTGGTAGGCTGTGGGCTCCAAGATTTTGGGAGGTCGGTAGCGAGCATTCCTCTCCTGCTCTATAGCAATGTCCTTCTCCATCTGATAAATGTCACTGCCAAGGAGTCAGGTCAGATCAAGAAAGAGGAACAAAGTTAAAGATGCTCTTGGGGATTCTTTTCTGCACTTCTTGCTCTGAAGCCTCGATAGGCCCAAAGAAGGACTGCTGAATCCCATTTTGTCTCCTCAGCAGAGTGGCTTGGGGAGACTCCTCTGAGAAAGCTGGAAGGTGGACCCTGAGCTGCTTCTCCCACAGGAAAGTTAGGAGAATCACAGGAATGGATATATGGTGGATAAAAAGTCTTTGGAGAGCCAGTCCAACAAGGCAGTTAATGTGTTTCCTGCCCACTTCCCCACACATCTTGCCTTCCTGTGCCTGCTATTTGGCACCAACATCCTATACAGATTTCTGATATCCCAGCCAACTTCATGACCAAGACCTGTGTTCTACATCTCCTATTTTTTGTTAAACCACCCACCAACACATTCCTGGTGTGTACTAATGAGAAATGGCTGTGAATTCAACTCCCAGGTTAGCTTTGTGCACGCTTCTTGCCTTTCTTACTCAATCCAGTGTTTCCTAGTCTTGGAATCACAGACCCTAGAGGACTCTGGAATGATTATATGGGGTCCCTGAATTCACATGTCCATATATATACACCAAGCATCATCTGTAGACCAAGTATTATGTGCTACTGAGTATGTAATATTCGTATTGTATTTTCAAGCGTACCTGTATTATACTGCCCATTATATAAAAAATTCATTGTGTAGCTTAATGCATTTTGCCAATCAATAAATTCTGAAAATGTAACTATTGTTGCAGGGAGGAATTTTCAAAATTTGACATTAAAAGGGCCCCTCTTATGCCCACAGGATTGGGAAATACTCATCAAATCCTCTCTCTAATGGAGGATTGCCAGGATATAGCATAAGGGAGGTATCCTGGGGTCTTTGGCGTCTTTGGATAGCCTTCCAATTACACCAGAAAGCCTGCTCCTAACTCCATCCATGGTGGGGGCTGGCCTGGCTCCTCTAAAGGGGCATGCTTCCCAGCCCACGGAGAAGCACCTGTCACAACTCCTCATAGTTCCCCAGAATGAATTAAGGTCCCCCTGTTACCCTCATCATCCCAGAGGTTTGGCCCTTTCAAATTACATCTTTCAAATACTTTTCCTAGAACCCTTTGGCTTCTCAAATTTCCCTTATGAAGAACCAAAATATGAAACTAGAATTGATCAGGGGTGTCAACCAAGGCATAGACAAGTACAGAGAGGTCTTTTAAGCTGGAGGCCTTGCAGGCTGTGCTGGAAACCCTGGTCCCAACAAGCAAATTAGGTGTCATTCCCACTGCTCCAGCTTCTCCCTTGGGGTATCTCCCTGCAAAGAAGTTGCCAGGGGCTCTTTTCTTTCTCTAAAAAAAAATGCCAACCCATTGACTGCAGTGTTCAAAGTCACTGTTTTTAACATTAATTAAGCACTAGATTCCCTAATGCAGAGGTCAGCAAACTTTTGCCTACAGGCCAAATCCAACCCTCCATATATTTTTGTATGGCCCCAAACTAAGAATATTTTTTATATTTTTTAACAAATGAAAAAAATAAAGAGAAGAAATCTCACAACATTTGGACATTATATAAAATTCAAATTTCTGTGCCCCCAAATAGTTTTACTGAAACCCAGCTACATTCTTTGATTTATGAATTGTCTATGACTGCTTTTGAGCTATCATGGCAGAGTTGAGTTGTTTTAACACAGACCATATGGCTTAAAAAGCCCAAAATATTTACTATCTGGGCCTTTACAGAAAAAGTTTGCTGATCCCTGCCCTAAAGGATGAGGGTGGGGGAGGGAGGAGGGTAGTCAGACCACCCAAGGAGGAGCTGTTGGGATGCAAATAGGGAGACCCTCTAAGATACTCTGACCCTTCACCAGGAACCTCCTAATACACAGAGAATAATGGCTCTTGGGTGAAAAACCAGACCTTCAGGCTGCCCATGCTCCATTCAGAAAGGAGAGGCGACCCCCAGGGTCACTGTCTTAATGGTCAAAAATTAATCACTCCCTTCCTTGCTATCTGGGAGAAACAATCAAAGGCAGAGAGGGACAAGGGTGCTGCAGGTCCTACGCCCTAGCTGGGTCTCCTGTAAGGCACCCCTCAAATCTCTGCAAAGAGCACAGGCATGTCAGTGAAAGTCTAGTTTAGACTTTGTGCTCAATCCTAAAAAAAATATTTTTGGAGCACACACTAGGAGCAACCTCTTGTGCTCAGGCCTGACAGATATCAAGATGGTGAGGCTTAGGGGATCCCTGGGTGGCTCAGCGGTTTAGCGCCTGCCTTTGGCCCAGGGCGTGATCCTGGAGACTCGGGATCGAGTCCCGCGTCGGGCTCCCAGCATGGAGCCTGCTTCTCCCTCCTCCTGTGTCTCTGCCTCCCTCTCTCTCTCTCTCTCTCTATGTCTATCATAAATAAATGAGTAAATCTTTAATAAAAAAAACAAAACAAAACAAAAAGATGGTGAGGCTTAGCCAGGCTACCTCTGTGAGTTCCAATCTGACAGTGAAGTCGGTTCCGATCCCCTGTCCTCTGGCAGAGCTGCTGAGCCTCTGTGACATGTACGGCACCATGGTTCTGCTGGGAGGACCAGCCAATTCCACTTGGACACATGGCTCTGTGCTGCTCAGAGGGGAGGTCCTGGTACAAGTCCCAGCCCCATCCATCACTGCCACAGCTCTGAACTGGATTCCTCTCATCTGTAAGGTGGCCATGAGGACACCAACTACCTCTTGTTTAGGGAAGTACATTTGTTGTAAGCTTCTAAGAACAGCTGAAGAGGAGACTTGTTTTCTAGGGTCCCTGTGCCTGCAGCCCCCACCCCTCCTCCATGGTCACCTGAGGTTGCACACGAGCTCAGTGAAGCGTGGCCTCTCACTGGGGTCGTAGTCCCAGCAGCGAGTCATAAGGGTGTAGAGAATAGGTGGGCAGAGGTCGGGCTTGGGCAGCCGGTCCCCTTTCTCGAGCACCCCAATGACATCCTTGTTCTCCAGCCAGAAGAAGGGTTGCTTGCCAAAGCTCAGGATCTCCCACATGCATACAGCTGAAGGCAGGAAGAGAGAGCTCAGGACCCGCACTGGGCAGGACTCATGCCTGGAGAGGCCAGTCCACCCTCCTCAGGAAAAACCATGGCAATTAGCACACAGTCCCTGCCAGGGACATCCAAGTTCCCTAGCATCCCCCTCTAGCATCCCTGAGGTCACAGTGGTGGTTTACTGAGGGACCAGTCACCTGCATCTGCAAGTGAACTAAGGCTCCCCTCCCTAGACCCCTTCTACATGGAGCTATTAAGTTTCATGGAACAAGGAGGAGGGAACGGTCAAAGGCTTATTGTTGGGACCACCAGTGCCTTCTCTTAAGAGGGAGTGAAGACTCTATGGAAAAGCGGGGGTTTGCAGCCTAGCACCCATACTTGCTGCCAACACAAGCCCCTGGCCGGCCTGAGCCTCAGTTTCCTGATCTGGAAAATGGGAATAATAATCATGAGCTTTTATTGGGCTGACTGTGGAGAACGAAGAGGGAAAATGGATGTGGCTGTGTGTTCTGCTAGGGGTTGCCCATCTATCACCTGGTCTTGTTCTCACCTATCCCTAGACCTCCTTTTCAGAACAAACCTCAGAGTTTGGTCTTTAGAGTCTGATCCCCTCTGGGGAGTCCCCAAGCCAGCCCCAGGACTGGTTGGTGCAGAGTACACTCACCTCAGGAGACTTTTCCAGGAAAATTAACCAACACTGCCCAGGCAGGCTCTTAGTGTTTGTCGCTCCCAACCCACCATTAGCTCCCCCACTTCTGGGACTTCTCAGTGGCTATAGCAAAACAGAACCCTGGCAACCCAAGGGTGGGGGTCCAGACCCCTTCCCCCTGTGCCCCGTCTTAGCCTGGTCATGGAGGGGAGAATCAGAACTCTTTCCCATACTCTTCTGAAATTCCACTCACCAAACATCCAGACATCACTGGCTGTCGTAAAGCGGCGGAAGTTGATGGACTCAGGGGACATCCACTTGATGGGGAGACGAGTCACAGAGGCTTTGCAGGGGCAAAGAGATTTACAGAGGTTATTTAGTGAAGAAAGATCCAGAATGATTCAGAAATACAGCTTATTCTCCAGAGACCCTCGGCCTGGGCTTGTAGCCTTTCCTTCTTTCTTTTTTTGGGGGTAGGGTAGGGTGGGCCTACAGCGACCCCTCCAGGGACAAGGCAGGAGCCAAACTTCCCTCACCTTTGTAGTACTCCTCATCCTCAATGTACCGGGAAAGGCCAAAGTCGCCCAGCTTCACACACTCAGTGGAGGCCACCAGGATGTTTCGGACGGCGATGTCCCTGGGAGAGAGACGTGAAGGTTCAGAATGTTTCATTCTGACAGACAGATGGACAGAGAGATAAAGGAGGAGACTACTGGCCAGGGTCCCAGCTTCCAGAGCAGAATGGAGCTGCTCTTATTGCTCAGCGCTCTGCCGACCCATCAAGTCATCTTGCTGAAGCTGCGCTCAGGCGGGAGGCTGGGCTGACACACGAGGCCCCATCACCACCTCCTTCTATGTCCCTGGTGAACTTTATCTCCCATCACCCCTTCTCACGTGGCCCCAGTATGAAGCCTAGTTCAGGCTCCCAGGACCTGCTCCACACACCTGCCCTGTTGGCCGTTTCCTCCCCTCTGCCAGGGATGCTGTACCCTGCTGACTTTCAAGGGGGGGCCCCAACAACTTTCCTGCTTTTCCCCTGCTTCTGCAACTCTGTTGGACTGTAGGCTTTTGTCATGGCTAAGAACAACGGCTCACAGATACCCTCCATGGAGCACGGGACAGTCAGGACCACCCAAATGCTACATACACCCTGCGTTGTGACAAAGAGACCCCTCAGGACCACCCCCTCCCACCCAGTACAGAAGAGGAGATGGGGATACAGAGAGCTGAAGGAACTTGCTCAGTAGGTTCCCAGGGTGGGGTGGGGAAGGGGTCATTCCAGGCAGCCTAACTCCAGAGCTAACTCACTGACTCAGTTTACCTCATGTTCCTGGCATCATTTCTAACCCCAGGTTCATCTGCTCACTTCTCACAGGCAGGCTCCATTTTCTATCATTTATCTTTATTACTGAAAAGCTGACTTCAAAGCATGACAACTTCACTCAACCAAAGGAAACAGATCTGTGATCCCACCACCTTCACCTCAGGATCAGTTACATCTTGAATTTTACCCTCGTGCTAGATAAGGAAAGCTCCACAAGGAAAGGGATTTTTGGTCTGTTTTGATTACAACTTTATCCCAGAGCTGAGGACAGTGCCTGAAAGCACAGGGTAGAAGTTCCATATGTGTTGAATGAGTGAATGGACTGAATGAATGAATTTTTACATTCCCACACATTACTTAGCATAGTATCAGCCACAGGGCCACATATCCCATGTCCATGGTGTTGGATTGAAGAATTCACCTGCTCACCCCAAGTATCTGGGAGCACCCCTTTGTCTCCTCCAGGGGATCACATCCTTTGGGGCTGGAACCTTCTTTCAGGGGATGGGAACAAAGCCAGGTGGAGAAGGGGCCCACTCCATAGCCGAAGGGAGGATAGGACTTGGCAGCTCAGGGGTGCTGAGGACCAGTGGGGGGCCAGCTCCTCAGGCTGGGAAGGGCCCAGACCCCAGGATCCTCTCTGCACTGCCCCAGTCCAATCCTCCAACCTGGGCCATGTACCATCAAATGGGTGAGCCTGAGGAGAGCAAGCAATTTCCTAGGCCCCATAGGGAAGCAGGCTAGATTGCACGGAGTTACAATCAGTTGCCTGGCACCTTAGATTTATTCTTAATAACAATGCTGAGGGACATATGGCGATTCCACTTTTCAGATGGGACAGTGGGTCCCTAGCCGGTGCTCCAGTTTTCACATTAGGCGGGACCAAAGCTGGGGTCTCAACGCTTGTCTGTGCCACTCCAAGGCCTGCAGCACCATAACCTCTCTATGGTCAGGTGGAGGAACCAAGCTTCCTCCCATCCCCACCTGTGGACACAGTTGATGTTCTCCAGGTAGGCCATGGCCTTGCAAATCTGCAACGAGTACAGGACGAGGGTGAGCACCTTCAGGGAGTTCTTGTTCCTCTCCAGGTAATGGCCCAGCTGTAGGAAGGTGAAAGATGCCATCAAGACCCCGGCACAGCCTCAGCAGGCAGCCACCAAGCCCTTCCCTGGCAAACCCAAGTTGGCAAGATGTTCCAGAAATTTCTTCTACAAATCATCTTGGGGTTGTTTCAGCCAAATACAGAGGGCAGGAAGCTGGGAGTTAAGGGCCCATGCTCTAAATGCATCCCACCCGAAGTCCTGCTCAGCTGTGGCCTAGCTGTCATCACAGGGTTCCGCTTCGGCCACCTCCAGCTCACCTCACCGTAGGGATACAATTCCATGATGATCCAGGTGGGCTCCTCTTCAATGATGCCGATCAGTTTCACAATATGCGGGTGGTCGAGATTCTTCATGATCACTGAAATTGGGGGAAGGAGGGATGGACCAGAATGGCTCTAAGGTCCATTGTGAGAAACACGCTGGCCTGTCCCAACTGGGAGAAATGGGGAGTGAAACCCCTCCTCCCCACGGAGGTCCCTGAGCTGTTCACACCCTCTCTATCCCAGGTTTCAGGTCCCGCTCCCTTCTTGGAGATCCGTGTAGTCCCAGGGGTCTTTTCCCGCTCATATGGGGGTTGCATCACTTCCCAGGGGACACCCACCTGCCTCACTCAGGAACTTCTCCTTGTTGTCCAGAGTGCAGTCCTTCTTGCAGGTCTTTACAGCTACATTGATTTTCTCCCCTTTCTGTAATAAAAGTCTGTTCAGAGTCCCTTGGGCCAGCCCAGTGCTCAAATGAAAGTGTCCCCTCCCCAGCATTGCCAGGTCATCCCACAGGCTTGGGTGACAGCTGAGGGAAGACAGACAACATCTGGGTGTCTTGGTCTCTGCAAGGCACATTCCTCCCCTTCCTCCATCTGCCCTCCACTGTCTTTCCCCACTCCTCTCCGACTCCTGACTTCATTGCTTCTTTCTTTTTTTCTTTTTTTAAGATTGTATTTATTTATTTGAGAGAGAGAGTGCAAGAGTGCTGGGTGACAGAGAACACAAGGGGGTTGGGGCAGAGGGAGAAGCAGGCTCCCCCGCTGAGCAGAGAGCCCGATGTGGGGCTTGATCCCAGGACCCTGAGATCATGACCTGAGTTGAAGGCAGATGCTTAACTGACTGAGCCACCCAGGTGCCCTGACTTCATTGCTTCTTGATCAGGGTATGTCAGGCCCAGAAGGGACCCTTAAGACTCAAGCCTCTGGCCGTCCAGATCAGGACACTGAGGCTAAGGCCCTGTGCTCTGCCCATCGTTAGTGGCATGTGTGGAGTGTGTGCAAAGCCATCAGATGCAGTGTCCTGGTCTCTTTCTCTCTTTTTATTGTTGGCTTTTACATTTTGCTACTTCTTTTCTTTGGCTCCTGCCCTATTGATGGTCTCAAAATTACCTCCTCCCCCAGAACTTGCTCTTCCTTTTCTCAGAGCTACATTTTCTCATATTTCCCCATGTCCTTGCCTTCCAAGATTCAGCCAACCTTTCCCCAGGTCCTGCCTCCATTTTGCTCCCTAGGCTTGCTCTCCTTCTGGGAAATGACTCTTGCTTCTTTCACTCTCTGGTATTTCATAAATACTGCAAATGCCAAGTGGATGAAGAGCCATGTATCATGGTGGCTGCTCCAACCCCAGAATATACGAGCTCCCCTTTTGCTCTATGGAAAAGCAGGAGAGGAATGTCCTCAAAGAGTCTGGAACTCACGTGATTTGTGTAGACACCTTCATAGACCTCCCCAAAAAAGCCTTCACCAAGAATCCGATTCAGGACCACATCTTCCCGTGTGACACCATACTGCGGGCCTGGGCAGATGGAGAGAGAGACAGTTTCAGAGCACGGAAACCACTGGTGCCCCCAGGAATCTGAGTATTTGCAGGCCCCAGCACCAGGCTCTGCTCCCTATTTGTCCAGGTATCACCAGACCCCTCAACAAAATCTCAGCTAGATTCCAGGAGTTGGCCTGGAAAATGGGTTCTAGAAAGTTCCATTGTCTCCGACTTGGGGACAAACCATTACCCTGTTTCCTCTGAAGGTTGGGTCCCATATCCACACTCTTAGGATCCCAACATACATCACAGACACACAAAAGGCCCATAATGTGGGGATAAAAGAATGATCTCAGCTTTCAAATCAAAGGTGGTTCACTTAGGTTTGTCCCTGTCTGAGGCACACATGGGAGAGGATGAAGAAAGGAAAGAAAGTCCCCCCATGGTGTCATGGGCATCCCCACAATGTCACTTCATTGGGCTCGGTCTGTGGCCATTGTGGTGGAGCTAGAGATCTACCTCCAGGCCTTCGAAGGGTCTCATCCGGAATCTCTGCATAGATGTCTGATTCTGGAATGACAGAAAGAGAACATCCTATGGGTGAGATGCCCTCAGCAGGCACCTCCAGGAACCAGGCATGTGGCCCCCACGTGCAGGCCAGCAAAACCAAGGTTGACATCCTGGGGAAGGGAAGGATGGGAACCAGGCAAGAACTGGCGTTTCTGTCCCAGGTTTTGGTGTGGACACAGAGCCTAGGGTACCTTGACTTGAATCCCTGCTCACTACTGCCTAGTTGTATCATTTAGGGCAAGTTAGTTAGTCTTCCCTAATCTCAGTTTTTCTTTCTGTGAAATGAGTGTTTACAGGAACTTTCATAAGGATCAAATAAAATAACACCTGATACAGTTAACAGTGCTAGGGAATGAATGTTTGTATCTCCCCCCAAGTTCCTACGTTGAAATCCCAACCCCCAGAGTGAAGGTATTTGGAGATGGGGCCTTTTGGGGACAATTAGGTTTAGATGAGGTTAGGAGTATGGTGCCTCCAAGGTGAGATTAGTGCCCTGATAAGAAAAAGAGAAACCAGAGCTCTCCATCTATCCACCATGTGTGGACACAGAAAAGGTGGCCGTCTGCATGCTGGGAAGACAGTCCTCACCAGGACCTAACCATGTTGCCACCTTGATCTTGGACTTCCGGTCTCTAGAGCTATGAGAAATACATGTCGTTGTTAAAGCCCCTCAGGCTGTGGTCCTCTGTTACGGCAGCCCCAGCTAAGACACACATGGTGCCACGTATTAACTGTTGAATATGTCTTGGCAATTATGATTAGTGACATTTGGAGCTGTCACTGAGAAGTTATAGGGGAAGTTTGTTTTTCTGTGGCTTTGGGGGAATCCTTGACAATGTCACAAAAGCAGGGAGAAGAGAGACTCTTGACTCAGGCAGAGGACTGCAGATGGGCAGGCTTACCTATGCTGCAGCTCTCTGACAGGTGGGGCCGCTGCGCCTCCAGGTTTCTGTAGGATGAGATGAGAGGGCAGGAGCCTGGTGAACTCAGGGCCTGGCAATGTGCCCCCACCCCGGGCAGCTTGGGTCTCCTGCCGCCCCCCCCTCCCGCCCCTCCTGGAGGCCAGCAGCACAGTGTCCCCTGCCTGCCTGGAGGAGCAGCCTGTCCTGGAGCATGGCCCAGGCTGTCAGTGGGCAGGGAAGAGGGGACAGCAGCAATTCTCCCTAAGATGCTGCAGACAGCATCGGGACACGGGAATACCCTTGCAGGAATTCATGGGGTGAAATCTACTGGTGAGAAATTGCCGCTCGTGAAATGCCGGGGTTCCAGTGTTCTCCCCTGGGGCGTAGGCAACCGGAATCCACGGCTGAGCGCAGGCTTGTCCCCGGCCTTCCCGTTGTACTCACAGCATGGGGATCTGGGGCAGGCTGTTCCGCTTCTCACCATCTGGGGAGAGGGCAGAAAGAGGGGGAGCTGGAGCCAGGGACACAGGGTCCTGGGTGGATGGCTGCCCTCACTGCTCCTATGAGCCAACACAGGGGGACCCCTTCCCGCCATTCTGTAGCCTCTGAAAGTCGGAGTGGAAGCTAGCCTGAATTCGAGTCCTCTTAGAAGAAATTCTCAAGTTTCTTTCTGCCACCACCCACATGTTCCAACTGGGACCCCTGCCTGCTGATCCCATCCCAAAATAGACACATCTACACAGGAGGGACCAGTTGTGTTCTAGTATGAGCTTTGCTCTTCTCTGGGCTACAAATACCTCTGCCCCAGAAGCCAACCCCCACTCTGCCTTTCGCCAGGGCCCACAGCTACGGACCTGGGATGGGGCCACAGGGAGCATCGGGCAGGGCTTGGGGAGCCCCTCCTCACCCTTCCAGAGCCTCTTGGTTCACATATGGCTCAATGGTTTAGCTTTCCCCTGCTCTGCCTCTGGGGCCTTGTGCCACATCTGCCCATTGGGTCAGTTTGCCTTTAAGTGGAAACTCACCTTTCTTGGGATGAATGATGAGAGAGCCTTTGTGCTCCCCCTGCAGCCGGCAGTAACCGTCCACCAGGTCAGCCATGTTCTCGGCCTCTGCCAGAGAGGAGGTTTTGATGGACAAGGACTGCAGAGAAGAGACCAGCCAAGGATGAGACCCGAGGGCCGTGGCTAGAGTCTGTCCCACAGGACTGGAAGGAGCAGACGATGCCACCCATCCCCTGCCTGGGAACCCATCAGCACCTCTCCTGGGGCTGGGCGTGCATTCCCCACAGCCACCAGGGGGCGCACTTGTCACCCCTCCCCGCCGGTTGCCCTAAACCCTGGAAGGCCACTTTGAGCTAAGACTCATTTTGGTCTCTGAGTGCAGAGCACAATGCCTTGTACCTAGTAGGTGCTCAATAGGTAAGAGCAGAAACTCGGAGTGGGCAGGACAGACTGATGAAAGGGGAGGTAGACAATCAGTCTCCAGTCTGAGTTCTCTCTGATTTTTTCCCCCCACAAAAAGCCCAGGTCCCCAGAGGTCCTGTTACTGAGGCATCATTCACTTTTTCAGAGTTAGACTTCTGATTGGTACCTTGATTTCCGGTCACTTCATGCCCCCTAAAAACTCGCCCCACTTATTTCTCAACATTTTTATTTAGGTAGCTTTGCTTCCTGATACATTTCCCTTATAATTTCATTGTCAACCTGGTATCTTGTCTGAGAAATAGGTGCAGTTTTCTTAGCAAGATCCCAGAAGCCAGGAGGGCCCAAGCAAGAAATCCTGCCCTGCAGTTGCATGCCCTCGTTCCAGAGCTTCCAGGTGCCCAGAGATGCTCACCTGGGGGGCGCCTTCAATACCCAGCTGCAGTATTGCCTGGCCCTCCTCCAGAGGGAGGCACCTGATGGACTTGATCTGCTTGAATTCAGCCAGGCAGGTGGGCTGTAAGAAAGAAGGGGGCCTTTCAGCCTATCCCGCTCCAGGGGTCAGGCCGTGAAGATTGGTCAGTCTTGGGGGAGGGGTTGCAAGGAAGACCTGAGAGCCTTTCAGTGCAATGAAGAGAGAACCAAAGACAATTAAGACTGAAAGGATCATCTAGTCTAAGCTCCTCACTTTGCAGAAGAGGAGTTTAGAGAGTTAAGACTTGCCCAAGATCATATGCCATATTGGTGATAGAGCCCAGGTCTTTTGACTTCCAGGGGGAATTATTGCCCCATCTTGCCATTGCACGAGTAACTCTCTTATCTGAGCCAGAAGAGCAATGATACTGTCCTTCTGTCTTCTCTTCCTGCCAAACCATTCCTACCCCCCAGCCTCTGTGCAGGGGTTAATAGTCAAAGGGAAATAACCATCTGCCCCATGCTCCAAAGACTTTCTCTATGGCTACTCATACCAAGGGCCTCTCTGTTCTCAGTAAGGGGCATGAACAACTGATAAGCAGGACAAGGCAGGAGGCAGCAGAGAGGGGAAGACTGCTTAGCCTTCTTGTCTTCGAGGCCAGGTGCAGCCTGCCGCCCCTCCCCACCCCTGGTGTCTCTACCTTTGCATCTTGACTTGTCAGCTGGCGGATGCCCTTAGGGCCGATGACTAGGTCCACAGTAATGTTCCATCCTTGCTGGAATAAAAGGAGAGAGAGAACTGTTGGTTCAGTCCAGTCTCCCTCATATTTCAGAAATTTCAAAACAAGCTCACTAAGTTAGACACAGGCCACTGTCTCCTGGGCCCTCCAGCTCCTTCAGTCTTAAAGCCCTGCCAGAGAGATTACCCTCCTCCCAAAACCCTGCCTACTCTGCCCACCTCCAAGATCTCTAGCCCGGATTTCAGTTCCCTTCCTCAGGCAAGTAGATTAACATTAGTTGGCATTGGAGGGTATGCTGGTGAGGCCCAGCTGCCAGAGGATCTTTGCTTTGTGGGCTCCTACGAGCATCCACACCCCTTCTTGGCCCCCCACATTGGCCTCCTGGGCCCAATCCCCGAGAGGCCTGGAATTCAGGTCAGGGAGAGAATAAAGATGACGGTCATTACAATGAGTTCACAGCGATAGGTCTCCTGGTCGATGTTGGCAAAGCCTGCGAGGGTGTTGAAGAATTTCATGACGCACTCCTCCTCCCTGAGCGACGCATACTGCTGGAACGTCTGCTGGATCATCTTCCGGAACTGCTTGGGCTGGAGGGGGATGGTCACTGGTGAGTGGGCCCTGCTCCAAGCTCAGATTCCTTCTTTCATCTCATCAGAGCCACTCTGCTGCCAGCGGATGGTCCTCAGGCCTTCTCATGGGAGCAGCAGCCATCTCTTACCTAAAGCACCCACCTACTATCTCAAGGGAGGCTCACCATAGCCCTGGTAGGGAAGTATGGAAAGTAGCATCCCCAGGCCACAAAGCTAATTGGCCTCCGATAAGGAAATGGAGCCAGGTTTCCTAATTGCTAGCCACAGAAAGGGCCTGCTAGATGTTTTTAATCATGCTATGCCCAGATGGTCCAAGATAGCACAGATGCCCTTGCTTTCCCAAGGATCCCCAGCCCAATGCCATTAGCTCCAGTCCAGGAGGCCAGCACAAAGGGGGTCTCTCTGGGCTCCTTGCCCAGTGGTTTCCTTACCTTTAAGTTCTCCTGCATCTGCTTTGGGAAAAATAGGTCCAGTCCCACTTCCTTCCTGAAAGAATGGGTGGGGGGGAGTGACATTTGACCCTCGCCTCCTCATCCCCAACCTAGGACTTCAGGCTAATAAGGAAGAGGCAAGATGGCTTAAGGACCAAGGAGATGGGTCCTGCCTGGCTCTGGTCTTGAGGTAAATGAAGTAGGGGTTGAGTAGGAAAAGCAGAACACAAAGAAGGATGGGAAAGGCAAGGGCCAGTGTCAGAACTTACTCCAGGAGCTCAAAGTTGGACTTTTTGTCAAGTGCATTGTGAGGCATGTCCTTGAAGAATCGCCTGCAGAGAGAAAAATCATGAATAGGTTGATGTTTGGAGAACAAGACTGTTAGACTGGGGTCACCCAATGCCACACATTGGTCTGAAGCTCCTTAACCCTTCCAAATGTGGTAGCCAGTGGAAGAGAGAATATTAAAAAATTTTTGACATTTACAAAATTATGAAGAAAAAGAAAACCCACAGATTTCATTCCTAGGAAGGACTCCAGCTCTGTGCTTTGGGGAGCCCAGTTCTGGGACTGCTCAGTTTTAGGGCAGAGGAAGAAGATGGCAGTTCTATTTGTGGCCTCTAAAAATGAATGACCCAAGGCAGCAAATACTGATTGTTGGAAGGCCTAGCATTTAGTAGCTTGAGAGTACGGCTCCATAATGGTCCAGTTCAGTGGTTCTCGGAGCAGAGGCAATTTTATACCTCCCACTCCTGCCTGGAAATATTTGGCAGTTTCTGGAAATCTTTGGTTGTTACATCTGGTTAGGAGGAAGATGATCCCACCAGCATCTAGTGTGCAGAGCCCAGGGCTGCTGTTAAATATCCTACAATTCACAGGATGGTCCCCCCACCGAAGAATTATCCAGCCCCAAATGTCCCTTTGCTGAGATGGAGAAACCCTGGGACTTTGATCCAAGGAGAGAACTCAGGAATCTGGGAGGAATGCTCTTCCTTGACCCACTTCTCTCTAGCGGGTATCTGACAGAGTGAGATAGCAGATCCTGGAGGAGCATGGTAGCTGATGAAGGCAGGCCTGCATTCTGGAAACCAAACAACAGGTCAGCAGGGATGATATTCACTTGTAGGACATGAGGAGCCGACCCAGGATTCTCCCCTGGATGGATGGTCCTTCTCCTCCTACTTCTACCTGAAAGTGCTGAAGATCCCAAATTTTCACATGGCCAATCATGGCAGCTTTAGAAAGCTTTTTTCTAATCCAGTGTTACCTGCTTGCCCCCCAGGTTCACAGAAAACCTCAAGAGCATGCCTGTGGTGTGTTGATTACAGACAACATGGCCTCCAGCAATTCCCGCTGGCTTGCGGGAGCTGCAAAATGTCCTCCCAGGGAGCTGAACAAATTGGCTTGCTGTACGCACTTACTTAATTCTAAAAGAATAAATGCTGGCAAGTGCCCATCAGGAAAGAGGATTTTAGATCTTTCAGCATCATCCATTCATTCAAATAAATACTGCACTCTCATTCTGTGCCAGGGGTATGAGATGCCAATGCCGACTTCAAGGATTTGATGGGATTTCGCAATCTAGTGCATGCCAGCCAATGGCTGCCTGACAGAGTGAAGCATAGGTACAGCAGATCCATGCAGGGTAGGGAAGGTGGGGTGAGCATGAGGAAAGGGAGACTTCAAGATGGAAAGACCCTTGGGCTGGCTCAGTGGGAAGAACCTATGGCCACTATGGTGCTTGTCATGGACACTTCACAGGCATCCTCTGAGGTTTTCTATGAACACAGGCTGGTAGGTTCATTGATTGTAACAAATGTACCATGCTAGCAGGCAACATTGGCTCAGAAAACTTTCTAAAGATTCAGAATAAAGAGTTTACCAGATTGAAAAGGGAACGAGAAGAGTATGCCACACAGTGGGATCTGCTTCCCAACCCCCAATGACAACGGTCTCTTAACATCACTCCTGGCTTATGGCAATTGAATGAATGAATAAGCTTTGAGACTGGGGATGGATGAAGGAGTTCTGAGGATGAGAATATTTAAATAAGTCTTAGTTAAAAAAAATTGGGATTAGCTAAATGGAAGGGGAAATAAATTTTGAAATGAACAGTGAGGAATTAAAGTACATGAAAAATAATAGCAATGTTAGAATGATGGAGGTGTTGGTACATGGAAAAATGTTTTCTTAGAAAAGGGAAGCTTCGGGGCACCTGGGTGGTGCAGTTAGTTTGTGTCTGGCTCAGGTTGTGATCTCAGGGTCGTGGGATCTAGCCCTGTGTCGGGCTCCATGCTCAGTGTGGAATTTGCTTAAAAAATTCTCTCTCCCTCTGCCCCTCCTCTCTCTCTCTCTCTCTCTCTCTCTGCCTCTGGAATAAATAAGTAAATCTAAAAAAAAAAACAAAAAACAAAAACAAAACTAGGAAACTCGGGAGCGTACCTAGGTCATTTCTATCTCCTGCAATCCAACCACTCCCTCTATCACTGGTTGCCCTTGAAGATCAGTTACCATGTTGCTTTTGACAAAGGTACCCCATCACTTGATGTGTCATGATCTGTGTGTCTCTAACATTTGGAGCAGTGGAACATCTTTGGGATGACTGAGAGGACCAGTCACCATTGCTTATCGTATGTACCAGTGTCCCCAGAGACTGAGCATCAGAGTCTTCTGTGCTGGGTCCCATCTCAGCTGCTGTCAGTGAACACTCAATAGTCCCCAACCTGCCCCAGTGCCATCATTGAATGAGGCTTCACCTTCTAGAGAGGCCCTGGTGTTTGGCTGGTTCTGCGAAGCCTAGGTCTGCCATTCTGACTGGCTAACACCCGGTGGAAAGCTAGGCATGGGCAGGCACAGGCCCATAACTGATGCCCAGGTAAAACCAGCAGAAAGTAAAGAAGCATCTATGTAAAATCCAATTGGCTCTGTTTTTCTTCTAAAAAGCAATATAGTCAGTTGCTCATTATCAACATTTATAAATTAACTATGAGACAAAATGCCTTTTGAAGCAAGCTGAGTGTTCTTTCTTGAATCTTTGCTTATTACCAGTTACTATTCAACCACTATTAGTGTACACTTTCACTCTGAGCTTTTAGGTCAGAGTGTTCAGAGGCTCTGCCGGGAGGGGGCAGTGGTCCTGGGTGTCTCAGGTGAAGGGGAAGCTGTGTGGTTCCTTACACTGGGAAGGTATTAACTTCTAGCCTGTGAATCTTAAAAAAAAAAAAAAAAAAAAAAAAAAAGGAATGCCTGGGTGGCTCAGTGGTTGAGTGACTGCCTTTGGCTCAGGTCATGATCCTAGGGTCTGGGATCGAGTCCTGCTTCAGGCTCCCCGTGAGGAGCCTGCTTTTCCCTCTGCCTATGTCTCTGCTTCTCTCTCTCTCTGTGTCTTTCATGAATAAATAAATCAATCTTAAAAAAAAACTGCTAGCATGTGGCCCAAGAACTTCACATTTTAATTTAGAGGGGGAAATATAAATAAAGTATTTGGCATTTACAAAGGACTTCCAAGAAATGAATAAAAAATTAATTAGGTATGATTCCAAGTATATGGTGTTCTGAAAAAGGCAAAATATGGTGATAGTAAAAATGTGAGTGGTTGCCAGAGGTTGTAGGGGGAATGAGCAGATAGGGAAGAGAGGATTTAGGGTGGTGAAGCTATTCTATATGGCACTGCAATGGCATAGCCTTATCAAAACCCATAGAATGCACAACATCAAGAATAAGCCCCAATGTAAACTATGGACTTTGGGTAATAATCATGTGTTGATGTAGGTTCATTGATTGTAACAAATGTACCACGCTGGTGGGAGTGCTGATAGATAGTGGGGAGCTCGCACAGTGTAGGGCAGGTGGCATATGGGAAACTTCTATACTTTCCTCTCAATTTTGCTTTGAATTTAAAATTATCCTTAAAAAAAAGGTCTATTAAAATAAATAAATAATGAATAAAGGTAAAGAAAAAAGTCATGTAAGGGTAAAGAAAAAAAAAGTCATACAAACAATACAAGCAATAAATAATTACTGAATATTCTGTTCCTATCATTATAAGTACTTTAAATACATTAGCTCATTTGTTCCTTATAATAATCCTATAGGGTCACTACTATTATCATCATTCCCATTTTACTGATGAAAGAAATGATGGATACGACAAATGGTGAAACTGAAAAGTACTCTGGTCGAGAAAGTGCTGGGCACAGCTTTGACCACGCCACCCTCCTCCACCCCGAATGCTTCCACGACCAAGAATAAGGCCTATTTCTTAGACTGTCATTCAAAGTCTTCCACAATGTGGTCCTCCTCTGCTTACTCCCACTACTGTCCAGTCTGTTCTTTTCTTTCCTCTGATCCCTGAGTCCGGAATGAACTGTCTTTCACTCCCAGCTCCCCCCATCATCTCCCAAAGGGATGTATCCTCCTTCCTGAGAAGTTCAGATCCCCTCTTCCTGATTCTTCAGGAAGGATTAAGGGCTTCTAGAAGTGTGTGAGTTTGGCACATGTTTCATTCTGCCTTGTATTATAAGCAACCGTGGACACACCTGTCACCTCCCAGACCCAGAAGTTTGAGGGAAGCTCTGCAAGACTTTCTAATTCTATGAATTTTTATCGATGCCTATTGCAGCTGAGGACATAGCAGTGAGCAACAAGGATGGAGACCCAACATTCAAATATCTCCCAGGACCTTGCCTAGGGCTCAAAGAAACATTTACTGAATCACTTGAATGGTGGATAGATGGAAGAAGCAGGCAGCCTAGAGGCAAGGGCAGTGGGGGACACTGACCAGAGATAGGGCTGGCCTTTCTATTCTAAGGACCAGTTGGTGAGCACCTTACCTTCTAGTCATCATTCATCCATTGTTCCTCCCACCTCCCCCACATACTTACTCTTGTTTCCCACCCTGGAAGCAATTCTGAGCTGGCCAAGAACTCTAGTCCCTGGAGGGTCCTCAAGCCCACATACCTGAGCTCCAGACAGCCTAGCTGCAGGGCCATGCCCTCGCTGACCTTGCTGGCATAGCGTTGCATGTAGTCATTCCGTAGCTGGTGGGGAGAAAGGCCAAGGTTGAGAGTCATGCCCTCCTTCCCTATGTCCCTGAACAGAGGCCCTGGAAGATGGCGGGTGCTTTGAACCCAATCCTGAAGCCCTGAACTGTCTCTGTCTCCCATACCCCACCATACACAAACATGTAGCAGATGAAGAGCAGAGAGGGAGACTCCCCTCTGCTCTGCCTCTGCCTCCCTCTAGAGCCCTCTAGAATCATGCCTCTACAAGCCAAGGCCTTCAGGTTTTTGGAGGCACTTTCAGACACATTCTCTCATGGCTTTACGAGGCTGGAGCTCAGATTCTCCTCTCCACTCTTCATTTTAGAGATAAAGAAACTGAATTTGGGGATGAGCCAATCGTTTATTCAGTCTTGTTCGTAAGTAGTGGCAGATGTCATCCACTCTACAATCAAAGTCTGGCTTTGTGTCCAGCAAACCAGGAGGGGGCAGAGACCAGACAGATGATAGTGGCAGCAGACTCACGTGTCCTCAGCACTCACGGTGCCATGTCCTGTGCTAGGCATGCTAACGGCAGTACAGCCGGTGGCAGGTTACTGCAGTTCCAAACAGCTCATGAAAGCCAGTTATTAAATTTTCTGTAGTTTTGCAAGCCATATGATATCATACTGGTGGCTTAAAAAATGCCATAGTAGGGAAATATTTACACCATGGAAATTGGCACATGCTATAAATCAGAGATTCTTTTCTTCGGAGAGGAGGTTCACCAGCACCCGGCTAATGATACCATTTGGTTCTCATAACAACCCTATAAAGTAAATGTTATTATTATCATCTCCATCTTTTGAAACAGGAAACAGCTTCAGGCAGGTAAATTAAGCCCTAGGAGGATATGGGGTTAGTAGGTGGCAGAGCTGGGCTAGGAGCCAGGTGTGTCAGAGTCTGTTTGCTAAGACTACCACTCCTCTTTGGACTTGCTCTATCTGCTCACCACCATGTCTCCTGGGCTGTAAAGAGCCACCAGCAAAGTCCAAAAGGACCTGTGCATTTGGGCGGGGTGAGCCAGCACTCAATTAGCCATGAGAGAACCAGGGTTGGAACCCCTGACCAAGGGAACAAGGCATGTATGTCCCCAAAGAGAAGTTTCCTAGACTGGGACCTCCAAAATCTGGGCTCTGTCTTTCTATCTCCTCAGGAGAGGATGAGTAGTAGAACCCTGGGGACAAGAAGATAAAATACTTCTACCTGTTGGTAAAAATACAGTAGCGTTGTCCTGTCTTCTTTTAGGCTTTCCATGAAGTCCTCTGGCAAGTAGCGGATTTGAAGATCATACCTGGGATAGGAAGTTCAGATTCTCTGGTTGACACAGGGAAGCTGGTCATGTAAGGGTCTGCCCATGAGGCTCATGGGAACCCATTCAGGACCTGCTTCCTCTTTCCCTCGTCTGTGGTCAGGTGGAGGACTGTGGAGGACCATGGAGGACAGAGGGGTGGCCAGCAGGTGGTAGGCAACACTAGTCCTGACTCTCCAACTCTTCCTTATCCTGGCAATTGCTTTCCTTAGGTTTGCAGATGAGCCCTTGACTTGGCTTCTCTATCCTCCCTGCCCTACTCTTCCTCCTTCTCCATAACACCAAGAACATCCTGTCTAGGGATGTTCCTGATATCTGCCCAGGGAAGGGGATGCGCTGTGAGCCCATGTTAGGCCTTGGCCAATACATGCATTAGATGCTGTAAGAAGACTAAGCCTAAATGCCACTCAGATTTTCTAGAAGATTCTCAGGGGTTGGGAAGTGCTCCAAAGATGGACTTCCTAGGGCCTCCCCACTCCATACTCATCTCCCCCCATTCAAGAGCCCAGGGCTCTTCTCCTACCTCCACTCGGCTTCCACATGCAGACACTCGTACTTGTCCTGCACCTCACCCACTGTCATCTGCGGGTGCAACCAATGGATCTCATCCGACTTCATGTGCTTCAGCCTCAGCCCATAGCACTCAGCCAGCTGGATGTTGGGCCCGATCCGTCCGCTCAGCAGGATGGAGGCAATGACCTCCTGGGGAGGAGAACAGAGAGACACAATTCAGGGGTGCCCCCTTCTAGGCTGCCACGGTTCTCACGCAGCCCCTGGTATATTGATTCTCTAGGGTAGGGTTCCATCTTAACCTTTCATTTATCTCTGGTTCTCTAGCACTTAGCGCAAGGCTTAGTGCACAGTGGGTTGGATTTGATGAATGAATAATTTGGTAAAATGAGATAGAGAAACTGTGAAAGGAGAGAGTAGGAGCAAATGCAGCAAGGCAAAGAGCACAGAGTCTTCTGCAGCCCACCCCAACTAAACTGATTAATAATTACTGAGCATCGGCCATGTAAAAACACCCTCTGAATGGTTTCCAATTTAACCAGCATTACTGAGGGTCTGTAGTAGGCACTCCAGGCATCTTGCATACATTATTTCATGGAATCCATACAACACAGGAAAGTAGGTGTTACACCCCCTTTTGGCTCTGATGACCAGACTAATGTAGGTTACACAGCTTATGGAAGTAAGCGGGGGTTTTAAACCTGGGGCCAGTGGACTCTGAGGATTTCTACTAGGCCAAGCTGCTTTGCAGGGTGCTGTAGCTAGGCAAGGCAGAAGGATAAGATTCACATTAATGGAATTAAGTGGCGCAGTTTCCACATAAGAAGCATGGCCACAGGAAATTAAGTGTTGACAAGAAATTAAGAACCCTCCAATTCCTGCTTTCTTGTTGATCAGAAGTTGGCCTGCCCAGAGCCTGACGCCATAGTTTCCTGGCCTTGAGCCAGAGCTGGGTCAAGAAGAGGTCCACTGGGCAGCTGCCTGGAAATCCATCCATAAGGTCCCGCCTAGTTCTGAAATCACATCAGTTTCAGTTTAATTCAGGTTTCTTAGATGGTTACACACATGATTGGTGAATTGAGCCTACTCCCAATGGAGCAGAAAGTACCATCAAAGGCAAATTTTTAAAACTCTTCTTATTTTCACTAATAAAATGTTAAACTCATACTTAAATGGTACTGTTTTAAAGGAATACCAAATTACTGGTCTGGCTGGGCAACCCACATGCATTGATCCAGCTCTGTCTCCTGCCAGCCCTCTTCAACTCCATGCAGGGGTAAAACTAAAAGACACCCTAAAAAGTCCCTTCTCCCTTAGGGAAGCAAATGTCCATCAGAGAAGTTAACTCTTGGTCTGTGAGACAGATGGGGAAACTGAGGCACAGAAAGCACACATTAACAGTTGTAACAAATCAGTGCAGGGATCAGAACTGTGCTCTTGGGATGGGGAAGAAGGCTGTGACCAATGGGACCAACAGCAAGACAGACACAGACGAGAGAGAGTTTCATGGTTGTGAAGCTGACCATTTTGTCCTTACTTCCACCCATTTCTCCTGCCCCGACACTCTGTACTGCTCTGCCCACTCATATGATTATATTATCCAAAATACCCTTGTCACTTCTGAGCTCCACCTGGAGTCCCAGGCTCTGATGTTTTTAAATGGAGAGACTTCCCTGCCCCAAATGAAACTTACTGGCTTATGTCTAATTTCTCCAGGACTAGAATCCCTGTAATTACTGGAAATTTCAAACATGTATGAAGTACACTGAAGTCAAAGGAAAGAGTATAATAAATCCCGATGTACACATCACCCATATTCAACGATTATGAACACTCAACCATTCTTGCTTCATTCATTCTACCACTGACAACACCCCCCCTCCCAAAACTGCAATTCAACTATTACTGTTTTTTACAGTTCTTTTAAGGTAAAATTTATAGACATTAAGATGCAGACATTTTAGCTATACAGTTTGTGTGTAATCTGCCAATAATTAAGATACAGAACTTTTCAAGATAGCCACAAAGTTTCCTTATACTCCTCCTCAGTCAACCCTAATGCCCATGCCCACCCCAACTCCAGGCAATTAGGTTTTCCTCCCATTTTTGCCTAGTTTTGCCTGTTCTAGAACTTCATATAAATGGAAACATTTAGTATATATAATTCATTCCCCTGTTTCTAGATACCCGGGTTAATTCTTATTTTTTGCTACTGTGAATAAAAGTACTATGAACATTAATGTACAGGTCTTCTTATGTACAAATGTTGTCATTTTGTTTGGACAAATATCTAGGAGTGGAAATTGTTGTGTCAAAGGTAGATGTATGTTCAACTTTATAAGAAACTGCTCAGACCATTCCATTGTACATTTCCACTGTGATATATGAGATGTCCATTATGCTACATCCATACCAACATCTGGTATTATGTCTTTTTAAGGGTTATGTATAGTATCTCATTGTGCTTTTAATTTGCATCTCTCTGATGACTAATGATATTGAGCATGTTTTCATCTGGCCATTCATGTATCTTCCTTTGTGAAGTATTTGTTCCACTCCTTTGTCCATTTTTCTGTGCTGTCTTTTTATTATTGGGCTGTAGGTGATCCTTATACATTCTAGATAAAAGTACTTTCTATGTGTTTTAAAAATATTTTCTCCAGGTCTGCACTGTGCCTATTAGTGATTTCCTTGTCAGTTTCTTTTGGTAAAGCCTTACTTATCAAAATTTTCTTTTATGGTCAGTGCTTTCTGCATTGTGTCTAAGAAACCTTTGCCCGCCTCCATATCATGAAGATATTTTCCTATTTTCTTTTATAAACTTCATAGTTTTAACTTTTCCTTTTAGGTCTGTGAACCATCTTGAATTAATTTTTCTGTATGGTGTGAGGTAGGGGTCAACATTTATTTTTTTTCTTTCTCATAAAGATCTATGGTTGTTCAGCAGTGGTTGTTGAATTTCATTTTCCAATTGAATCGTTTTGCTGCCTTTGTCAAAATCAACTGGTTAGTAAGTTTAGATTTAGTCCTAGACTCTCACTTTTGATCTATTGATCTTTGTTTATATTCTGTCAGTACCACACTGTCTGCATTATTGTAGCTTTAGAAGAGATCTTGAAGTCAAATAGTATAAACCTTTTACCATCTCCTCTCCGAGATTATTGTGCTATTCTAGGTCTCTGCATTTCCATATACATTTTTGAATCACTTGTCACTTTCTATTTAAAATGCTTGCTGAGGGGATTCCTGGGTGGCTCAGGGGTTAAACGCCTGCCTTCTGCCCAGGGCATGATCCTGGAGTCCTGGGATCGAATCCCACATCGGGCTCCTTGCACGGAGCTTGCTTCTCTGTCTGGTTCTCTCTCTCTCTCTGTGTCTCTCATGAATAAGTAAATAAAATCTTAAAAAAAATAAATAAAATGCCTGCTGAATCATGACTGAGATTGTGTGAAATCAATAGCTTAGCGGGGGTAGCATTGACATCTTAATAGCTTGGAGTCTTCTAATCTGCAAATATATATCTCCACTTAATTTTACTCTTTAATTTTTCTCAGCAGTGTTTTGCACTTTTCAGTATGTAGTTTTGCAATCTTTTGTAACTTTACTCCTAAATAGCTTATGTATTTTGATGCTTCTGAAAACTAAAAAAAATTAAAACTAATCTTCTATTTTGGGGTTCACTCCATGGGGGGGTCTCCCTCTTCTCCAGGATTTTCCTCAATATTTTGGCTGCTCAATCAACCCTAAATTCTATCCTTTGATGCCTCAAGCCAAGTGAGGCTGCAGCTTTCTGCCCTTCCCACCCCTCTCAGATTGGAAAGCGCCCTCAGGCAAAAAGCCAGAAATTTGCAAATCTCATTCCTTACAGTTCTGCTCTCAAGAGCAGATTTCCCTCTAGTCTCTGCTGGTTATGATTACTGTCCAAGGCTTTCAAGATAATTTCCTTGTTATTTTGTCCAGATTTTATCATTGTTATCTGGAGGAAGATCAGTCCAGCTAAGGGATTCCACCATTTTTGAAATCTCTGTATAAAACGGTGAAAAAATGAATAACATCAAACAAATGAATAAAAAAATTAAAATAAATGAATAAATCTGTATTTTCTGCAAATAGAAGAGGGTTAGGAGGCAGAGAGCTACCTTTAGAGCTCCAGTAGAAATTTTTGTGCTTTTGTAAAAACAAAGAAAGCTTTGGAAAAACAAACAAACAAACAAACAAACCCTGCTGTCCTCTTCTACCTTTTTGTCTCTTTTACTTTTCCCTCCTCTTGGAGTATGTGGTATGGCCAAGGCCAAAGGTGGGAGGCTGAGGGATTGGCAGTGGCTGCAAAGCCAGGAACAGAGCAAAGGAGGAGGTGGGGCCAGGAGCAGAGATGCTAGAGAGGTGAAGACAAAGTTTACCTACAGGGGGATCCAGCAAAAGAGTAAATATATTAAAGATAATGGGAAATAAGCTTCTTGATGATGGAGAACATACTCAAAATATGGAGAGGAGAAATCTAGAGTGGGTCCTTAGGTGAGGGATTAGAATTGGAAGTATTGGTGAGTACTCAAGGTTTTACAGGGCTGAAGAGGGAGAAGGCATGGGAGCCCAGGAGCACACAGGGGTTGTGAGCATGTGCCACTGAGAGCCCTATGTGTACTGAAAGAGCCTGAGGCCCATGACATCCAGATGGTCATTGTATACCAAACACTGGGTTTTAGTTTCCAAATACCTTTCTCCACTAAAAGGACTGGGACAGGGTGGCGGGAGGGGCAGGTGAGGGGGTGTGCTCCTGGCTGGCTCTGTTGGTTAAACATCTGACTCTTAATCTTGGCTCAGGTCATGATCTCAGGGTTGGTGAGATAAAGCCACACTTTTGGGTTCCGTGCTCAGTAGGGAGCATGCCCCATCCCTCTGCGTGCTTTCTCTCTCTCTCTCTTTCTCATAAATAAATAAATAAATAAATAAATCCAGGGATCCTTAGACAAATGGCTGATTCCAGGGCTGGGGCAAAGAAAGTACAAGAATATCTTTTTGTCCTAGAAAAAAGGGAAGTGTTCAGAGAATGTTGGGATATATAACAAAGAAACAGTATTAGCTTAAAGGGGCTGGCATAAGACAGATCTGGGACACTTAAGTATAAAAATATATAGTGATAGAAATACATAGGAAACAAACTGAGGGTTGCTGGAGGGGAGGGTGGTGGGAAGATGGGATAACTAGGTGATGGACATTAAGGAAGGCACTTGATATAATGAGCACTAGATGTTATATAAGACTGATGAATCACTAAAATCTACCTCTGAAACTAGTAACACTCTGTATTAAATTAACTGAATTTAAAACTAAAAAGTAGTAAAAAAATTTAAAAAATTAAAAATAACACACACATATAATGGATTACATTACATATACAATGGATTACATCCCGTTGAACAAAACAGAATCTGAGATAGACAAATAAATGAGACAGAAAGGAATATTCTTCGTTACGGTAGAATGCCAACTAGTAAATGTAGTAGAAGAAAGAATGGAAACGGGAAACCAAAATTTGGCAACAAACTCAGTGTTGGTTGGTTCAGGCGTGATTCATCAATGGATGATAAAGCTGGAGGGTGGAGATCTGATGATGAATAGGATATTGACATAGTCTCAGCATATCTTCCCTCAGATTCTAGTCATATATATGTCTGTGTGTGTGTATATATGATATACATATGTGTGTATAAATGATCAGGTCATCAAGGTTAATTAACATCATCAGTCATGGAACAGGTAAACAAAGCACGCCTCCCACCTTGATGCACCAAGCAGAGCACAGCATTATTTCTGAAATATTCTTGCCAAGAGTTCTTGGCCAAGTCTAGTTATACAACCCAGGGTGAGGAATCTCTCCAGAGACCTATAGAATAAAAGGTTTGTATTCTTTTTTTTTTTTTTTTGGTAACTGTTACCTTTTAAAAAAAATTAAGGTATAATTAACATAACATTATATTAGTTTCAGGATATAACATGATTCAGTGTTTGTTTACACTGAGAAATGATCACTACAATAAGTCTAGTTACCATACATCACTGCACATCACCAAACATTTTTTTCTTGTGATGAGAACTTTTAAGATTTAATCTCTTAGTGACTTTCAAATATACAACATCGTATTATGACTATGGTCACCATGCTGTACCTTACATCCTATAGCTTATTTATTTTATAAATGGAAGTTTGTACCTTTTGATCCCCTTTGGCCATTTTGCCCACTCCCTACCACATCTCCCCTCTGGCAATCATCTATCTGTTCTCCGTATCTATAAGCTTGGCTTTTTGTTGTGTTTTATTTTTCTCTTCATTTGTTATATTGTACATAAGAGCGAAACTGTACAGTATTTGTCTTTGTCTGACTTATTTCACTTATTTCACTTACTATAATACTCTCTAGCTCCATCCACATCATTGCAAATGATAATATTCCATTTTTTATGGCTGAGTGATACTCCACTGTATATATCCATTCTTTATCCATTCTGTGGATTGACACTTGGATTGCTTCCATAACTTGGCTATTGTAAACAACGCTGCCAAGAACACAAGAATGAATATATCTCTTTGAATTAGTGTTTTCATTTTCTTCTGATAAATACCCAGAAGTGGAATTGCTGGATCATAGGGTAGCTCTATTTTTAACTTTTTGGGGAAGCTCTGTACTGTTTTTTCCAGAGTGGCTGTACCAGTTTGCCTTCCCACAAACAGTGTAAGAGGGTTCCCTTTTCACCATCTCCTTGAAAAGGCCTGCAGTCTTTCAGACTGAGGAACTCTTCTACACTGGAGGAGACCACAGAGACATGGTGACTCAATGGAATGTGTGCTCCTGGGCCAGATAGAAAAAACAGACACTGGAAGGACAGTTGGTAAAATTTGAATGGATATTCCAGTTCCGAGATAGTGTTATAGCAGTTTGGGCTTTCTCCTTTGATGGCTGCAGGCTAGGTCTGTAGGAGAGTGTCTTTGTGAGGGAATAAACACTGGAGTATAAAAAAAAAAAACCACAACCCCCCCCCCCCCCAAAAAAAACCAACAACAACAACAAAAAAAAAAACACTGGAGTATTTTGGTTGATGGGGTGGTATTGCTGCAACTTACTTTCAAATAAATCAGAAAAAGAATAATGACAAGTCCTTTTTTCCAGCTGATCTCTCCCCTCCTCCTCCCCCCTCCCCCAGCTTATCTTTTAACTCAGGCAAAAGACCCTATGGGCAAAGCATCCTGTGATGGGAATGGAAACTACCCCCTCAACCAATAGGACCTGCCCTGAGCCGACCCCAAGACAGTGATTTATCTGACCTTACCCGCTGACCTTGCCCCACATTTTCCTTACATCAACCTGGAAGTATTTTCAGCACTTTGGAGGCAGCCTTTGAGACACTAGTCTATTGTCTCCCAGTGTTGGCCTCACTGAAATAAATCCCCTTCTTGTTTCACCACCACTTGTGTCTCTGTCTTTGGATTTTGTGGAGGCAAGTGGCCAAGCCTGGTCTGTGTGGGGTCTGCGGGACCAGGTGCTCTTGCACCTCTGAGCGCTGGCTACACAACTACTGGGGAATCGGAGTGGAGGCACTTTGGGAATTCTTTGTACTGTTCTTTCAACATTTTTATAAGTTTAAAATAATTTCAAAATAAATAGAGAGGTTCTGGTGAAGGAGACGACCAGGCACATGAGACGTAAAGGTACCATAGCAAATGAATGAGTAAGATTTCTATCAGGCCAGACAAGGCCTGGCCTCTTCTCTTCCACTCTGAGTCTCTGAGAGAGGTGGGACTGAATCCCACTCTTTGCTCTGTGGTGGAGGAAACTCTCTAGGGTACAGCTTGAGGGGACATTTTCCTAGGTTTCTTTCTAAAAAGCACCCAATTTCTGTTGTAAGGATGGTGGGGGTAATTTTAGGTCCTTGGGATAGAAAATCATTTGAGACTCTGTCCGACAGATTTTCATAGGAAGAGAGATTCCATCTTGCAGTAAGGAAGAAGTTGGGTGTTTTCTAAACGTAAAGTGCGTGATTTGGGAGACTGCCTGGTGCTGGCAGGTTCCTGTGGGAGCAGCATTCTTCCCAGAGAAGCAAACCTGAAGCTCCTGGAGAGAGGCAGCTCCATCTACCACCACTATCACCTCACTGGTTGCTAATGAAAGTATGTTATATAGTAAAGAATTTGGCTGGTCTTTGTCCTTGTTTCTGGGTGGGAGCCTCTGAATCCTTGGGATTTCCTAAGTGTTAGTGACTTTGTTGTTCATGGTGAGGCTCATGGATCATACCTGAGTTTATGCTAATGAGGTGAGTCATGGTGGGACTCTAAATAGTCTCAGGATGGGGGTCCACTTTGCTGGAAGGACCAACTGTGTGATCAGAGGCTGGGAACTTGGAGCCACATGATATCAGCCTATCTTTCAGGTACAGGCAGAGAGCTGGGAAGTCAAATTACGTCACCAATGGTTCAACCAATCAATCCATCAACTGATCAATCATGCCTGCACAACGAAACCTCAATAAAAGCACTGGTTCAGGAGAGCTTCCTAGTTTGTGATGCACATTGACATGCCCAGAGGGTGATGTGTCCTAAGAATGAAGAAACTTCATGTTTGGGGCCCTCTTGCACTCCATCCCAAGTATCTCTTCATTTAGCTGGTCCTGATTTGCATCTTTTACAATATAATTGTAATCAGTGGTATAGCACTTTCCTGAGCTCTGCGAGTCATTCTAGCAAATTAACGAACTTTCGGAGGTGAGTAGTAGGAACCCCCAAACTGGTAGCCGGTTGGTCAGAAGTATGGGTGGTCTGGGAAGCCTGGAGCTTGTGACTGGGTTTCCAGGAGGGGCTGGTGGGGGACTTTGCTCTCAACCGGCAATGTCTGTGCTAGCTCCAGAATTGCAATATGTCAGGAACTGCACTGCAAGGTGTGCAAATCCTTCAGGCTCAGGTGGGGAGAAACAAGGCTGCCCACCAAGGGTGACATAGAGCACGCACCTTGGAGTCACACAAACCAGGTTGTGACCCACACTTTAGTAGGATGACAAGCTCCTGGAGCCAGTCTCCTTGCTGTTCACTACCCTTGTTGTATGAAGGCACAGAACACTTCCTTCACTCAAACCATCAGCAACTTCCTATGATGCACTCACTTCACAAAGCGCTGTGGGGAGCCCCAGTACATACTCAGAGAGTAACCCCCACCCCCAAGGAACTTCTATTTAGGGTAGGAGGAAGAAAGTGGCTTGACTTGAGGGGGCCCAGAGTGGGAGCAATTCTTTAATTGGTTTAAAGGAAGAGGAACTTGAAGGTGAGAGCTCTTATATCAGCCCTGCCCCCCTCACTTGACTGCCTCTCCTCTGCTAGTCACACAACTTCTCAAGCAAATGGTGGGAGCAGCCAAACCAGCCCTCGGCCCATGGCTCATAAATGGTCATTAATGACTCAGTACTTCTTTCTCTATTACTAAATCACTTTTTAGGAAAACAGTTTAAGATATTTATCTAGTCACTAAATTGCCAAATGCAATATAGAAAAAAAAAAAAAAAGCTGTCCTAATTTTATCACTTGTTATTTAGAAGAGCCCTGCATGTATTTTTTATTTTATTTTATTTTTTGCTATAGGGAAACCGTTACCTCTGCCCATTTGGGGGTTACTGAAAAACAAGCTCTCAGACTTCCCCTGGCTCACACCTTCTTGCATGCAGTGGGATTTCTGTGGCATTTCTTCAGACTTGCCTAACACTGACTTATTTGCTTTATCAAAGAGCTTGAAAAAAAAAAAAAAAAGAGCTTGAAGACCCCAAACCATCTCTGCCTCTCTGTCTCTGGCATTTCCTCTCTCCTAAGTCAGAAACAAAGAAGGGACAGGAATGAATGCTTGTCCTGCGCCCAGGATCATTTATTTCCCCAAAGAGAAAGGTCACCCAAGCAGTTAAGTGCTCAGGCCACTTTCTCTCTGCTTTATTGGTACTCAGTCACATTTTTTCCCCCATCTGAGATAGATTTTTGTATACAGCGTGAGATATGGCTTAAAGTTAACTTGTTTTCACAAGGGTGTCTAACATTAGTCGTTATATGTGTTGGGCTGCTTCTTGTGTCTTTTTCTGTCCCTTTGATCTAAAGGTCTATTTTTATATCTCAGTCACGATTTTATCACTTCTTTAGTAGTCTCATGATTTTCTCAGGTTCACCTATTTTTTTTTTTAAACAAAACACCTGATTTTGTTGTTGTTGTTGTTGTTTGAACTTATTAAATATCTTCATGCTAGTGGCTGGGTTTTTAGAAACAACTGAGTTGACAGCCTGCCACCCCCCTCCCTCCGCCCCCATTAGAATTGCCCACGGCTTGTCTAGGGTCACAGCCCTTACTGGGGGCAGCCTGTATCCAGGGACTTAAAGGCCCTGTTTTTTCATCGGAACCCTGGAGCTCCCCGTGGTGTGGCCATATCACAGCCCACCCTCTCTCTCTGCCCAATCTAGTTTTGGTCACTACCCCCAGGAGGGTATTATGAGAGTACCCCCTGACGTGCCTCCTGAGTGCAACCCCACAGTGCAGCATCTGCTTCGTGGGACCCCACCTGAGGCACTGGCCTTCAAATGGCTTTCCTGGCTTGATCTCACTCATTCTTCTTACTCTGTTCCTAAGGAAGGCATAATGTTCCTCTTTTTTTTTTCTTTGTAAGATTTTATTTATTTATTTGAGAGAGAGAGACAGCATATGAGTGGGGGGGGGAGGGGCAGAGGGAGAGGGAGAAGCAGACTCCTCAATGAGCAGGGAGCCCAACAGGGGGCTCGATCCCAGGACCCTGAAATCATGAGCTGTGCAAGAGCGAGATGCTTAATAGACTGAGCCACCCAAGGCACCCCTAAGGAGGGCACAACCCTCCTCTTTTTAGATGACTGAATTTACAGTTTTAATAAATTAAAGCCGTAGTTTTAAAAAACATCCTGCTTAAATTCTATTTATAAAGGCTCCACTTTGAGATTAAGGGCAAACTTAAATGGATGACTTTTGTTGAAAACCATAATGGCTCTCATTTGCTGTGTGCTAGGATAGGATGCAAACTCTTTAGCTTGAGGCATGAAAGTTTCATCTCCCACTCTCACTCATGGTATGCTGTCAGTTCCCACCTCCCTCTCCAAGCACAGCATACTCTTCCTACCCGGAGGACGCTGGCACCCCTCTCTCTGTGCTCTCCTCCTGGTGAGCTTTTGGGGCCAGTCAGCACTGTGAGTTCTTCCCTGACTTGCATTGATAGGGTTTGTTTCCTGTCTTGGGTCCCCAAAGAATTGTGCACACACATTTAGTAAGGTACTGTTATGGGTTGAATTGTGTGCCCCCCAAAAGATATGTTGAAATCCTAACCTCTAGTCCTTTAGAATGTGACCTTATTTGGAAATAGGGTCTCTACAGACGAATTAAGTTAAAATGAGGTCATTAGGATGGATCCTAATCCTATATGACTGGTGTCCCTATAAGAATGGGAAATTTGAACATAGAGGGAGGCATGCACACAGGAAGAAGGTGCCACATGAAGGTGGAGGATTTGGGTGATATATCTATGGGCCAAGGAATGCCAAAATATGTCCAGCAAACCACTAGAAACTAAAAAGAGGCAATGAAGAATCTTTGTCCTATAAATTTCAGAGGGAATATGGCTTTGCCAACACCTTAATCTTGGACTTCTAGCCTCTGAAACTGTGAAACAATGATGTTTTAAGTTACCACACTTGTGGTACTTTGTTATGGCAGTCCTAAGAAACTGACACAGACATTTACTAGTTATAACTAAGACATTTGTCCATGTTGGCTTTTCCAGCCTTTCAAGTCAAGGTCGGAAGCCAAATCTGACATGCAATATCATCCCCTACTCGGAGCCCAGTGCTTGACACAGATATTTGAAGAAAGAATTGATGAGTAAATGAATAGGAGCCAGCTTCTCTGGATAACAACTTGGGGGTAAAAGGACAGTATACCATGGTCAAAAATATTCAAGAGATCAGGAGTGCTGTGATCAACACCACCACAGGCTTTGGCATCTACTGGATCTGGCCATGGCTGTGTGGTCTTGGCCAGGTCACCTAACCTTGTTTCTTTATCTGTAAAATGGGAAAATACCCCTTCCATTGTGGATTTTTGGGCAGGATTAGATCAAATAGCATGTGTTGTAAATAAAAAGAGCAGATATTAAATTATAAGGATGTTAACTGTCCCCTCCTTTATCTTCTAAGGGGTTTCTGTGCACCACCCAACTCTTGCACCTCTGGACCATTAACTTAGTGATGGGGAGGGTAAAAGTGGAGAGGTCTCAATCCAGTTGGATTTGACTTACAATGAAAGAAACAAAGAATGACTGAAGAAAGAAAAAGAATAGATCTAGAAAAGAACAATAGAGGGGAGAAAGAGAAGAGATTGCATGGGCCCGAATTTAGGAATTTGAAAATGAAAGCGAAGATGTTTCTGGACAGCAGCCAACCCAAATAGGTATTAAGAAATAATTATGAGAATTTTAAGAAATTTTGCTATCTTGAAAGTGCAACCCCAATGATATTTTCCTCCTAAAGAGAATAACATTTTAAATTGATTTTTCAATTAATTCTTTTTAGATGATAGACTGATACTATTTGGGATATGACACCATACTGAGACTGGCCTCAAGGAAAAAGCAAGCTGGTCAGCTTATGTGGATTACAGATACACAAAGAGCTTAGCACAGTGGTTGGCACAGAGGAGGTCTCAGTAGATGGTGATCGTTATCGTGATGGGCAGGCAAAGGAGAAGGGAGAGGCATGGGATCAGAAGGGGCAAGCCATTTCTGGATTAATTAATTCGAGAAATCTGTAACTGAGATATAAATTTGAGAGCCTGAAGTGGAGTACAAGGGGGCCTCGGCCAGAGGCTCCTCAGACTCTCTCTGCCTGAGTGGAAACTGACATCTTCAGAGACCCACTCCCATGATAGTGGCTAAGGGAAGAAGCAAGCCATGGTTGCCAGGATTCCAAGAGCCATTGAGCTCTGAATAAGGAGCACAGGTGATTGAGGAAAGTCAATTCTGGAAAAGGGATCTGATACTGTTTCCAAGCTGAAGCCAGTATTAGCAGCAGCAGGAGGCTGAAGTGTGATAAATGAGCCTTGTAGGATGTCAGGTCATGGCCATGAAGAAGTTGGCTGAGAAGAAATAATGCAGATAAAAATGATTTCCTTCTGCTTGGAGCAAGAAAACCATGAAGGGTTTTCTGTTCCCATGGCAAGAGCTCACTACAACAGGCTCCTTCCTTTTCCCTTGTCAGCTACGTGTAGAGTCAGGAAGTAAAGCTCTGAGGAAGTGCAAAAAGCAGGTCAAAAAGGCAACAAGAGGTATTCTCTTTAAACGACTTGAACAAAACATAAGAGGTGCCTCTGAGAAATAAAAATATTCTGTGAAAAAAAAAGACTGTTCTGTCAAGTGTTTGGATTTACTAATAAACCACGAGGGAGGGCTTTTGATGCCCAGCTGAGGTTTGGGAGGAGTGAAGATCATTACAGGGAAGTACCAAGTGGACTTCACACACTTCTTTGAAAAAGTCCCCCTACTAATAATATACCTCTTCAAGGAATGATTTTATGATTTGTTTGTGTGGCATCTTGTGGGTCACTTCAACGTGATTGGTGAAATTTTATTTCTCACACAGGGTGATGGGTCCTGGGCATTCATTTCACTATAATGCTCTATAGCTCACATCCGTGAATCTCAGTGGGCACAGCTGGCACTTGGGTCCGGATGATTCTTGGTTGTGTGGAACCATTCATCATCACCCATAGCTGTCACCAATGAATGTCTTGCCCCTTGGCCTAGTCATCCTGACAATGATGATGACAATATGACAATCCAAAAAGGAGGCTCCTGAATAGTTCCAAAGGCCACCACCCAGGAGGTGTAGGACAGCTCCCCAAGGAGAACTGCTTGACTCATCAATATTTATTTTCTTCTGCAAGGAGAAAACATTACATAAGAAAGCCTCTCAGGGGGATCCCTGGGTGGTGCAGCGGTTTGGCGCCTGCCTTTGGCCCAGGGCGCGATCCTGGAGACCCGGGATCGAATCCCACATCGGGCTCCCGGTGCATGGAGCCTGCTTCTCCCTCTGCCTGTGTCTCTGCCTCTCTCTCTCTCTCTCTGTGACTATCATAAATAAATAAAGATTTAAAAAAAAAAAAAAAGAAAGAAAGCCTCTCAGGGATTCTGACCCATGCATTCAACAATTACACATTAATCTGGTGCCACATATTGGGTCCCATTCCAGGTGCTGTGGTTATATGTCAGTATAGCAGTGAACAGGACAAAGTCCCTGCCTGGAGGAGTTCTTGTCTCCAGTACAAAGACAGATATCAAAGGAATATATGTGGTATACTGAGAAATGGAGAAGTGTTCATATCTTCAACTTAGTTCTATGCCTCGAAGCATGCTATGGATGCTATGGTTTTATCACCTCCAAATCCATATGTTGAAGCCCTAATCCCCACTGGGATGGTATCTGGAGGTGGAACCTTTGGGAGGTAATTCGGTCTTGAAGGCAAAACCATGAATAAGATTAGTGCCCTTAAAAGTGAAAATAGAGAGAGAGGTGAGATATCTGTCTGCCATGTAAGTACACAGCAAGAAAGTGGCCCTCTGCAAATCTGAAAGAGAGCCCTCAAAGAACCCAACCACAATCTTGAACTTCCAGCCTCCAGAACCATGAGAAATAAATTTCCAGTTGTTTAAGCCACCCAGACAAGGACAGAGTATAAATTGAAGGAATGACTCAAAATACAGAAATATCCTGTATACTAAGAAACTCACTGTAGAAATGTTTTAAATAGCAAAATCCCCACAGCAAGTAGCCAATCAAAATAGTTTGAAACGGCCCAGAAATAATGGGAGGGCCACACAGAGTTTTAAAGAGCTTGGAAAAGTTTTGGAAAATGCTTCTCTTGTAATAAATGGGAGGTATAGGATACAAAACCATATACAAAGGACAGTGGCTAGAAACTGAAACCAACAAATCCAGAATGAAATACATCAAAAAGGGAACAGTGCTGTCTTGGGGTAGTGCATATCCATACATATGTTTTTATTCTTCTAGGTTACCTGTGTTTGAACTTTTGTATACCACACAGTATCAGAGGATGGCCTCAGGAATCAGAAACTGTTTCATTTCTGATCACTTTGTGATTTTGGACAAATAATTTCTCTGCTCCAGTTTCCTCATTTGTAAAATGTAAACATATCCGATCTCCTGGAGTTCTCATGAGGATTAAATGAGGTGATACAAGTGAAGAGTTTAGCATAGTGCCTGTACACAGTAGTGCTAAATAGAAAGCTATTATTAATACTGCATGAACACGCATTCATCTTATAAATTGTTGGATTCCATCTGCTAACATTTTGTTGAAGATGTTTGCATCTATGTTCATGAGAGATGCTGGTCTATAGCTTTCCTTTCATGTATATCGCTCATAAATTCATTTTATAGTTGTAAAAAAAATCTTCCAAAATAAATGTTTTAGTTCAGCTGTTGTAATAAACTTGGTTGTGCAGAGTAGGCATAACAAAATCATACTTAAATGGTAGAAGCAGACATCATCTTCCAGCTTGAGACAAATGCCATAGTTTATGCTCACGTGCTTGGCTCATGTGCTATCAAGTGGAGACTTCATACCTTATGTACAGGATCAGCTTTGAAGGAGTGAATAAACTCCTTGTAAAATATAAAACTCTAAAATTAAAATGCTGGCTAGACAGTAAATTCCACATAGCCAGACAGAAGAAGAATGACCAAAATTCATTCAGCTCCTGATGAAACTGAAGTTAAACAGATATTTTGCCTTCTAGATCCTATAAAGCAGGCCTCATTGAGGTAGGCACAAAAATATAATCTCCAATTATATGGGTACTCCAACATTCAAATGTTTATTAAGCTCATAAATCTTAGGCTGGAACTTTGGAATCTTAAGTAAATTTAGAGGTCACCTAATTTGACTCTCTTTTTATTTTTATTCTTTTATTATTTTTTAAAAATATTTTATTTATTTATTTGAAAGAGAACACGAGCAGGGTGGGGGAGGGGTAGAAGGAGAAGCAGAGAGCGATGCCAGACTCAATCCCAGGACCCCGGGGATGGTAACCTGAGCGGAAGGCAGATGCTTAACCTACTGAGCCACCCAGGCTCCCCATTGACTCTGTTTTTAAGTGAGGAAAGTGAGACCCATGAGGTCAAGAGACTTGCCCAACGTAATACAGAGAATTCTACTTTAAGCCAGCTGAAACTCTATCACCCCTCCTAAACATTATTATTTATGAATGCCAATCTTCCTTCTGGTCAACTTCCTATGTGGTCTTTACATCAAGTGACCCGAAAGATTACCGATCTCATTTGAGTACTTTCCAGGCATTATTTCATTTGTTTGTTCATTCATTCATTCCACAAACATCTACCTTGTGTGAGGCTCTCTGTAGGCACAGGGGACATAATGGTGAATAAGATGCAGCCCCTGCTCTCTAAGAGGCCGCCTCCATTTAGAGATGGACAGGAGGCAGTCACTATTCAGCTGGCCAAATCTGGATAGGGGAAATGGCAGAGGTGAATGCTCTCAGGCAACAACCAGTCCCAGTACCCCGAAATTCTAATTCAGAGAATTTGGGATGGGACTTGGAAAACTGGTATTTAAAAACTCTCTGGTGACTCAGATTGTCTGCCTCATCTAAGAAGACCATGGTAGTGGTTCTATGAACCAATCCACCAGCCCTATTTACAGCACCTCTTAGGCATTTACTGCTACATACCGAAGACATTGCCCTCTGTAGACACCAGATCAATCGGAAGCGTTTTCTCTTTCCTGATGGAATTCGGAATTGAGACACAGAATTCTAGCCAGTAAATCTCTGTTGGCTTTATAACCAGAATCTATCATCCATCCATCAATCCATTCATTGTTAAACAACTACTCATTAATTAATTCAGCAATTTGGGGTAGGGGGACCAGTCCCTCTCCTGGAGCTTATTTATTACTGGGGGGTGGTATTTTTTTTTAATTTATTTATTTATGATAGTCAGAGAGAGAGAGAGAGAGAGAGAGAGAGAGAGAGGCAGAGACACAGTCAGAGGGAGAAGCAGGCTCCATGCACCAGGAGCCCGATGCGGGACTCGATCCCAGGTCTCCAGGATCGCGCCCTGGGCCAAAGGCAGGCACCAAACCGCTGCACCACCCAGGGATCCCCCTGGGGGGGGTGGTATTAAACAAAAACCAGGGATGCATGTGTGGCTCAGTGGTTGAGCATCTGCCTTTCGGCTCAGGGTGTGATCCTGGGTCTGGGACTGCATCTCGCATTGGGTGCCCAGCAAAGAGCCTGCATGTCTCTGCCTCTCTTTCTGTGTATGTATGTATGTATGTATGTATGTATGTGTTTATAAAATTTAAAAATGAAAAAACCCCCAAATATATATAATAATATCTCAGGTTCTAAGAAGACAAACAAAGCAGATATAGGTACCAGAATGAGAGGGGGCTGCTATTTCACATAGAGATGGCCAGCAAAGTCCTCTCTGATAAAGGGGCATTTGAATGACCCTCAAAGGAAGTAAGGGGGAGCTGGGTGGCCTTGTGGGCCCAGAGCCTTCCAGGCAAAGAAACCATTATCATATGGAGTTCCCAAGGTGTGCAGCCCCTGTGTGCTTGGTGCCTTTGAGCAACTCTAAAGAAGCAGGTGGGCTGAGGTGGAGAGGCCTGGGAAAAGTGATGGGAGGAAAGGTCAGAGAGAGCTAGGCCAGGGCTTGGCAAACTTTTTCTGTAAAGGTCTAGGTTATAAATATTTTAGGTTGAAGGCTCTGTGGTCTCTATGGCAACTACTCAACTCTGCTCAAAATCAGCTGTAGACAATATGTAAGCAGTGAGTGCAGTCGTGTCCCAATATAAATTTATTTACAAAAATGGGTGGTGGGTCATATTTGGTCTGTAGGCCACTTGCTTGCCAACATCCATAGAAGGCCAAGGTAAGAACTTTGGATTTTATTTTGAATGAGACAGGTAGCCATTGGAGAGTTTAAAGGAGAATGGTGAGGGGCGCCTAGGTGGCTCAGTCAGTTAAGCACTGGACTCATGATTTTGGCTCAGGTCATGATCTCGGGGTTGTGAGAGCCATCCCCTTATGGGGCTTCGCATTCAGTGGGGAGTCTGCTTGAGATTCTCTCTCTCCTATTCTCTCTGTCCTTCCCCACACGGACTCTCTCTCAAAAATAAGTAAATAAATCTTTAAAAGAGAGCCGTGGGAAAAAAAATAAAGGAGAGCAGTGAAATATGCTCTAACCTATACCTCAAATATATCTCTTTAGCTGACTGATGTTTTAAAGATTCACCACAGTCACCACTTGCAAAAAGAACCATAGCAGGCTACAAGCACAAGCAGTTAGGAGGCAAGCGCATCCAGGTGACAGGTGGTGAGAAGGAAGTGGTCAGAATCTGGGTATGTTTTGTTGGCAGGGTTGACAGGATTTCCTGATGGGCTAAATACAGAGTGTGAGAGACAGAAAGAATTCAAGAATGACTCTGAGGTCTACAGCCTGAGACATGATCACTGAGAGAACAGAGCTGCAGTTACAAGAGCTGGGATAGCCTGGAAGAGAAGCAGAGTTTGAGGAGGGGATTATGAGTGTGATCCTCCATGTAGACGTCATATGTCCAGTGGAGACAGCAAGCAGGCAGGTAGACATGTGAGCTGGAGTCATGAGAGGGGGTCATGGAGCTAGCGCTACAAATTTGGTCACCAATTTCAAGCTTTGTGACTGGATGAGATCTAGTCAAGGGACCAGCCTGTGGCACCACATAGCCTGACGATGTCACAGGAGATATCCTACCAGGGCACAAGCACGCCACAGGCCACCCAGGAACTGAAGATCCGGGGAGCAGTAGGGAAAAGTGGCATGAGCCCATGTTCTGGGGTCATTTCCCAACAACTAGCCTCACTCACTTCAGTGAGGGTAAGCATGTGTGTGCACAGTGCTCACACTCATCTGCATGCTGTACATATGGGTCTGTGTACACCGGAATGGGGGTACCAGTGATGGACACCGTGATCCCGACCTATGGCTGCAAAGGGTTGAATGATGATCCCCAAAAGAAATGTCCATGCGCAACCCCCCAGAACCTGTGAATGTAACCTCATTTGGAAAAAGGGTCTCTGCAGATGTACTTAAGGATCTCAAGGTGAGATCATTCTAGATTCTAGAGATGGCTCAAAAATTCAAAGACAAGTGTCCTTCTAAAAGACACACAGATGAGAGGCACATGGAGAGGAAAGCAGGGGTCATGAAGACAGATTCCGACCCTGGAGTCCAGCAGGCCCTCGCCAAGGAAGCCTGGAGCCCCAGCAGCTCCAAGGGACACGGGATGATTCTAAGTCCTGCCAACCCTTTGATATGGGGCTTCCGGCCTCCAGGACCGGTGAGAGAACACATTTCTGTTGTTTCAAGCCCCTGGGATGTGTGGTAATTTGTTACCGCAGCCCCAGGAAACAAATACAAAAGCACTGTAAGTCCCCAATTCTTAACACATCTTGGGGATAATTTTTAAAAAGTGATTTCAGAACAAAATAATAAAAGTTAGCATTACTTATCACTCCGAGAGCATTCATTTTGACGTGACAAAAGCCTCTCTCTAGCAGGGACATTGAGCAACGCAACCGCCAGATTAAAAATAGAAACGTACGCACAGGCACCTGCCTGCTAATTTGTCGATATAATGAATGTAGGCATACAGATAAATAGAGAGGCTCAGAGCTCTGCGCCCTTGCCTGGCGCTCGCCTCTGCAGGCGGCTGTGGGTGGGTGGGCCGGTGGGGTAGGGTGCACAGGAAATGGGGAGGGGGGTGCAGAAAGGAGGAGGCGCTTGTACACTTGCCTTTTTTTTTTTTTAATCTTTTTTTAAAAATCACTGTGAGTGTCTCTTTGGTAATGATTTGTGGTCTCCTGGCTGAACTCTTTCCTCTCAGGTTTTCAGGGACCGTCCCCACATATGGCAGCCTAGCCTTGGGTGGCTTGGTGTCTTCTTCTTAGGGCAACCTTTCTTTGAGAAACAGCAAGTTCCCAGGACAGGTAATCCTGCCTTCTCTTCCTCTTGCATTCTCAACCTTGGTCTCGCCCCTAGAGATATGTGAGGGAGGACAGCAGGGATAGTTCTAGAAACAAAGAACCAGAGACTGTGAAGTTCTGGCTGAAGACACCTCCTCTGATGGCATAGAGCTGCTGGCTCCATGTTGTAGTCAGTTCGGGCTGGTGTAACAGAAAGCCACAGACCACACACGTTTATGTCTCACAGTCCTAAAGGCTGGGAGACCAAGATCAAGGTGCCAGTAGATTTAGTTCCTGGTGAGAGCTCTTCCTGGTTCACAGATGGTTGCTTTCTTATGGAGTCCTCACAGGGCCAGCAGAACTCTGGTCTCCTCCCTTCTTGAAAGGACATTAACCTCATCCTGGGGCCTCACCTTCATGACTTCATCTAAACCTAATTATCTCCCCAAGGTCTCACCTCCTAATACCATCATGCCAGGGATGAGCACTTCAACATATGAATTTGTTGGGGGGTGGTGCACAGACATTCAGTCCATAGCACCCTGTGTCTGGTTAAGTGATAGGTTTAAACTTGAAACTAACAGGTATAGGGACATTAGGTCCCAATATCTGAAATGTACCTTTCTGTGAATATTCTTGAAGGAATTGTACATACAATGACCATTGGATTTATAGGAGAGGTCGGTGAGGACAAGCGTGTCGGGGCAGGCCAAACTCTACCTTGCTCACACATCAGAGAAGAGGCACCACAAGCCAATCCTGCAGCCCGGAGGCCTTGCTTTAAGGGACGGGATGCAGCTGGACCAGGTGCAAAGGGCAAAGGTTGGTTCAGGCTCTGTCTTTCCTGGGGATGTCAATGTGGATTCTTAGTACAGGGGATGCTTCAGGACAAAACAAGGATGGATCTTGAACATGGCTTTCCAGCATGATAGAGGCCAGCCAAGGAAGAGGATTTTTGGATGTGCCCCCACCCCCAGCACTCTCGTACCACACCCTATCACAGAGAAGTGCTTACTTTTCTGCTTGAGACACACAGGCCCCCTCATGAACGGACAGGCCCATGCAGAGAGTGGGTCAGCCAATGTCAGCCAGAGAAAGAAAACACTATGAGTCAGCAAGTCAGCACGCCAGGCAAAGAGAGGAGTGAATGTGGCACTTAGAAGTAGGTGACCGTGTAAATTTACCCTCCACATCATGATGCTCTTGAGATTGGCAGGGGCACCGCTCATAATCATCTTTGGCAGTGTGTGTAAACCAGGCCTGTCTGACACTACACAGAAGACAGTGGGAGAGCAGAGGAGGGGAAGGAGAAAGGGGGAGGGAGGGGGAGACCAGGAGGAAGAGAGGAGGGTGGGGAGAAGGAGAATGAAGGAGAAGCTACTAAGCGTCAAAGAGAGACGCCCTGTGTGGGCACGTCTGGGTGGCACTCTGCTAGTTGTTTACAAAGTGCTATCTTAACCTCTTTCCCAGACAAGCAAATTAGCATGTTAGAGAAGTATATAATGATAGAAGCCTCCACTTGCAACAGAGATTCAGAGCTCCCAAACACAGTTTCCTATGACTATCAGACAAAAGGGAAATGGAAAATCAACAAGAGCAAAATACATTTCTCATCCGCCACTTGCTCAGTTCCCTTCAACACCTGTCCGGTTTCTGTTGGATCCTAGGCACAAGGGCCAGTGCTTATCTGCAAAGCTTTTAACAGCCTGGAGAAAACCTCATGAGTTTATTGCATTCTCATGGAAAGCAGTTGAGAATAGGAAGAAAAGCATGAAATCAGCAAGTACACATGGAGTAACTATGTTTGGGAGAGATGCTACCCCTTGGACTGTGCCAAGGCGATTCTCCATTGCTTCTATTGGATCAGACACAGCTAAGTGGGGGTGTCATCACTTCAGATGTGTTCTTGTAGAAAGACAAGTGCTTGGCTGGCTGAGCACAGGGAGGATGGCAAAAGAAGTAGGAGTTGGAAGTAGAAAAACTCATCAAAGCACAAAGGTCTGCTAAGGAAGGAGGGTGCAGGAAGAAGTCAGGAGCAGAGGGTGGGAGGAGCCACTGCCCAAGAGTCCCAGGCAAGGAAGCCGAGTCCAAGTCTGTGTGCAGCTAGACACAGAGTCCATAAATGGGCCCTGAAGAGCAAAGCTGTTCCTTGACATTTAGCTCAAAGTCTTGTATTTTATACTCTCATAGACCTTTTTTTCTTCCTGTCAGAGCACATGCTTCTTGCAAAGTTTCATTCATTACTGTGAGTCAATGTCAAGCTCACCTTTGGCCTGGAAGCCCCATGGAAGCAGCAAGCGCATCCGTTTTGGAGTATGATGATACCTCCAGGCCATACCAACATGGTGTCAGGTACATGGGGTACTCCACAAATATTTGTGGAATGGATCACAACATTATTCAGGACTCTTTCATTAATGATCTCACCCATATCCATGGCTTCAACCACCACCCAGAGGCTGACAACACTCAAATGTCCATCTCCAGCCCCGTTCTCTTCTTCAGAATCGTGTATCAAAAAGTCTACTCCACATTATCATGTGAAAATGTTAGAGCATCTCAACTGCACTTGACAGGTCCAAAACTGAACTTGTGAACTGCCCCTCATCCAGTTTTTCCTCAAATGTTCTTTGTCTTAGGGAGAGGGATCCTGTTCACCTGAACCAGGGCTGCCATTCTCGCCACCACCTTCTTCTTCATTCCTGCATCTCCTGTCCATCAGCAAAACCTTCATTTACATCTCCTAGATTCTCTGGATTATAATCACTTCTTTCCGTAGATCATAGTGGTTAAGAGTGCAGGCACTCCTCCAGAGGTGGGGTGACTGGGTTTGAAGACAGCCTCCACTACATACTAGTGATTTGCTGCACTACTCTGTACCTTGTTTCCTTATGTACAAAATGGAGATCATATAGTATGTGCTTCATAGAGTTCTTTTGAGAAATCAATAAGATAATACATATGATGTGCTTTCAAAGGGGCTAGCTGCTATCATTACCACTGCCACCCCCACCATAATCATCCTCGTCACCACCATCATCATCATCTATCCTCACCATCAACGCCACCATCACCACCAATACCATCACCACCACCATCATCAACACTACCATCACTACTATCCCACCATCATACTGCCACCACCATCATCCTCAACATATCACTAAGATCATCATCATCATCATCATTACTGTCATGGCTCCACTCATAATCTAAGTTACCATCATCTCTTATCTGGATCACTGCAACAGCCACCTAACATCTCCTTGCAACCATTCTTGCCTTTTTCCAATCTATTTTCTACTATGTAAATCAAGTGATCTTTTAAAAATGCAATCTCATGTCATTCATATTTTTAAACAATGTCACTGGCTTCCCACAAAAGATAGGATGAAGCCAAAAATCTGTAGCATAGTTTAAATAGGAGCCATGGGCATCTCTTAGCCTCAAACCTGCCATGTACCTTCTCACTTCAGGACCTTTGAGGTGCCATTCTTGACACTTTCCTCTTCCTCATTTTTGTGTCTCCTGTCCTCTGCCAATACATCCTAGGCTGTTCCCTCTGCCACCACCACTGTTCCTCTTTCCTTCCCTTTATGATCAAAAGTTCTCTGAAAATTGGTTATATTCGCTATCTCCACTCTCCAACCAACTTTACAACGGCTTCTACCCCCCCATCTTACCATTGAAATTGCCCAGCGAAAGATCATGTCACCGGTTTCTGAAGCCAATGAACCTATTTTTAGCCTTATCTTACTTGACCTTTTTGAGCATCTGACACTGCTAACCACTCTTTCCTCAAAGTTTCCTCTGCCTATATGTTGCCTGCCTGCTCTCTTGTTTTTTTTTTTTTTTAATCTTTCCCTAGATAACTCTTTTTTTCCTTCACCTGCCACTTTTTCTCGACCAGCCTCTTAGAAGTCACTTTCCCAGGATTTCCAAATTGCAACTCCTTTTCATTTGCTCTACTCAACCTTCTGTGGGTCATCCCATCCATTCACATGGTACCCATTGCATAATGACTCCCAAATCCTTCTGAGTCCTCCCTCCCTCCTGAGCTCCAGGCTCATGTGCCTCCACAAGGGTGTTTCATAAACACTTCAAACACAACCCATGTAAAGCTGAAATATCAGAACGCCCTTCCTGTCTCATTGGTATCTCAATGAACGGCCCCAAAACCCATTCAGTTACCCAAGCAAAAGTTTGAGTCATTCTTGTCTCCTTCCTTTCTCTCCCTCCCTACCTCCAGTTAATCATCAAATTCTCTTAACTCTGCCTCCTTAGATGCACTCAGATGTGTTGACTTGTCTTTGTTCCAATGCCACTCCCTTAGTTCAGGCCCTCATCATTTCCCGCCTGCACTATGGCCACAGCTCCCTAATCCATCTCCTGTCTCCAGGCTTTCCTCTCTTCTGCCCTTTCTGTTCTGCTGTCGGAGTTTAGGGAAAACAGATTCCTAAATGATTTTCCAGAGAACTGGTGGTCCACCCTTTAAAAGATGGCTCTTTCTTTCTTTCTTTCTTTCTTTCTTTCTTTCTTTCTTTTCTGACTTATTTATTTATTCATGAGAGACACACAAAGAGAGAGGCAGAGACACAGGCAGAGGGAGAAGCAGGCTCTTCCCAGGGAGCCCGATGCAGGACTCGATCCAGGATCCCAGATCCCAGGATCATACCCTGAGCCAAAGGCATACACTCAACCACTGAGCCATCCAGGTGTCCCTAAAAGATGGGTTTCTCAGGCAAATAAGAAATGGCTTAGTTCAGAAAACATCCCCTCTTTGGCCCTTTCTTAGTGATCCACCATGCATATCAGCATATTTAAGGTTCTGAGAAGTCCTGTCACAAAAGGTCTGTTTGGAATTGTTTAATGAAGGATTTCCCAAACCCCTTTATTTTTTTTTTAAATTTATTATTATTATTTATTTATGATAGTCACAGAGAGAGAGAGAGAGAGAGAGAGAGAGAGGCAGAGACACAGGCAGAGGGAGAAGCAGACTCCATGCACTGGGAGCCCGATGTGGGATTTGATCCCGGGTCTCCAGGATCGCGCCCTGGGCCAAAGGCAGGTGCCGAACCACTGCGCCACCCAGGGATCCCTGCCAAACCCCTTGCAGGACACTATATACTATTTGAAAACATCAATCTCATCATCTTACTTCTCTGTTTGAAAATAGGACAGATAAGTGGATAAATACTAAAAGAAGACAAGTTGAACTTAATTCTATGAGCAAGGAAAAATTCTTAGAGATTCCTGAGGTGGGGGGATGACCCAATATTCACACAATCAGTAGCTTTCAATGATCTAGCTCCTACGATAAGCCAGATGTTTCTCATCTAAACCTTACAACACAGCCAAGCATGGGCATAATCCCCAAGCGAGGAGACCAAAGCCATGTTGGTTAAGTTTTGGTCCTACAGTCATATAATCAATAAGGGTGGAGCAGTATCTGGCTCAAGGTCTAGGTGGCTTGAAAGCCATGGCTGTTTGCCTGCATGACAGATGAGAAGTAGGAAAATCAAAGGTTCAGACATAAATTCCTAGAGGCTATCATTTCTTTCTTTGTACTTCTTCACCTTTGTTCTCACATGCAGATAATGCCTTGGGTACTAGCCACTCCTCTTAAGCTTGGGGCTCATTGCCCTTGCTGTAGGGCCCACCGTATTTTTTTTTTTTTCCGCTGATGCACTCAGCAAGTCATCAGCTCCAGAAAAACCACTCTCCTGCTTAAAAACTTTGTTTCTCCCAAGTGCCTGTTCATGTCCAAATCTCTCAGCCTAACATTCTAGGCTCTGCTCTTATCCACCATTGACTATCCTTTCTGATCTTGACTTTGACACTTTTCTAAATATTACTCATTACCCCAACCAAACTATGCACTGTTTAGCAGCCCCCCGTGCTTTTGTTCCTGCTCCCTCCTCTTGGAAAGTACCTACCTTTTATGGTCCCTTTTCACTGTAATTCTGTAGAGCAAGTCCCAATCTGGGCCAACCAGATGCTATCAAGCTTTTAGCATAAAAGGGCAGGGAAATGGCTCTAAACTTGGAAAGCAGGTTAACTTCTGAAAATTAAACTAGTAAAACCCACAGTGGATGGCATTGGCTATCTGCGAAGATGATATACCCAAAGGAAGCTTCAAGAAGTAGACAGCTAAGAAGATATGAAAACATTTCCCTGGAAGGGAGGAAGAAGGTGCCCAGAGCTTACTCTCAGGACACAAATCTACCTACATGTCTGGAACCATAACGTGAGCAAATGAGACTCTAATAAAATCAATGATTGGAAAGAGAGGGAGTAACTAAACTGTGATCAATTGTGATAACTGGCCAAGACAATGACTAATCAATTACATTCTGCTCTGGTGTATTGAAGCATGGCATGTGCTGTAATGGATGGAAGGCAACTATGGAGATTGCCTCCCGCATCGCTAGGAAAGACACTCACTGAGTTTGAGGGATACTGGCTTTTGGGACAGGGGAAGGATCAGTGATGAAGAGATTGGAAATAGTTCATCCAGCTTTCCCAAACATTGATAGTTTTCCCAAAAGTCCTCTACTTCCTTTGTTCAAATGACAAATCCATCAAGCCACTTTTTGAAAACCAGTTTGGCTTTCTTTGACATCATCAGAAAGGGATACTCTGGGCTGTAGGAAAAGGATATCCTTGTTGTCTCTATCGCATGGGGTTGTTGGGAGGATTCAATGAGGTAATGTGTGCTGAGGAGTAAATCTAAGCTGTACACAGTAATTATTCAATAAATGCAAGTGTTTAAAATCGACCATTATAGGGACAGAAGCCATTGGTTAAGCATCTGCCTTTGGCTTGGGTCATGATCTCAGGGTCCTGGGATTGAGCTCCATGTTAGGCTCCCTGCTCAGTGGAGAGTCTGTTTCCTCCTTTGTCTCTGTCCCCCCACTAACCTGTGTGCGTGCATGTGCACACTTCCTCTCTCTCCCTCAAAGAAATAATTTAAAAAAGTCTATCAGTGTATTGTAATTCTGCTTTTTTTTTTTTAATTTTTTTTTAATTCTGCTTTTAATGACAAGTTCTTTTACATTTGTTTGAGGTGAACTGGCTTCCTGGTTTCTAGGTGTTGTGATGATGGTGGGCACCCAAACCCACAAAACAGATTCCATGGCCCTGGATGAGAATGAGCCAAAGGAAAGTACTGCCTCATAAAGAGCCTGGCAACCATCCACCTGGTCTAGGGCATCTCTCGTTTATTATCATCCTCCAACCTCCCTTCTCTAAGTGCTGAGCACATGTCTTACAACATTTTTGCTCTATTTTCAATGCAGTCACTTCTGTATATCTTTAATTTCAATTCTATCAGAGTGTACACTCCTTGAGGGTGAAGACTCTTACATCTTTTGCAGAGCTTCAAATGTCATAAATCTCTAATGAGTTGAAACAAGTTGAAGACAAGGCAAATCACCTGGGGTTCAAAAGAAGGCTCTAAAATCTGCCCCCCCTTCCCCTACCATGAGGTTGGTTGTCAAGCCCTGGAGAGGAGACATGGTGCTATAGGCTGAGAACGTCTCTCCAGGTGATGCCAGCCCAGGGAGCAGATAGAGGGAATCCTGCTACGCTGATGGGGGACTGCTCAGCTGCCCAGGAAGGAGAGGGTGACAGACAAATGGAGAGAGCAGGTCCTGCCTGCCACACTCACCTGGATCTCGGTGTGCACAGTGCATTTAACCAGTTTAAAGTTCTTCCCAGGGTTGAAGCTGTTGCTATAGAAGCAGACCTTGAGGATCCGCACGTCTTCCTTCTCCACGTCTACTGGCACCACCACCATGGACTCTGGGGGGCCTTGGGGACGACGTAAGGTGCCCACCTTCACTCGGCTCAGGGGCTCGGACACCCCAGACATCCTCTCAGGCCGCAGCTAGGACCGGCACATCGCAGTCCTGTGGAGACAGCAGAGGGACAGCCCTGAAATGAGTCCGAGGAGGCCCACATGCCTCATGCCCCAGGGACAGCACCCACCAAGTGCCAGGACCTAGCAAACCACACATCCCCCCATTCTCAAAAACTCCCCTGAAAGGCATCCAGCTTTATGCACTTGGGGAAGCTGAAACACAAAGGAGCAGTTCGTATAAACATCCGGGTATGAACCCAGGCCCTCGAGCTCCCAGGCTGTGAGCTCTCTCTTCTAGAAGCCCCCCCGCTCTCCATCACATTTCTCCTCCCACACCAGGCTGCAAGGCAAGAGGCCCACACTTTTCAGAGGCAGCTGTGAGAGGAGGCGGCCGCAGCATGGTTCCAAGGCACAGCTGAGCAGAGAAAGCAAAGAGTTAGACACTAGAAAATAGCAGGAAAGAAACAGGGACAAGAGAAGAAGCAGAAGTAGAGAATGGATGGCTTGGAGGGAGCTGGAATGAGCAATACAGGAAAGGGCCCATGTGGGGGGCTGGTCCATCAGCTGATGGTGTGGTCTGCCCCCACCGGCAGCTGCCAGCCCGAACCTTCTGGAGAGGCAGCCTCAGGCCCACGGGAACTCATCATACAACCCATAATCCAGCACACAGGAGAATTCAAGAGGACCAGCACTCCCACAGCCCAATTCAAGAGACCTTTCTGCCAGGTGGGAGAGAGTTGGGCAGGACCCCTAGAACACCCAGCCCGGTTTGGATAGGTTTGGATGGCACTCTACTAGACTATCAGAATCCCAAGAGTCTTCAGTTCTCCTGGAGTCCCCACAAAATGGGGAGTTGACTTCTTGATCCAACACAACCCCATGGGGTTTACTCTGCACTGGTCTAAAGCAGGGTGCCCCAAGGAAACAATAGGAAGGTTTATCTGATGATGCATGGTATCAACCTTGGGTCCACATTAGGATCCCCTGGGAAGCTTTTAAGAAAACCTAAATCCAGGTCCTGTGCCCAGAGATGGCCAGTGAGTTGGCCTGTGGGGAGGCCTGGCAATGGTATTTTTAAGTTTTCAAAGATTTTTCTAACATTTAGCCACCTTTCCAGGCTAACCTTAGTTCTCATGCTGAATCCACTCCCTTCTAATAAGAGCCTGTGACTCTAGGGGCACAATATTAGACCAAGAGTTGAGGGCAAAAGGATGGAGCTGGCAAGGTGAAAACACAAATGTAGAGGCAAATATTTCAGAAGCAGAAGCAAAGTTATGTTCACTTGTCACACTGTGCTAGACACCAGAAGGGAAGATGGAGACAGTTATTTGCTTCAGGAAGTTGTTCCTTTTATTTATGTCTATTCTTTTAATATTTTATTTATTTATTTGACAGAGAGAGAGAGAAAGAGTATAAGTAAGGGGAGTGGCAGAGGGAGAGGGAGAAGCAGGCTCCCCACTGAGCAGGGAGCCCAATTGTGGGGCTTGATCCCAGGACCCTGGGATCATGACCCGAGCCAAAGGCAGACATTTAACCAACTGAGCCACCCAGGTGCCCTGAGTTGTTCCTTTTAAACAGCCAGTGGTATTATGAGGGCATGAACGAGATGTTGTGAGGAGCAGGGAAGGAACAGGGCATGCCCCTTCCATCAGGGGCAGGTAGACAATGGGGACAGTACACCACTCCGAGCCCAGAATTTGGGACAAGGCAGGTGGAGAAAACAATAACCAGTCTACTTTATTTTGGAGGCCAATATATATTTTCTAGAAGTATCTGTGCCATGTTTTTCAATAAAATATCAACTGGACATGTCCTGTGTGCCAATACTGTGCTATGTGCTGAGCGTGTATCTCAGTTTCCCTACACCCTCAATAAGGAGTCCAGAGGAAGTAGCTTGAGAAGCAATCCCAGGAATCCCATTTAGGGAGGGGGGGAAATGAGTGACAGGGAAGGGAAGATAGCCAGAGGAGGGTTATCAATAGAGTTATTACTTGGGCAGTTGCAGGGCCATCCTGCTGGGACCCAGGCAGTGCTGAGGAGCCATTCCACCCAGGACAGGGTGGGCAGGGGGGCTCGGGGGCATCTATACACCTCCTCTTACAGTCGTCATTTGCAGCATTTCCAGCCAGTTTTACACAAAGGCCAATCAGACATTGGAGCCAGAGAAAGTCCTCAGGCACAAAGATGCAGATGCTGGTAGGTATTAGTAAGGAGGAGGATTAGTCAAGGCCCAAAGGGTATTAGATGGGACAATGACAGATCTGCTCTAGGATGTAAAGATGAGGGAAGGGTGTCTTGCCCCTAAAAAGCATACACTCTGGTTGTAGAGAAAGGTGCACACACACACACACACACACACAGTTCCAGACATACATGTAATTGATCTCAGATTCAGGAACTGCTGTGTCTGTCTATTGAGCCAGGAGCCCCATGACCCCTGGGATCTCTTTGTATAAACTAGTTTTCAGGCAGGGACTTCATGATGCAGTTTTGTAAACCAGGTGTTGGGGCAGGAAGGAAATGGAGTGGAGCATGGCATCCATCCCCATGTACCAGATGGAAGCCAAAGGGCCTATGTTCCAAAGGCCATTTGGAAACCAGGGACACAATCAATGCTGTCATGTTGACCAGTGGGGGCGTGGACTCAGTGCTGGGAAGAAGGGCTCTGCCCACATCTGCAGGTTACACAACATGGCTTCTGGGCATCCACAATGAAGGGGATGGGGTGCCACTCAGGAGATGCCCCCAGCCCAGACAGCGTTCTCATCCAAAGGGTGCTAATGCCAGTGAGCATATGGCAGACATGCCAGGGACACCCTGAAGCCCTGGAGAAGAGGTTGAAAGACAAGAGTTAAGTAGAAATAACATGTCAGTAAAAGTCAAAAGACCTGGTGCGGCCCATAAGCCCCCCATTTTTACATATTATGCGTGCCACTGGCTGAAGTTAAGAGTGATGCCAGTAAGCCCTTTCTGACAGACAGAACAAAGAGCAGAGATAGAGCAGGTTAGTGAGAAATCTTTGCCAGGGACAGGCCAGGGCAAAGTCCGGCAGGTGGAAAGGGATTAGACCCCCATAGTGCTTTTAGCAGCTTTAGCCAGTGGTGCAATGAAACGTGGTGCTTTTCAATTCGAGCAGGCAAGAGGATGTGAGCATGTGATAAGGACATGGAGGAAGAGGAACTCTCATTTATTGTTGGTGCAAACTTTGGAAGACAGTTCGATGGTTTCTTACAAAACTAAACATATTCTTACCATACGATCCAGCAATAGTGCTCCTTAGTATTTACCCAAAGGAGTTGAAAACTTATGTCCACACAAAAACCTACACATGGATGTTTATAGCAGCTTTATTCATAATACCAAAACTTAGAAGCAACCAAGATGTCCTTCAGTAGGTGAATGGGTAAATAATCTGTGGTACATCCAGACGATGGAATATTATTCAGTGCTAAAAAGATATGCTCTATCAAGCCATGAAATGATAGGGAGGAAATCTAAACGTATCTAACTGAAAGAAGCCAATCTGAAAAGGCTACACACTTGATGATTCCAACTCTATGACATTCTGAAAAAGACAAAACTACAGAAGCAGTAGAAAGATCGTGGTTTCCAGGGGTTAGGGGGAAAGAAGAGATGAACAGACGGAGCATAGGGGATATGTAGGTCACTGCAAATACTCTCTGTGGGATGTTATACTGATAGATAGATAGCATTATACATTTATCCAAACTCAGGGAGTGTGTAACACCAAGAGTGAACCTCACATAAACTATGGACTCTGCGTGATAGTGATATGAAATGTAGGTTCATCTATTATAAGAGTACCACATCTGCTACTACTACTACATGTACTGTGGTGGGAGATGTCCTCAGTGGGGGAGGCCGTGCATGATCGTGGACAAGGGTGTATGGTAAATCTCTGTACCTTCCCCTCAATTTTGCTGTGAATGTAAAACTGGGCCAATAAATAAAGTCTGTTAAGAAAAAATGTAATGATGAGAAGCCACAGCAGGATTGTTGAGTTGATCCCTTCTTACCCAGACTGGGCAGTGTCCAGCCCATGTAGAAACTTTGCAAAATCATTTGGTTGCTCAGGATCTACATTTTTTTTTAAAAGATTTATTAATTTACTTTAGAGAGAGAGAGAGAGACAGAAACAGAGCTTGCATGGGAGTTGGAGTGGCTGGAGGGGTAGGAGTCAAGGGAGAGAGAGAGAGAGAGAGAATCTTAAGCAGACTCCATGCTGAGTGCGGAGCCAAACACAGGACTTGATCTCATGACTCTAAGCTCATGACATGAACCAAAACCAAGAGTCAGATGCTTAACCAACTGTGCCACCTAGGTGTCCAGATGTCCTTCTACCTTCAGCCTGAGGTAAGTCCCACAGGTCTGTCTTTAACCCTTTGCAGTAGTAACCTCTGGCTATATATTCCAGAAGTGTAAGTGCTTTGTAGCACCACCCACCCTTGGAGATGGGCAGGGAAGAGGGTGTCCATTATACAGATGAGAAAATGTAACAAAGTTGAAGCCATCTGGTCAAGGATTCCTGCTTGTTGAGTAGCAAACTTGGATCCCAGAGCAGATTTGAATTCAAGCGCAAAGTTTTTCCCACTTTCCCATCTGCCTTTGAAGAAGGCACTATCTCTTGATACTACTGAGGTTGGCACAGACTCCATGCAAGGAGGAATGTGTCAACTTGGCACTGACTATCCCCAGCCTGTGAAGAATCCTGAGGTCCTCTGGCTTAAGGAGCATTACCTTCCCCAAGCTAGGACTCAGTCATGAGAGTCCCTGGGTGCAAGACTCAATATGTTTGGTTAAAGGACCGGGGCCAGAAAGGTGGTGCCACATCTCCACTGACACTAGCAACTTCCTCAAGGGCACCCCAAACTCCCACCTGTCAGCACTGATCTGCAATGGACTGCTAAAGGATCCCCCAAAACTCTCTGGAGCAGAGTAACTAAAAGGTGTGTGAGGAACGCCACAGCCACTTGTCTTTGGGGAATTGGAGAACATAGCCCTTGACCTGACGGACAGACTTCTCTCCCTGTCACAGTGAGAGCTAGCTAGCTCATTTTCTGGCTAGCGCTAAAACCTTGGGCCAGCTACTTAACCTTTCTCAGCCTCATTTTCCTCCCCTATAAAATGGGGCAATGCTACCTGCCCTATTTTCCTTATAGAAGGTTTGTGAGGATGAAGTGCAAAAACATAAGCGAAAATACATTATAAGCAATAAGGCTGAGCACAAACAGAAGGCTTTATCATCATTGTTATCACTTGCCTATTTTCCAAAATCTTGTCTATCTATATTCCCCATATCTTGTTCCCCCTGCCAATGGCTCCCCAGGGACAAAAAAAAAAAAAAAAAATAAATTAAATTAAATTAAAAATAAAATAAATAAAAGAAAAGAGAAAAAAAGAAAGGTCAGATTTGCAGCAGTTGTCGATTTCTGTGGTGTAAATATTTCCATTATGGCTAATTTCAAACCACCAGCATATGTTACTGAACACAGAGTTGAGAAGATACGAGAACAATCTGATGACTCTAGCTCCTGTTTCTGACAACAGAACTTGTCTTCTAGATCTCCAGATTCTGCCTAATTACTTGAGTTTCTCATCACTTGCTTGTCTCTATTATTTTGATGATCCCTAAATCCTCTGACTCTTAATTTGTGAACCAAAGTGCTGCTCCTTTATCCAGTCCAGATGCGGATGCACAACCTGGCAGTCCCTCCCAGCATCCCAGCCTGCCCCAGGCCCCGTGAGCAGTGTCAGAGGAGAGAAAGTCCCATTGCACCAGCGGAAACCCTGGCTCTGAGCCATCGTGGGCTCCAGCTCCCCTTCAACTCGGATCTGTCCAAGTCCTAGTCAAAGAACAACAAACATAAGGAAATAGGCTTAAATTAAAACAGGAAAAGTTTTGATTGGCTGTAAGAATGTCTCAGCCAAAATCTGGAAAGGGTAGCCAGGAAGGCTGTATAATCTCTGAGTCCCAAAAGTCTTCAGGAAGAAAATAAATGACACTCTTCCTGAATGGCAAGACATTCACCTGCTGAAAGGAAGGGGTCCTGAAGCAGGATTAAGCCCCTTTAGATCCTCTGGAGTTACCACTGGACCCAGGACTGTGTTCCCAGCAGGAGAAGATGACAAGGTCAGAGGCATCAATATCACAGAAAAATAAAAAGGTTTATTTATTGAACACATATTGTGTGTCAGGAACTGTGTAAGTAATCTCTAATTCTCCAGAAAATTCTGCAGGATAGGTTATGTTAGCCTTATACCCCCAAAAAGGGAATCTCAGAACTAGTGAGAGGACCTTGTCCAGATCACACAGCTGGTAAGTGGCAGAGACATAAAGCTACCATGTTGCCTCACTCTGAAGTCCATACCCCAGATTGCATGGCGAGGAAACCCCAAGGACATGAGTTTTAATCTCAGGGTCAGGTGAATCAGATATGTGTGCCTTCTCCCTGACATCATCCCACATTCCTGACTAATGGTCCCCTCTTCATGCTCCCTCAGATCATGGGCAGAACTTCTAATCCTCAAGATAGTGAATTTGACTTTCAGGACTCCCAGCATCCATTCTCACATCTGATTCTCTGAGAGGCCAAGTTTCCATATTAAATGCCAAAGACTAGAGGGTTGGTGTCATGTCCTGCCATCATGCTTAGGGGGTACCAGCTTTGCCAGCAACTAGCTCTGAGGTCTCAAGACAACAGGTCGGAAGGGTCAGAGTTCCCAAACAGCAGTCAGTAGGTGGATGAGGGCCTCCGATGTTTTCCAGTGACCGCGGAGAAATGGGAAAAATAAGGACACTATAGAGAATTTATCATAAAGCTCCATGTATTCTTTTTGAAGGGCAGGTTTTTATTCTAACATTACGTCTTTCTACCCTTGTTGGTTTTCCAATGCTCATTTGTTTATCAAGTGACAATGACAGTCTTTGGCAAATGACACTGAAGCTTGACCTCTCAGAGAATCAGATGTGAACACAGATGCTGGAAACCTGAGCATAAAATGCACTGTCTCAAGGACTGCAAGTTCTGCCCAGGATCTGAGGGAGCATGGGAAGGGACCATTAGTCAGAGAAGTGGCATACTGTCAGAGAGAAGGTGCGCTCATCTGCTCACCTGACTCATCAAACCTGGGTTTAAAACTTGTGTCCTGGGGCACCTGCACCTGGGTGGCTCAGTGGTTGAGCATCTTCCTTTGGCTCAGGATGTGATCCTGGGGTTGTGGGATCGAGTCCCCCATCGGGCTCCCAGTAGGGAGCCTGCTTCTCCCTCTGCAATGTCTCTACCTCTTTCTGTGTGTCTCTCATGACTAAATAAATAAAATCTTAAAAACAAACAAAAAACTGGGATCCCTGGGTGGCGCAGCGGTTTGGCGCCTGCCTTTGGCCCAGGGCGCGATCCTGGAGACGCGGGATCGAATCCCACGTCGGGCTCCCGGTGCATGGAGCCTGCTTCTCCCTCTGCCTGTGTCTCTGCCTCTCTCTCGCTCTCTGTGTGACTATCATAAATGAATAAAAAAAAAAAAAATTAAAAAAAAACAAACAAACAAAAAACTATGTCCTCGGGCTGCCATGCCATTTTGCACTTCAGTCAGGCAATACAGTGGTCTTAAAGCCTCTGTCACTGCCTGTTTGTGTGATTCAGACAAAGTCACCTTGCTAAGCTTCAGTTTCCTCTCTTAGGGGTTCAGGTTAACATTACCTATCCTGCAGAATTTTCTCGAGCATCAGAGATTGCTTCTGCAAACTCCCTGGCATGTGTATTTTCTTTTTTAAGTGCCTGTGACTTGACCGAAGAAAGAATCAGAAACTCAATACCAGTCCCTACTTGCCAAACATGAGACTGGCCCAGTGAATCCGGGATCAGCTCCTTCCATCTCCACTGCTCTGATGCTGCCTTTGCACCAACACCCAACTTCCTCCATCCACCTGCCCACCTGGAAAGCTCACCCCTACCTACCACTCTCTGTACACATATAGGGCCATCCTCTGTCCTGAGAACACCTCAGAAGCATGAAGGGAAGCCTCACAAGAGACTGTCACAATACAAGCCCTTGGGATCTAACAGAAGCCAGAATGTCACGAGACATACTTTATTTCCACTCTGTCTCTGAGTCACTTCCTCTCGCTGTTTCTACATCAACGAAATGGGGAACACATGCCTTTCCTCTGCAAAGGCCTACTGAGAGCAGCCACTTAACTAATTGGCAGTGACCTTGCTGTCTCAGGGAGCCAGGCCTGCGTTTCTGGGCAAGCTGGTCCCTGCTGGAGACACGCAATGCAAATCCTCCTTCCTTCCCACCCACCCACCCCCTGAGCCCAAGCCCTTTCAGCCCCCAGTTCCCAGGAGGCCAGCGTGGTGCCTGCTCCAGGTCTGCACAATCCATCACTTGGTTAATCCCTTCCCTCCCCATTAACTCTGGAAGGAAGGAACCAGAAAGGTTGTGATTATCCTCAGCTATAATTCAATGCAATTCAAAAAGCATTTATTGAGACTCGACCACATTTTCAGCTTGCCACCCCCACACATTACCCACTCAGGATCATTCTGTAGCCAGCACCTACCAACCCGGAGGCCAGCTGACGTGGGACTGGCTGTCAGGGGGGCAGACAGAGAGCAGCAGAGATGCATTACCCTGCCCTTCGTTTTCCTATTCTTCTTGCTAGTTCAAGGACTTGGATTCCTCGAGCTAGGCAGATTCTTCTTTACTTTCTAAGATTTTATTTATTTATTCATGAGAGACACAGAGAGAGGCAGAGACATAGGCAGAGGGAGAAGCAGGCTCCCTGCAGGGAGCCCAATGTGGGACTTGATCCCAGGATCCCTGGACCATGCCCTGAGCTGAAGGCAGACGCTCAACCACTGAGATACCCAGATGTTCCTAGGCAGGTTCTTCTTACCTCCTGTGTGACCTCTCAGCTCCACTGCTCCCCCAAGCCTTGATAAAATCACCTGCACCTTGCTCCTTATTTGCCAGTTCATAAGTGATCTTGGCTGGCCTGCTTTTGTCTCTCCTCCTCCCTTCCCCCTTCCTCCCTCCCTTCTCCTATTCTTCCCTTTTCCTCCCCACCTTTCTGCCTTCCTATGTTTTAGGAGGCTTGCCAGACTCCAGAGATATGCAGATAAACAGAAGCAAGAAGAGGGTCCCTGTCCCGCAGAGGCTCATAATCCAATAAAGAGAAAAAAGATGAACAGAAAATAGCCACAGCATACGAGGTCTAATAGGGGCCCACACTTGGTGCTTGAGGAGCACAGAGGAGCATTTGCTTATGATCCCTGGGATCTCAGGAAAATGTGACACAGCAAGATCAGAAGTCACGTGACGTGACATAAGGCTGGCAAGGAGGGTGCTGACGGGTGTTGGGAAATGAGTCAAGATGGTGGAGAAGCAGATTGTCATTTAAAAGGTATAATCCTGGCAACAGGATGAAGCGCAGGTGTGCCCTGGGAGGCAGCGGGCAGTTCTGGTGATGAAGCCCTGGTCCCTGGTACACAGCTGGTAAGGCAGGGGAAAGGCGAACCTGATTTGTGGCCTTTGCCAATGTCCCTGGTGTAAATGCTTCCATGGCTGACTTCAAGCTGCCAGTGGGACTTTGCCCAAAGTAGATTTGGGGAAAAATAGGTGCTGTCAGCTTGTGAGAGCTGGTTCTGGCATCTGCCTGAACAGGTGGTTGGGCAGGGGCGGTGGGGCTCATTTCAGAGTCATATCTCGGAGGACTTGCCTCCAGCCTGCCTCCAACCTGACCCTTGACCCTCCACGTCCGGTCCTGCAATCTCCCCACCTGGCACTTCAAGACAGCAATGTACAAGGTGCACGGAAGCATGAGGTTTTAAGATGTGCTTCTCCCTCCAAGGAGCCTCTGTTACTCTCCCCTCTCCTAAAGGTCGTAATTTTCAAAACCACATTCTTGTCATCTCTAACCCCAAACTAAATTCTTCTCCAGCTTCTCCACTTTGAGTCATGATCTCAACTTTTTCCTTTTCTCCCAGCCTTTGACGCCAGCTAATCTCATTTCCCCATCTGTGTGCATGACAGAGTTAGCTGTTGAGCAGGGAAATTTGGTACCGTGACGAATCAGGGCTTCAGTTGGGTATTTTATTAAGTTCTTCCCTATTTTCTTGAGAGGTTAATGAGGAGAGCAGATGACAAGCAGGCGAATTCACAAGCAGTCAGGTGGTTTCTCCATCCACTGCTGATGGAGCATCTATATTCACTTGGGGACTGATTGCTATTTTAATTGGTCCTTGTTCACACCTTTTAATTTGGCATTAAAGAGCTTATGGTTATCAGACGAGAAACTCTGGGTTAAGCACAGGATTGGGAGAGATTGTGACTTTAATCACAGGCCACGGAGGACCCCTGAAATCTTCACAGGTTGGTGAGACATGCCATGGGTAACAAAACACAACTGGCTAAATGAGATAAATGTGAAGTTCCTCACATAGATTAAAAAATAAAAAATCTTCCCCAATCTGGGATGAGGAAGATGTGGTTTAGCAACAGCATGCGTTAAACAAAAACGGGGGTTAGGCTATCTGTGAACTCATTGCTAGTCACTATGAAATGGCTGCAAAAAAGAACAGTGCAGTTTTGAGGTTACTAGAAAATCCCAAAAGGACAGTGGATTTCTCTGGGGCTCTGCACACATCAACAACACTACTGGCCCAGGGATCCTGAGGTTTGAGAGGCCACATTCTAGGGGGAGGACATTCAGAGCCCTGGGAGCCTGAGGACTCTGTCATGTGACACAGAAGAGAAGGGAGAGTGGAGTCCTGTGGAGTGAGGACAGGATGCTGGTTCCAAATGGTTGCTGGGCTGCCATGCAAAAGATGGACCCAACTCTTTCATCCAAATCAAGGATTTAAAAAAGTGCAACAGGGGCTCCTGGGTGGCTTAGTGGTTGAGTCACAACCACTCACTCAACTTCCGCTCAGGTTGTGATCCCAGGGTCCTGGGAATCGAGTCCCACATCGGACTCCCCACAGGAAGCCTGCCTTTCCCTCTATGTCTCTGCCCTCTCTGTGTGTCTCTTATGAATAAATAAAATCTTAAAAAGTGCAACGGACAGACGGGAAGGAAGAGGATGTGTCGATCCTCTTTACATGTGTCGATCATATACTTTCCAGAGTACTGCACTTTTGCTATCTTTCTGGTATCTCCCAAAGCAGAAGTCACTCCCATTTGGAGGATGAGAAAAAGCAACTGAGCAGCTTGTCTAGGCTCACCTTTCTTAAGTGGCAGAGGCAGGATCAGAACTCAGATTTCCCATTTTAACCCAACAAATGCAAGTTTGTGCCTACAGTTCAAATTCCATCAGTGAACCCACCCCTCTGGGCTTTGTCTGCACACATCCAGGTTATTTCTGTGCCGGACAGGATAGCTCAGATGAACACTGCTTTTCTGTGTGGCCCTACTATTCTGCTCAAACAAAAACTTATATGTTAGCTCATCAGTTCCTAGCCATGCAACCTTTGATATATTAATATGTGATAATGATGGCAATGTCAACTTTTATTTTTAAGTTATCTCTTAGGACACATTTAATAAACAGGTTAAAAATTGATAATAGTAATTGACAGTAAAAAAAAAAAAATTGAGCACTTTTTTTTTCAGCCAGAAAGGACAAACCCAGTACTAACAATTGTCTCCCTCATCTATTACCTTGAAAACAGCCAAAGCATCCTTTTGAAAAAGCTTCTCCACCTGCCAACCCCAATCTGCTCCTCTTCACAAATCCAGTACACAAATTTGCTTTATGTAAACAGATAGCAAAACCGTTAAACACGATGATGGCCCCCATCTGTACATTGCAGCAGTCAGCTATCGTTTTAATGTGAATTGGATAAAACAGCAATTTAGGTGCCCTGTCAAGCAAACAGGATGCCACTTGTGTGTGAAAAGACTTGAGGAAATTAAAAATAGATGGAAAAATCCTCAGGAGTTAAAAATGCTAATGAGAACTCTGAGGTACCACTACAAATCTACTAAATAAGCCAAGATACCAAGAGAAAAATAATAAAATCTTATGTTTATGGCCTTGAAATGAAATGGGTACAATTACCTGTTTCTTCAAAACTGGGTTTCTGGGGGCAAGCTGGTTAATTATAAAGCAACTCACATGTATAGACCTGGTCTCCCAACTTTGGGAAATGCAACCCGTATATCTAAAGGGGGAAAGCATGGGTCATTTGCACAAAGATGTTCATATCTGTACTATTTATAGCAGTGAGATAGTAAAATCAGAACAAAATCCTCAGGGCACTGCTTGGGGTACAGGGTATTCTAGGCACTATCGATAATGATCAACTCTATGATTAAAATATAAGCAGTAGAAATACATGAAAATATTTGTATAAAAATATGCAGTTACAGGAGTGAAGCTTATATACTGGTCATAATGACAGAAAAATGCATCTACATTTAAAGATTTTATTTATTTATTTGACAGAGAGAGAGAGAGAGAGAGCACAGCAGGGGTAGCAGCAGGCAGAGGGAGAGGGAGAAGCAGGTGCTCCAAAGAGCAGGGAGCTGGGTGCCATGTGCGGCTTGATCCCAGGACCCTGGGATCATGACCTGAGCCAAAGGCAGACGCTTAACCAACTGGGCCACCCAGGTGCCCCAAAGTACATTTATATTTAGAAGGACAAAGAGATAAAAGATCTTCAGCTCTTTTTCTGTTAAATAGGTTAAATATATTAAAAACTGGAAGCCAGTCCTCTCTCCATTGTCCACTCCGACTTCCCTGTGTGACACAGTCCTCCTTTCTGCACTCTGCATGTAGCCCAGAGAGTGGCCAATTCTCTGGCCCCAAAGCAAACAGGCCCTGGAAATCCAGACTTCTGGGTCCTTTCTACAGTCAGTATTGGGGTGAATCGTGTAGAGTGAAATGTCAATATAATCTGCCAAGAGAACCCCAGTTTTACAGAGAGTTTTCTCTAGCTGCAGACAATCCTTTAAGAGAGTAGTCTTGCTGGGAGCCTTGCCCCGCTGCACCCTGAGACCCTGAGCGTGTGTCCTCTTCCTTCCTCCAGCTCTGTGCTCTCACCAAGGGGCTCCCTTCAGAGAACTCACAGCACTTCCTAGACTGACCCTGGGCCAACACCTCACATGCATAACGAACATCCTAACACACACCTAAAAGGTAGGTATGGTTATCATTCATCCCAGGGATGAGGGAGGTGAGGCTGAATGGAGTGACTTCCTGAAGTCCACACAGCAGAGAGCAGAGCTGTGGCTCAGATGGAGTCCCAAGGGGCACTGGGTGCAGGCTCTTTGCCCCCATACCCTGCTGCAGGGTCCCAGGCTGCCCATGAAGGAGGCCCGCTTAGCCCACAGACATCCCCAGGGTACTGTCCTTAGGGGCTCTAGATTTTTTTTTTTAAGATTTTATTTATTTATTCATGAGAGACATAGAGAGGCAGAGACATAGGCAGAGGGAGAAGCAGGCTCCTTGCGAGGAACCAATGAGGGACTCAATCCCAGGACCCCAGGATCATGAGCTGAGCCAAAAGTAGACACTCAGCCACTGAGCCACCCAGGCGTCCCCTGAGGCTCTAGATTCTAATCGTGTAAAGGATGGACTGTTGGACCTGAGACATGGTCTCAAACAGCACCTGGTCCCATGGCTTCCTCACTCTGGCCGTGCGCACATGGATCAGTATATATATTGACAAAGACTCTCTCCTTGACCAAATTTCAGGAAGGCTCCTTTGAGTCCTCGGCTTGACTAGGCCTAAGCTTCGGCTTCCATGTCTATCCTCATGGAGCTTATCTTTAGCAAGAATCCTGGTAGGTGGGCCTCGCCAGAACTCCCCACCTTCTACAGCGGATCATTTTAATATCTGATCAAATTTCTTACCCCTTCCATCCCCGCCCCCCTGGTAATACCTGATTACCCTGGCCTGCCTTCAGCAGCAATTTTATTAGGTCCATTTAGAGAAGAATTAACCTACACTCATTGCAATTTTCCATCCACTGATCCCCTACCCTGCTCCTTGGCTATAAATCCCTACTTCTCCTTGTTTTCTATTTCTTTCCCCTACTGCAAAACCCCATTGTTGTAGTCCTCTTAAAGTCTGTCTTACCACTTTAGCAAGTATCTGAATAATTGTTCTGTAACCATGGAGACATAAATAGATGGATATATTGCAAGGCTCGGTCCCACCCAAGTAAGTGGAGACCTCTGGGGCTGGGCCCAGCCGCCTGTGGACAGCAGGGGTGAGGAGGGCAGGTGGAGAAAGCAGGTTTGGCCCTTGTCTCACTGGAGAGAATGGAGTCTCAAAGAGGCCGACATGGGAGGACTCTCAGCTGGGACCAAGGTCTCTTGATTTCCTGGCTGTGGGCCTCTCACTACCAGGACAGGTCACACAGAGTTATGATCAGTTCTTTCTCTTTCTCTTTTTTAAAGATTTTATTTATTTATTCATGAGAGACACAGAGAGAGAGGCAGAGACACAGGCAGAGGGAGAAGCAGGCTCCTCATGGGGAGCCCAATGGGAGACTCGATCCCAGGACGGTGGATCTCGCCTTGAGATGAAAGCAGATGCTCAACCACTGAGCCATTCAGGCGTCCCACAATCGGTTCTCAAATACAGGACTGTCCTGGGTGTTTCTGAGGCTCCCATTTCAGACAGAGCACAGTAGTGGTTTCTGTTTCATTCTCTTGTTGTTACCCAAGTCCATTATTGGGAAATGGACAGAAAGGGAAAAAACAGGTGGTTTCAGTTATTCAGAGCTCAAAAAATTGGGGGGGGGGACCTCTGGTCTTTTAGAGCTCTAGCCATGGTTGAGAATGCTGAGCATAGTGGCAGGAAACCCCCACCCTAGAGCCCTTCTCCTGCTACCTTCCCAGCCAGTACTCCAACTGGAGGAGGATCTTTCTCTTCCCCGGCTAGAAAAAAACAAAATAAAACATGAAGGGAAAACCCAACCCCAAATTTTCTGAGCCTGAAGGAAGGCAAAATTATCGTGACCCCCATCCCTTTTTTAAGATTTTATTTATTTATTCATGAGAGACACAGAGAGAGGCAGAGACACAGGCAGAGGGAGAAGCAGGCTCCCTGTGGGAAGCCCAGTGAGGGACTCAATCCCAGGACCTCATCATGCCCTGAGTTAAAGGCAGATACTCAAGCACTGAGTCACTCAGGCATCCTTACTGTGATCCTTTTAAAAGAGCTATGGAGGGAAAGGTTTCATGCACCTGAAGTCAAGCTTAGAAACTCAGCCAGGTGGCCAGGCCGGGGGCAGGGGGGGGGGGGAGCTGAAGCTGACCTGTGGGCTCCACAGTAGGAGGCCCTGAGAATGGGGGTTTATGAGCTCAGCAATGTGCCATCAAAAAAAAAAAAAAAAAAAAAAAACAAGGAATAGAAAAAGAAAAAAGCAATGCAGGGCATTGCCCCATAGGCCTGCTGCCTTGTCACTGAGGCGCAGAGCTCTACTCCTAAATTGATTCTTGTCTGCCCTGAAAGGTAATTGATAAGGAGACCGCTCAGGCATAGGCAGCCCAAGTGGTCTAATCACTCTGAAGATTATACGCACGCACGCTTGCCACACAGATAGGCCGCCATGGCTGACACTGGGTTGTATGCAGAGAGACATAGAGAAAATAAATGAGCTGTACTAGAAAGGTAATTAAGTTCTCCTTTTAAACTGATTTGGCCTCAATGATGCATAGTTCTCAAAAGTCACTTTGGCTACCTGAACAGATGTATTTGAGCCACACCTGAAAAGAATGAGGTGCCCGCCACCTACTTTGGGCCAAGGGTGTTCCCTGGCAGCCTGGTGGGGAGCGGGGAGCCTCGATCTGGGGTTCTGGGCCTGTGGAAGTCATGAATCTGGCTGCCCGCCATGTTGGGGATGAGTCTGTGTTTGATCTAACAGTCTACAGCCCTTTCTGCCTTGAATCTTATTTCATTGAGGTTTCCGAAGCATACAGGAAGTCAGAAAAAAGAACAGCAACCCATTTCTCCACAGCTTTACCACAGGCTTGAGGCAGGAGGGAGAGAGCGCAGCAGAACCCAGAAAGGGCTCAGTGTCAGAGGACAGGGAGGGGGTGAGGGGCTGAGGGGAGGGGAGGGAGCGCTGGGGCCTTCCCGTCCCACAGGGTTGAGGCCGGAGGGCCCTGTGTCCACAGCTGGGTCTCATTCCTTATGTGCACACACACAAAGACGATAATATTTAACCCCTTTGAATCACATTCAACTTCAATGCCAGAATGATCCTTTAATAACTTGACCAAGTCCCCTCACCTGCGGGGACCTCAGGTTTCTCATCAGAGAAAGTGAAGAGATGAGGGGATAGGAATGTGTTTCCAACACAGTCTTGAGCATGAATATTTCAAACTGCTAAACGTGATAGCCTCCTTCCTGAGGTGGTTTAACTCTGCATTGTCTGGCAGAAAATGCTTCAATGTTTGCAGAACCCCCAAAACACTTTTCAGGGGACCCTGAATAGCAAGGTAAAGCTGGCAGGACCAGAGTAGCTGCTTCCCAAAGTGCCTGCTTGGATCTCAAATTCTGGGGTCTAAAATCATTGGCCACACAAAGCCCCTGGGTTGTTGGAGGAGAAATTAGAAGCTCAGGGAAAAAATAAAAAGAAGATATTATCAGAGATATTATCAAAGATAATATTATCAGAGATACTATCAGAGAAAACAAGGCAACAGAAATGACAAACTCATCACTGGTGAGAGTCAAAGGCTGAAGGGGCTTATAAACGATCTGGGGTTTTTTGTGGGTTTTTTTTTTTTTATGTCCTTTGTTTTATAGATGAGGCCAGAAATGCTTAGTGACTTCCCCAAAGATACAGAGCTGAACTTTTGATTGTGGGGAACAGGGCAGGGGCCCCCTGAAGGGTACAACCACAGGGCTGAAGTCTTTGTTGCTAGCACTGTTACCCAGAGTAAATCCCCTGGCAGGTGCCAAGAGTCCAAGTGGTCCCTTACATACTGACCAAGCAGAGGACACCAGTCAGGTACAGAGGTTCACAGAGGAGGAGGCCTCCGTTCTCTAGAACCTTCCACACCCACACTTAATACCTCTCTGATCTTTACCTCACCCTGCCCACCATGGACTGCCGTCTTGGGAGAGGCTTCTTCCAACCTGAGCCCAACGCTTGCCTGCCCAGAATGTAGACAGGGCGTCTACTTTCAGTGGTGGCCTCAAGTAGACAATCTTCCCTCACATGCAGTAGCAAGTGGCAGTTCACAAAGCACATACCTTGTCTCCTCCCTCTTCTCTCTGGAGGTGGTACTGCCCCTTCATAGGGCAGGGGACGCTGGCTCAGAAAAGGTGAAGGTTCACAGTCAACAGGATACAGAAGAAGGATTGGAACTGAGGCCTCTCAACTGGCAGCCAAAGAGACTTCCAGAAGGGGCAAGTTTGTGCCACACTAGGAGTAGAAGAAGCACATCTTCCAGGGCTATCCTGCCCAATCCACACATCTGGGATAAATCCCATAACCAACCTAACCTCAGAGAGCTCACTCACAGAAGTTGGATGTGTTAATACTATATCCTCCTTAGAACTGCTATGAAGATTCACAAAAATAACGTACATGACAACACCTGGCAAACTTTGAAACCCTAGCGTCAAGTGTTGGTCATGGTCACAAATTGTCTGTGCTCCTCTGGTTGCTTCGAGCATCTACACAAACATTTCAACGACAGGGACTTGTTCTTATCAAAGACAACTCATTTGTTCCATTTCTGAACCATTTTTAGTATCAGAGAGTCTCTTCCTATGATGTGGTAAAAAGGAGTCTTTCTACAACTGCTGTTGGCAGGTGCTAGTCCTGCCTCCGGAGCTGCCAGGCATGAGCTGCAACCCCCTCACCCCTGCTTTGCACAGCCAGTCCTGGTTCTAAACACTAGACTGCAGAGAAACATGATAATTTGAGGTGGGATGGGGTGTTCCTAGATCATTCCATACCAGGAGACCACCTGCTGTTCACACACGTTTTAATGCCAACTTCAAGGAACCCATATTAGTCAGTTTGGATGAACTAGGCTGCCATCAGTGATGGCAACTGGACATCTCTAGAGGCTACTCAGTCTTCCAACAGGAGCACTGGGTGGGGGGCAGTCAAGCCTCCCTGGGCCTGCCTAGGCCTACCTGGCCCTGAAGCTCCCCTCTCTCTGGGTCTAGTCTTAGGTTCTTAGGACTTTAGAGCTGCATATAGGCTTTGAAGGTACATCCCCCAAGATGCTCTCCCCTAGTCTTACAATCATAGATGTGGCTCCTGACTGGTCACTCAGTCTACTCTGAACCCTGGTCCCTGCTCATCCCTGCGCCGGGCTGGCAACCACAGCCCCCTTGGTCCCCACAGCACCAGCTGAGCAGACTAACCTCCCACTCTTGGGTTCTATTCTTGGTTGTCAACATCACCATCAGTATCACCATCATCAAGTGTCTAATTGCACATGGCTGTGTGCCAAGAACCCAGAGCATGGGCTGCCCTGCTTGCTGCCCTGGCCCATGGCCCTGCTGGAAACAAACAGGTCACATGGGCAGAAGACTGCACCAGACACAGATGGACATGGTACACTTGGTAGGTGTAGGGTTCACTGAAGGTGGGGAGCAGTGCCAAGTGTGTCACTTAGAGTGGGGGAAAGGAGACCCATGAGGGGAGGTGTACATGACACAGAGCAAAGAACACAGCTCCACCAGGCAGGCTTCCAGGCTTTGCATGTTCAAGTCCTAATCCCCAGGACCTCAGAATTGACTGCATTTGGAGATAGGGCCTTTAAGGAGGTGATTAAGGTAAAATGAGGCCATTAGGGTGGGCCCTAAGTCAATCTGGTGTCCTTATAAAAAGAAGAGACCTGGACTCACAAAGAAACGCCAGCTGCAAACAGAGAAAGGACTGTGTGAGGACACAGTGAGAAGACCACCATCCGCAAGCCAAGAGAGAGGCCTCGCGAGAAACCCACCCTGTTGACACCTTAATCTTGAACTTCCAGCTTCCAGAACAGCAAGAAATAAAGGTCTGCTGTTTAAGTCACCGAGGCTGTGGTATCTTGTGAGCACAGCTTGAGCAGCCTGACATAGGCAGGAGATCTGGATTCTAGTTCCCACATCTCCCCTACCTGGTAGCTGTAAACTCTGAGAAGTCATTTTTACTCCACTGCCTTCCTGGTGCAGTGCTCATCATCCCTCTGCAGGGACCAGGCCAGAGAATCAGAATGGTGTAGGATTTAATGTTGGAGGGGGGTCTAGGAGATCACCTGGTCTGGTGGTTTCCAAACCCCGGATGCTTCTCAGGGGTATGCAAATACAGGAGGCCTACTCAAGATCTACTCATCAGAATAAATGGTCCGGGGTGGGGACAATGGAATGGGAATCCTTATTTTAACTGCAGGTTGAGAACGAATGCATCACAGTCGATGAGGCTCATGCCAGGGAGGGAAATGAGCTGCTCAAGTCAGGTGCTTGGGCATCTGGGACATAGGTGAGGTTTCCTCACCCAGGCTGTTTCTGGCTCTAAGTGTTGTTTGCGAATCCAGGGCAGGATGGGGGGAACCGGGAGAGCTGTTCTGGCAGGGACTACACTGCTCATCCACTCCCACTGCCCTGGGAACCCCAGTGCTGCAGGCTAGAGGCACTTCCTAGTCCATGTCATACTGTCCTGGACGCTCACAGTGAAGACTCTGTGCCTGTTCCTTCCAGCCCCTTTCCCCTCATAGGACAGTCACTCTCAACTAACCCTGAGACTGCGACCAAGTCACTTCACCTCTTTGAGCCTAGAGCCCTTCCTGTACACAGAGAGAGAAAGGCTGGACTCTCAGGTTGCTTCTGGCCGGATGTGTTGACCATAGCATCTTGGGGCTGGATGGCCACGGAGACATCTTCCTGGTGCACCTGGAGAAATGGATCCCCCTCAGGACATCTGGGCAGGGCCCTGTCATAACCATGTTTTCTAGTTTCTGTGCTTAGCACTTTGACCTGTGGGGCCTTGCTGGTGACCCTGGAGGGACTGGAGAGCATGACTTTCGTATGTAAACCAACCAATCTGAGCCCCCAGAACCCCCGATCACCTCCTTTTTTTGGAGTCTCACTCTTTGGGCTACCCACCACCTGCTCTAATCACCCCAGGGCCAGGTACCAGACTACTAGGGACAGCCTCTGTGCCCCAGAGCCTGCCAAATGATCCCAACTGGCTAATTCTAGACCTGCCTTTCCTGTTCCAACATCCCTTCCCAAGGAAACCACACTAGAAGCTCTTGGCCACATTTTGCCCCTCTCCCTGGGCTTCCTGACCTACACTGGAGCTTCTCTATGTGGTCCTTCTTGGCACACTCTGCCTCCTGTTTCTTGGGGCTTGTGAGTATAAACTTCTTTCATGAATCATTTCTGTGTCTGTGTGTCTTATCAAACAAATCCTTCTTTTTTTAATAAATTTATTTTTTATCAGTGTTCAATTTGCCAACATATAGAATAACACCCAGTGCTCATCCCGTCAAGTGCCCACCTTCAAACAAATCCTTCTTAAAACAAATCCTGCATCTCCTCAAATCAAGCCTACCATGTCCTTTACCTCTCGGCCCCTGAGCAACCTCTTCTGGGGTCACATCTCCTTCTGTCTACCTCCCAGTGTTATGTACAAACATTTTCATTGTCTCTGTGTACCACCCATAAAAAAAGGTTTGGAACCTCTGACCCAGTCAACTTGCAGTCTGACAATGGAATGCCTCTCTTAGCTCTCATGAGCCCCTCAGCCATGGGGCCTTACTGTCTTATGCAGTAGACTTTTCTACTTCTAAGGAGCTAGAGAAGTCTGCATTGTGCTCACCACAAACCTGACTTCCTCCAGCTGTTGGTCTCTGGTTGGACTCTAGCCTCTGGGGACATTCAGAATGAACTCAATCCCAGTTCAATATGACAACCCTTCAGCTATTTCAAAGCAGTTCTTGGTTCCCTTAGAGCATTTCTTCTCCTGTCTAAATACCCCAGCTCCTTTCTTGTGCCCCAGAAGTTGAGAATCAGGCTTTTCATGATTCCATGGCTCTGGAAGATTGATCACATTTTAAGGCCCATCTCTGAGGGTCAGACTTGAAGGAGAATATAGGACCCTGATCTAAAAGGATGCCTCACCTCCATGTGACCACTTCCAGTTTTTCATGAGATTTTGAATGGGAAATCTCTAATTTTTAAATGTTGGTACAAACTTATAAAACATGATAGGTACATGGAGCTGCTGGTCCTCTTCCAGACACTCACCCAAGGCTAATTCTTCTGACAGCTTGACTACTCCCTAGTTGGAGGTGATGGAGTTTTCCTACTACTATTCATGGTGCCTCTGCTGATAGTTGCCATGTGAGAGCGGAACCTGATCCCCACATGCCCACTTATTTCCTGAGAAGCTAGACATTCAAATTTTTAATGTGAACTCTTTAACTTTAAATGTTGTCATAAATCTACAAAACATAGTATAAACTAACAAAAACATGTCTTTGGAATGCCTTGAGCGCTGGGACAAATAGTTGGCATCTCGTCACAAGTGCCAACCCCAGCCAGGATTACTCTTCCCTTAGGGACAGGGTGGTTGCTCAACTACCCACCCCAACCACCAAGGGCTTTCTCAGTTCTGGCATTCTCTGACTATGGCTCCCTGTGCTGGTTAATTTTATGTATCACTTAGGTTGGGTTATGGGGTATCCATATTAGGTCAAAGATTATTCTGGGTGTTTCTAGGTGTTTTGGATTAGATTAATATTTGAATCAGTACACTGAGTGAAGCAGATTGCTCTCTTTAATGTAGGTGGGCCTCATCCAATCAGGGGAAGGTCTACTAGAACAAAAAGGCTCACCTTCTTCTGAACATGAGAGAACTGTTCTTGCCTGACACCTTCTCAAGAGTGGCATTGACAGTTCCCTCCCTCTTGAACTCAGATTAAAACTTGAGCTCTTCCTGTTTTGGGCCTGTTGGCCTTCATCCTGAAACTCTCCCATGGGCTCTCGTGGGTCTCCAGCTTGCTGTTGCAGATCCATATATACTATTGGTTCTGTTTCTTTGGGAGACTAACACTCTCCTTAACCAAAGGAGAGCTATACATTTGAGGAAGAAACTAAACATTATATCAAATGAAAACACTTTTTCTTGTTCTCTGCCTGACCATTTATACCACATTTCCAGTGTTGAATACAATAACTACCATTTATCAAGCACTTTTGGTGTTTCAAGCATGGTGTTAAGTTACATATCTATAAGAATTTACAGGAGTATTTGGGTGGCTCATTCTGTTAAATGTCTGCCTTCAGCTCAGGTCATGATCTCAAGGTCCTGGGATTGAGCCCAGTATTGGGGTCTCTGCTAAATGGGGTGTTTTGCTTGTCCCTCACCCTGTGCCCCTCACTCCAACTCGTGTTCTCTCCCTCTCTCTTGCTCTGCTCTCCCTCTCTCAAATAAATAAAATCTTTAAATAAAAGAAAAAGAATTTATGTATATGTATAAATTAACATAAATTTTACAAATATATAAAATATATTTATAAATATAAACATAAAATATATTTATTTATATATTACATACAAATATTTATATATTATACAGTAATATATAAATAAATATGCTTTTATATATTATATCTATAAAACGTATATAAATTTATAAATATATAAGAATGTAAACATCTATACAACATAAACATATATATTAATAAATACATATATAAAGTAATATATTTTTATATATTTATAAATATTTATGATGTTTTATATTTATATAGATTTATAAATATGTATTTATAAGAATTTATATATATATATACTTTTTTTCTCTTATAGTCAACATAAGACCCTGTACCCTTACCAGAAGACATGAGTGTCATGAGGACAGAGGCCTTCCCACCACTGTAGCTTGACCCAGGACCAGTACTCACAAGGAGGAGCTGCTCAATAAATTATGCATTGATTTAAGGAATGGATTATTTTTTTAAAAATAGGTACTATTAATATCCCCTTATTACACATGAGGAAATGGAATCTCAAAGGCACTAACTAAATCAGCAGCCCAAGGTCACAGGAGTAAGAAATGGAGTTGAGTCACAAGCCTAAGTTCACTTCAGTTTGAAACTCCCCTTCTTGGTCCTCTGCCCCTTTCTGCTGCACATGGAAGAGCCAGGACCCTCTCCATTGCCTGGCCTTGACACTCATACCTCCAGCTCTCTCACCCAGCAGAGATGTCCAGAGCAGAGCTCCTTCCTGGTCCTAAATAGTCTCCCAAAGAAACAGAATTAGGTAACAGGTCACCCACCCCCACATTGGCAGCTCTGCTACCAAGCCGTTCACTGAGGTTTTTAAAGACTAATTTGAGAGTCTAGCCACAGCTTCATCTTTAAAAATAAAGACAAAAGCAAGAGAGGAAACCCACTACAGCCATCTTGGTTCACCCCGTTTTCCTCAGAGCTGCTTTAGGTAATAGGGGAAACCAGCTGGTCCCGCACATAGGCTGAGAGGTCAGTATAACAGACGTGAAGCTGACTGCTCTTGGCCCCAATGGAAAGAACTTTCTGAGGAAACGTGCACAAATTGCAGACTATTACCTCCTTACACCCTGTCTCTGTAACCCCATGTGGGTCAAACCACACAGCAGGTTGACAGATAAAAGCAGTGAAGGAAGGGTTCCAAAGAGACCAAAACAGAGGTGAGAGCTTGCACAATCATGTGGGGTATCATGGGAACCCACTTGGGGTGGAAGGCAAAATGAGGGACCATTAGTAGTTTGATGTCGAATGGGGCCACATACACAAGTCTCTTCATCTGCTCCTTAATGACCAGACCCTCCCACACCCAAGTATCTGGAAAACATCCCTGATTGCCTTGCTCCCACACAGAAGCCATTTCAGTCCAAAAATACACATCTGTTTTGTCCAAAACAAACAATAGTCTGATTTCTCTTTCTGTCCTTGAAGCATCAGGCTCCCATTTCAGTGATTGTTGTACAACACGACCATTCTGGTCATGACATAGTAAAGGTGCAAGGAAAGCTGCGTGGTCAAAATGTTTCAGCTCCTTCCTTACCTGCCAGGAGCTCTGAGACCCCAAGCACAGCACATCCCCCGGCACGGATCTTGGTTGCTCCATCCAAACCCTCACTTGGGGCTAGACCAGCTCTTACATTCTCTGATGCAAATCCTTAATACATGAACTCTGTGTTGCTTGACATTGAGTTCTTTGAAGGCCCTGAAGCCCCTGAGCCTAGCACAGGGACCGGCCAGAACAGGGCCCCTATGTGCTTGGTGATGGGGGGATCTCATGATTATAAGATGGCAGCAGGGGAGCCACTGGTCAGGGAGTGAAGGGGAAGGGCCTCAGGGCAAGGCCTTCAAGAAGAGGGAAGTGGAGGTTGGAAAACATTGAGAAGAGGGCGGGCATAAAGAGAAGATATTCCTTTCTTCTTTTATCCCAATATCACAGCTCTGTTTATTCTGAGAAGCAACCAGCTGCAGCTCCAAAATAGATATGCTGAGAACCGCCTCTAATGACAGAGAGTGCTTCTGCAGGAACCAAGGTTAGAACAGCCCTTGCCAAGGGACAGGAGCAGAGAAGAGCCTAGAAGGGAGACACTCCTGGGGACCTTTCTTCTCTCGCCCTGCCAGTTCCCTTCCTCCATCTTCCCAGCCTGAGGCAGTTGGTGGGTCTTTCTAGAGTCCCCAGGACATAATACGGAGCTGGCTGGCTGCAGAGTAGAGCATGGCCCCTCAGTCACTTGCAGCCTGCCTCAGTGACAACGTTCAGCTCTTCCCTGAAGCAGGTTCCATGGCCGGGTCTGACAGATGGCTTTCTTCTCCTCAGACCTGAGTAGCCTTTCCCAGCAGCCTTTCAGTGTACAGGAGAGATAATGAGACAACCCAACAGAACCAGTGTTGTGAAGCATGCTGTGTTAACAGTTTGTGTGAATGCAGGTGCAGTCACAAAGAAAAGAAAATGCACCAGATAAAGTTAAGCCAGGAGGCAGACTTTATCCAGTACTATTGTAATAGGGGAGGGAGTTTAACCTCATCTCTGGATGTAGCAGGGCCAGCTGGGGGTTTATAGCCAATGGGCAATGAAAGGGGATAAGCAGATGGAAAATCATCCAGAGGAACTTGGTTAGGTGTCAGGGATGGGGGGCTCCCACAGAATGAAGCATGGCAGGCCAAGGATGAGTGGCTAAGGGTAAAGCCCAGCTGAGAAGAGGGCTCAGTGGGAGAGAAGCAGAGAGATCAGTTATTTGGGGGAAAAGCTGTTCCCATTCCTTATCTCCCTTGGAAACAAGCCAACACAGGCATCAGTCCTCATGAAAACCACCAGGATGAGATGATGGTCTCCAGTTCCCTACACCTAGTAATAAGAACAGTGTGGGTTTGGATCCACAGAAAGGCCAATCCCACCCACCGGGGAGGCCGAACCTGAGCCTGACTCCACCATGTCCCATTCAGCAGGACCTGCTTTAGTCCCCCAGCTCCACATGAGAAGTCAACAAGACCCTGCCGAGAGATTCCCCACCAATGCCTTGTATGCTCGTTGCAGGGGCAAGTGTCTCTGCCTAGCTGGATATCTGGTTGAGAAGGGACACCTGGACAAGCCCAGACACTCACATGGTTGATTCTTTCAGCCCCTCACCATCTCTGCCTTCCAGAACACATGCTCTGGACTCTGTAACAGGTCAGAATTATAGGTCCCCCATTAGCCTCCCTATGTTTCTGACAGGGTCTCTCAGAGAGGCCTGGGTCACTCCCAAGGCCTACAAGGGCTTTTGGGCTCAGGCACACAGGATAAAGGGCCCCTGATGTTATTTCCAAATGAGTCCATTCATGAAGACACTCTGTGTATGTGTGTTTAAAATTATTAGCTGGTGAAAATAAACATTTAAAATACATCATGATATTTGTCGCCTTATTTTGATATTTCTTCTTTTTTCATCCAGAGGGCTTCCAATCTTGTTTTCAGGGAACTTCTACCCCTTTGAACTGAGGATTCAAATGCCAGTAAGCTGCCATCTAGCCTCGCCTTCCCTCTTCTGTGCACCCAGTGTTACTAAAAGTAGCAACCCAGTCCCCTTGGCACAGTCCCTGAGCTCACTTCCTGCCCGGCAGCATCCTCTCCTCTCTTCTACACACACACACACACACACACACACACACACACACACCCATGAACAAAAAGACCCCCTGATGGACCTGAGCTGGACCACCCAAACTGGCAGGACCACTTCCCAGCCTCTGTTGTACATGCTCAGAAGTTTCAAATGGGACTTCCTGCCACCCTCGGGGATACAGACTCAGTCAAAGCTATTTGCATATTGCAAAGGATGACCTGCAGAGGAACCTCCTGCTCAGGAACTGTCTCCTCAGGAGTGAGATTAGGTAACAGAGGGAGAAATGCAGGAGGTTAGAAGTCTGCCTGCCCTGAACTTGGCCTACAATGAATGAACCCTGTAGGATTTCTGGCAGGCCCCGGTCTAGGCAGTAGAAAGACTTCCTCAACTTAACCAGGTAAAGGCTGGCCTGCCACCTCAAGACCCGGAGCACCCAAATCTAGAAGCTGGATATTGCCTGCTGAGACTGTACCTTTTACTATGAAACAAACTAGATTAGCAGAAAACATTGCGGTGCTAGGAAGGAGGAGTGATGGGAATTAGTCCAAAGCCCTGGAAAAAAGTAAACAGCCTCTCCCCCAGGGGGCAGGTGGACCTGCCCGAGAACACTTGAGATGATAGGGCTGTTACTACAAAATACATTGACTAGGTGGCTTATACATAATAGACACTTATTTCTCACAGTCTAAAGGCTAGGGGTCTGAGATTGGGGTGCCAAAAAGGTCAGATGAGGGCCTTCTTCCAGGGTACAGTTTCCTTCTTGCATCCTCTGTGAGGGAGGGGAGCCCACTAGGGTCTCTTTTATAAGAGCACTGGTCTCATTCATTAGGGCTTTGTTTTTGTGACCTAATAACCTTTCAAAGGCCCCAACCTCCTAACACCATCACCTTGGGAGGCAGGATTTCAGCATATGAATTTGTAGGGGGGGTACACATTCAGATTGTGGCAGATGGAGAGATTTAAGGGGGTAGGAGGCGCTGAGAGGGTGCCTGTCCTCAGGGAGGCTGCACTAATTCTAGGGTCAGGGATGGAAAGGAGTACCCGGAGATCTTCTAGAATATGATTTGGATAATCCTTAAGACTCAAGTTCCTAGTCTTGACCTGCCTCTTTGGGTTTCATATTTCCCGCAGATCGCAGATGGTAGGAAGTGGAATGTCAGGTGGGTCACTGTCTTATTTGAAAAAGCATCTGAGAAGCTTCGTTGGAATGTTTGGAACGAGGCAGCGTAAAGAAGAGATGTGGTAGGTGTTGCCAGGGGTGATGGCCAGACTTCTCATATTCCTGGGGCAGTATCAACGGGGAATACTATAAAAACATAAGGCATGTTTGGGGTGGTTGTTTGGAATGGAATCCTTCTCTCTGAACTCTGCAGCCTCTCATTCCTGTATCCCGTATCTCAGTCTTCCAGGGGGTCATTTTGTGGCCTTTGACAGAAAGTAGATTTCCAACCATTTGGCCCAACGGTCCCCATTATGAGGGGCATTTCCTGCCTCCCTAATTGTCAGATGTGTGCCTCTTGCCTTCTAGGAGACGTAGGCTTTTAGTAATGATAACTTTAAAATAATAGATATCTAGGGCGATATCTAGATATCTAGGGTGACTCAGTTGGTTAAGTGTCTACCTTCGGCTCAGGTTGATCCTGGGGTCCTGGGATCGAGCCCCACATCAGGCTCCCTGCTCAGCAGGTAATCTGCTTCTCCCTCTCCCTCTTCCCGTACTCTCTCTGTCTCCCAAATAAATAATATCTTATACAACACAATACAGTAATAGACATCTCTCAGGACTTTTTAATGTACTAGCCACAAAGACTAACTTAATTCTCAAAACAAAACAGAAAGGTCAGTCCTATATTCTCCTGCCATGCTACACATGAGGGAACTAAGGCATACAGAAGTTAACATAACTCTCTCAATGTCAGAGTTAGGAAATGGCACATCTGTCATCAACCAGTACTTCCTTAACCAGCACACCACACCATCTTTCACGGAAACATAGGACTTTTTCAGATTGTGGGGAAAAGCAGCCAGGGCTTTGGCAGGTCCCACTTCTTTCGAAATTGTCTTTTTTCTTCCCCCCCATAGAAAGCATGTGCTTCATCACGCCCGCCTCGGGTTAAGTTATGTCAGCTACTTTTCCAGGGTCTCCTTCTGTCCTCCCTCAGCCTGAGGCTGAGGTACAAGGACAGTGATCATTATCAGTCAACAAACATCAGTGAGTACCGCCAACTGGGCAGACAGGACAAAGAATCCAAAGGTGAGCAAAGTCTGAGGCAGGAACGTAAGGACCTAGTTGGACAGGCAGCTGCGTCCATAGATGAATTCCACAGGGCAGAGTGTGGTGAGTGCCACAGGAGAGGCACAAATCAAATTACACACATGGGAGCAGTCGGAGAGAAAGGAGTACCCTCATCTGATTGGGGAGGGCAGCACGGATGTTTGGATAGGTTTGTAAGGGGGAGGTGGGCAGGGAGTGTCTCAGCAAAATTGAGAGGGAATGCGGGCAAACAGGTAAAAAGTGAAGTGAAGTCTTGCCCAGGATAGGAGGTTACAATAAAGGGGAGATAGGGGCGCCTGGGTGGCTCAGTGGTTGAACATCTGCCTTCTGCTCAGGTCGTGATCCTGGGGTCCTGGGATGGAGTCCTGCATCGGGTTCTCCACAGGAAGCCTGCTTCTCCCTCTGCCTATGTCTCTGCCTCTCTGTCTGTGGCTCTCATGAATAAATAAAATTTTAAAAAATAAATAAAAATAAAAAAATAAAGAGGAGACAAAGGGAGATGTCTGAGATAGAATCCACGGGAATTGGTAGCTGCTGGAGGGGGAATCCCATGTCACCTACAACCTTCACCAGTCAACTGGAGCCTGGTGAGGCTCTTCATCAAGTTGGAGGATTAAAAAGTTGGGCTGGAAAGTTCTATTTGGGATTGGGCCCATCCCCGGATAGGTAGAGAAAGTGGGAGGGCTAATCATGCTTGCTTAATAGGAGCTCAAGAATCTATGGGTGCAGTTCTGTTTGGTGCCTGAGGCACAGAATGTAATGACTCTTATCTCCATGTCCCCCTATGTCTGCCTATCTAAGGCTCCTTTTTGCAAAAAGAGTGACTTTATGACACTTCCAGTTCCATCTGTGTCATAAAGCTTTCCTTCCTTGCTTATTGTGAGCATGCTATGCTCACTCTTTTGGACCGTAGGCTCCTTATAAACTGGGAAAATACCTTTTTTTTTTTAAAGATTTTATTTATTTATTCATGAGAGACACACAGAGAGAGAGGCAGAGACACAGGCAGAGGGAGAAGCAGGCTCCATGAGGAAGCCTGATGTGGGATTCAATCCCAGGACCCAGGGACCACGCCCTGAGCCAAAGGCAGACGCTCAACCACTGAGCCACCCAGGTTCCCAGGAAGATACCTTTTACACACTTTTATTTTTTATGTATTTAGCATGGGACTAGAATATAAGGAGTTGGCCATCATTCACCCAGGAGTATGGAATCGAATGGCCCCGGTCCAGTCCCCCAGTACACATGCTCTGTGGGGACATGGGGCCCCCTCCTTGCATGCCTGTGGGATGTCCCTTGCTCCTGGTGGAGGAGGTATGACATAGCTCTGTCCCTTACTAGAGCGTCACAGAACACAGTACTCAAGAGAAGGAAACTGAAGGACTCCATAAAAACCTGCTTTGGGCTCCTTTTCCTGCTTCTGTTCATTCTAGGACCGCACCCCCACTTTATACATGCCTCAAGATGTAAACGGTATACGTCATCCATGTAAGGGAGAACAATAACTCCTTGTAAGGAGCTAATGGTTTCTCTAGGATGGATATCATCTAAGGAAGGACCAGGGGAGAATGATCAGAGGAAGTGATCATAGGCATATTCCAGGCCACTGGTACTAGACATCTCAACACCAAGATGCCCAGGCTCCAAGGGCACCTGAGCCCTTGTCTTTGTTCTAACTGGTTCTGGATGCCTGAGAGAGCATGTACACCAGCCTGCAATCCTCAAGAAAAACCCCAGACCCTGAACAAAGACAAGACTCCCTCCTTTTCTTTCCGAGTCTCCCAGACACTGTCCCAGCGCTCTCTCTCATTTCAGCCAACTCTGCCTTCACCTCCTGCTGGCTCGCATTTAATTTCTATCCTGTGCACAGCACAACCAGGGATCCTCTTGGCTGGTTCTGCAGGAACCCCTGTGGGTCCTCGGACCTGGCCAGCCAGCATCAGTTCCAGGTATTCTGAGCCTTTGCTTCTTTCTCTGTAAAATGGGACAACGATCGGCAGCTATTTGAGTTGCCTGAAGGATTCAGCTTGAAGGCACCCAGGCGCTCCATGGCCGGGAACAGGAAGGCAGGCTCCGGGCCTAATCTTAGCCCTGCAGTGGTCTGGTTATTTCCTTACTTCCTCCTCTGCAGCACGAGGGAGAGTAATCTTGACCCACAGGACCGGGGGTGGGTGAGATGACCATTAAGAATCCACAGAAACATGTAACAGAAACATGTAACAGAAACACTTTCCTTAGTGGCTGTACCAGCTCAGCACGTGGTAGACCTTTCTGGGGCTGCTTCTTTTTTTTTTATTTTTAAAGATTTTCTTTTTAAGTAATCTCTACATCCAACAAGGGGCTTGAACTCACAACCCCAAGATCAAGAGTCAACACACTCTTCTGACTGGGCCAGCCAGGGGTCCCTTTGGGCTTCTGCCAAAAGCCATCACACAGCCCACTCCAGGCACAGAGCCCAGCTCTGTCTTGCTCAGGGAGGGTCTGTGATGAGAAAGATGAAGGTGTGCTCCGGGAGCATCGTGGAGTTGGGAGAGAGGGCAGCGTTAGCTGGGAATCAGAAACTCCACGGGCTTAGTTTGTGTGGGAAGAGCCGTCAGAGGCCAGGTGGTCCAGACTTCAGTGCTATGCAGGAGAGGCCCTCTCGGCCACCTTTCCCCTGGATTCTTCTAGTAATAAGGCACTTGCTGTCTCAAAATGCTAGCAGCCTGTTCCATTGCTCAGAGCTCCAATGATAAGAAGGCCTTCCTTTATATTCAGCCCAAATACACTTCTCTGTGACTTCCTGGGACTGCCTTCTGGACACACATGTTACAAAACACATCTCTCTTTCACCTAAGAGCCCATCAGCATGAGGAAACTGCTTCTCTGCTCCTTCTGGTTTTCTTTACTCTAAACTACTCAGTTCTTCAAATAGTTCTCCCAAGAGAAGATCTTCAGATCCCTCAATCCCCTTGAGACTTTCAGCAAGGTCCGTCCCACTGGTTGAAGATGGTGCCCTCAGAGTGGCATCCAAGACCACAGAAGTACCATGGCCTGATGGAATGAGCTGTCTCTTCTCCCAGTCCCTACCCCAATAGGGAGACTCTTCTCTCAGGGCCAGTGGGATACTCTGTACTTTCTCTCATTTTCCACCACGAAGGGACCAGGAGTGGTCTCCTTGGATGAGCTGCTTGAGAGCTGATATAACAAGGATTCCCAGCCAAACTCTGGCCATGTGGGCATCGTGGGTGTGCTCTGTCACAAAGAAGTGGGTCAGTGCTGGCACAGCAGTGACATGCCAACATTTACTGAACCTCATTTCCATCTAGTGGTTCTAGATTTCACACGCGAATAGCTCTGCCTGCCACTGGCTCTCGTTCTGGTCTGACAGAGAAGCCCTGACCTGGATGGCAGTGCCGGCCTCGCGATGTGGGGCCCTCCTGCCCAATCCCAGGGCTCAGCTTCCACCCACCGGTCTCCCCAGGAAGGGGCAGGCTGCTGCAAAGGGGTGACCTGTAAGGCCAAAGCATTGATGGGGGGAAGGTGAGGCGAGAGCAGAACAGTTTTGGGGGGCAGGGGAGGGGTGGCAGTAAACAGGATGAAATGGACAGTCTAAGGCCCCAGCTCCACCCAAATTCCTAAGTGAATACACAGAAAGCCTCCCTCGAGGGTGATAAATCCATCCCATCAATAAATCCCTAATAGGATGGTGAGGTGGGCTTCAGGGTTTCGGTGCTTTTTCAATCTGACTTAGAGTAATAGCAGGGCAGGAGGGGGGAGCCCTGGAAGTCTAGGTCTTACCAGCATAAGGAAATGACACATACCTGCCAGGAGGAGCTGGAGGGTGAATCACGCCCAGGAAGTGGAGAGGAGAGATCAGGTTGGCCCCGAGGAGGGAGGGAGGAGGGAGGGAGAGGGGAGGAGGGACGAGACCCTGGGAATTACAGGCTCCCAGCACTGCCACAGGCTCTACCTTTTCCACTCCCACTGGCCCTGCCTCCCGGATGATGAACCGGGTCAATGAATGGATAGGAGATTCTAGGAGATTCGGGGCCTGACCTGGATTAGAACAGGCCTACCACGGATTGGATAGCAATTTGTATCCATAAAAGGAAGTTCCAAAGGGAGATCTGGGCATCTCCTCCCCTCCACCCTGATCCTGGCAGGCGAGTGAACACCAAAAACACAAAAAGATGCACACTCAACTTCTTGTTTTGTGAGCAGAGATTGCATTTTCTTGCCACAACTGGGCAGAGCTGGCTGTGGAGATGGATGTGAGGAGGAGAAAGATTCCCGAGGGAGGGTGTTGGATCGTGGGTGTTATCAGTGGCAGGAAGTAAGGGGTGGGGAGGTGAGCCGGAGGCTCCTCCAAAGCCCAGGGTAGCTGAGTATAGAGGCGCTGCAGAGCTGTAGCTCTTTGGGAACCCTGGAAAAACAGGGCAGCTGGGGCCTCATGAACACCCCATGCCCCCTGGGGAGCCCATCTTGGATCCCAGAGATAGAAGGGTCCTTCCAGCTCCCTTAGAGCAACCTTCTAATTTTCCAGAGCAGATGCCCCTTATGCAAGGTCCCACCAGGCAGTCAGAGAGAGAGCTAGCGCCCTGCATCTCCCAGCCCAGGGTTCTTTTCCTTTAAAAAGCCAAATCCTCATCACTTTTCCCTTCATCACTCCGCTGACTATTTGAATGACCAAAAGTTGTATTTAGAGAATAATGAGGGGCCCTTTCCTCCTGATTATCATCTGGAAGAAGAAATTCCCCTCTCTAGACCCAGAGGGCAAAAGAAATACAGTTCTGACCTTTTTGTCCCTCCTTCCTGCTAGTCAAAATATACCAGGTGCAATGGTCTTCACACAAGTTTTTCACATCCTTTTTTTTTTTTTCATAGTGCATAGCGCTTTAGGGCATCCAGCCAGGGGAAATCCTGCCCCTGATACCCACCCCCACATTTACCCCTGCCTCTGTAGCCTGTACCTATAGGTTTAATCACCCTGAGCTAGAAAGTTGGCTCCCAGGTCATCAGGCTCATACAGCAACGGTGGGGGTTGGGGAGAGCCCTGGGGACAACCCTGCCCCTGGTAATGAGCTCCTCTTTTAGGCTGTCCTCTGGTTTTCGTGATATCTTGACTTCTTCTTTCCTTACTGATGGCTGAGTTAGGCCCTGCTTGAAGCATCTACTGCCTTAGAACAATGTGCCTTTCCTTAGCAGCATTTGCCAGAATTGCAAATTTACGTTTATTTATTAGACTACTGGACACAAGTTGGTCTCTCTCTTTGGATGCTAAGTTCTGGGAGGGCAGGGAAGATGGAGTTTCTTTACTCAGCACTGTGAGATTCTCACCCTAGAATCTAGCTGACTTGATGACATTGGCTGATTGATAGAATAAAAGTGACCTTCCACCTGTGTGGAAACATGTGGTTTATAGTCACCGTGAGAAATTGACCTAATGTGGCTGAGGCCCATCCCACTCCAAACATCTAGAAATGCTGGGTAAGTCATAACAGAAATAATTGCAATTACACCAGAGCTGGAAAGAGGAAATTTGCAGGTATTAGAAAAGAGAGGGGTCTCACATCTAGAGCACTGAGTGGAAATTAAGGCTATGGACACCTTGGGAGCTGGGGCTGTGGGTTGATGCATGCGTGGGTAGTGTCATCCAGCTGCAGATCCTCAAGAAGCAGGGACTCAGCACAGAGAATGAACAGCTGCCTTGATGATGTGATTATGAGAAGGGCACCAGAAACACTGCTCACCAGCCTTCGGAGGTGAGAAAGTTTGACGTCCACCAGGGCCCAGTTTAAAAAAAGAAAGAAATTAAAAACCCAAACCTGTGCCATTCTACATATGTGGGATGGGAAGCCTAACCCTAGCAATTAAAATAAAAACAAATCCAGAAGTGGTAACAAGTGATTCAGATTTTTCCTCTGAAAAAGCACAACTCCGCACAACACTTGCTTAATCAGAAGAAGTACAGGGGGCCCCCTTCCCCCCCCTCATGTACACACACACACACACACACACAATTCAAAATGATAAACCACTCAGGTAGGCAATCATCACTGAGGGAAGCTCAGCAGATGGAAATTATAGACTAGACAATCAAGAACTGAAGTTAATAGAAAAATGCAGGACTAGGGCACCTGGGTGGTTCAGTGGTTGACAGTCTGCCTTTGGCTCAGGTCATGATTGCAGGGTCCTAGGATGGAGTCCCCACATCAGGATCCCCACAGGGAGCCTGCTTCGCCCTCTGCCTATGTCTCTGCCTCTCTCTGTGTCTCTCATGAATAAATAAATAAACATATTTTTTTAAAAGGAAAAAAAGAAAAATCCAGGACTACAGGAAGTATATCTAAAATATTCAAATAGAGAAAAAAATATTATGAGAAGTCCAAGTTAATGATCCTCATGGGTACATTGGGGAGGGGGATGTTGAAAGTTGGTAACATGAAAACACGAGCTAACAGTAGTTTGGAAAACAGAAGGAAAAAGATTACAGTCAGAGCCTCATAAGGTCTTTCCACTTGGAGAGAAGAGCAACAATATTGACCATGGGAGATTTTCAAGTCATGTGCCAATAATGAGCAAAATAATTAAAATAATAGAATTGTAATATATAACTTCTCAGTCAGGAGGGCGAAAAGAAGGAAATAAAAGAAACACAGTCAATCTCCTGAGAAGCAATAAGGTAGGAAAAAAGGCAAATATGAAATAATATAGCAGAAATGTCTTAATAAATAAAAAGGTCTTAATAAATTTTAAAAAGCTTGAATTGACTGTTAAAAGACAAAGGACCTCAGGCTCAATTTTTTTGAAAATCGAGCTCTCTGTAGTTCACAAAAGACAAACCTAAAACATTAAGACATAGAAAAGTTGAAAATAAGGGGGTAGAAAAGTATCAGCCAGACAATCACTAAATGAAGAGAGAGTTGATGCAGAGATCTAAGGCAACAAACTCAATTTGAAAAAAAAATAAAATAAAAACATGATTATAGGGAATTGACTTTAAAAGGGATAAATTGGCCAAGAAGATATAATAATAAGTAACCAAAATGCAAAGAATTCAAAATGTAAAGCAAAATATTAACGGAAGTAAAAAAAGAAGTTTCTATTTCCCAACTTCACTTGGGCCTGCACACTACAGAATTGTAGAGTGCATTCAATTCAACAGAACCTTCGAGACTGAGCTATGCCTACAGCCCTGTGCAGCCCTGGTGGGACTCAGATGGCTGTAAGCCATCGATATAGAGGCGGGTAAAGAGGGAGGACAGGGAGAACTAATGGAAAAACTCAACACCCACTACATTTAAGACCTTGTGCTAGGCACTTACACACCATCTTATGCAACCTCGCAGAAATCCAAAGAGGTTGGAATAGTAACTGTAATTTACAGAAAAGAACCTAAAAGTCAAAGACATTTAGTAATTTTCCAGAGGTCACAAGACTAGTGAGCAATAGCAAATGAACTCAGACCATCCAAGGTAATCTCCATGAAGTCAGGGACTGTTTTTCTCCCTGTCCTCTCGGTCTGTGAAACTAGGGCCTAGCATAGATTAGACACTTGATAAATGCCCACTGCTATAGACTGAATGTTTGAGTTCCACCCTCCTCCAATTTGTATGTTGAAATCTTAAGCCCCAACATGGAGGTATTATGAGGTGGGGCCTTTGGGAGGTGATCAGGTCATGAAGGTGGAACCCTCATGAACGAAGTTAGCATTCTTAGAGACGAGACCCCGGAGAGCACCCCTTCCACCAAGTGAGGACGCAGCCAAAGATGACAGTCTATGAACCAGGAAGAAACCTTTCCCCAGATGTAGAATCTGCTGGCACCTTGTTCTTGGATTTCCAGCCTCCAGAACTGTGAGAGATAAATGTCTGTTGTTTAAGCCATGTGTCTGGCATTTTTGTTACAGCAACCCAAAGACATCTGCTGACTAAGTGACTGAATTCAGATACTCCCGGCCTGTGCCATTCCCATCGCGCCAAAGCACCTGCTCCACCATCACCCTTAATCTTGGAGTCTCTTCACTCCACCCAAAGCTCCCCTCCCACAAAGGCTCCTCCTTTCTCCAGCCTGTTCACTGGCCAGTGCCCCTTCCTTATCCAGAGTTGACAAAGGAGAGAGAAGAAAGCCAGGTTCCCACGACATATCCAGGTTGTCTCGCGAACACAATTTCCTCACAGGCTGGTGGTTGAGAAGAAATGTTCCTGATGGTCGCTGAGGGAGAAGGCAGGCCCAGGTGGCCCAAAGCACTGGAGATTTGGGGGGAGAATCCTCTGTCATCAGGGACTACCATCACTTCCCTATACTGCATGGCCATTAGCAGGTGTCTAGAATGCAGGGGGCAACTGAGATATTTAAACACCAATTGAAATTGACCTGAAACTTTTGGGTGGTGAAACAATTCTTGGGGACAAAAAAGTGTCATCAGATGGAGGAGTTTTTTTCTGTTGCGATTTTAACTTTTTATTTTGAAATAATTATAAACTCATAGGAAGTTGCGAAAATGGCACACAGAGTGCCTGTACTCTTGACCCATCTTCCCGTAGTGGTGCAGGAAACTGACATTGCTATAATACTGTGATGAGACGACAGACCTAATTCCATTTTCACCACCTTTAACATGGATTTGTTTGTGTGTGTGTGTGTGTGTGTGTGTGTGTGTAGTCACATGCCATCTTATCTCATATATATGGTTGCATAACTACCTCCACATCCAAGACACAGAATAGTTTCATCACAATGAAAGAACCCCCTTGATGGTCACACTTGCCCCCAACTCTGCAACTACTTATGTGTCCCTCATCTCTATAATTTTAAGAATGTTGGGATCCCTGGGTGGCGCAGCGGTTTAGTGCCTGTCTTTGGCCCAGGGCGTGATCCTGGAGACCAGGGATCGAATCCCACGTCGGGCTCCCGGTGCATGGAGCCTGCTTCTCCCTCTGCCTGTGTCTCTGCCTCTCTCTCTCTCTCTCTCTGTGTGACTATCATAAATAAATAAAAAAAAAATTAAAAAAAAGAATGTTACTTAATAAATGGAAGGATTTGAGACTGACTTTTTTCATGACCCACAATGCCCTTGAGATCCATCCACCCACAGTCTGTTCCTTTTCAATGCTGAGTAATATTTCATTGTATGGATATACCAGTTCCCAGTGGAGGATGCTGGGTTGTTTCCAGTTTCTGGCTGTTGGTTGTAGCTCTTTCACAAGAGGGTGGCTAGACCCTTCAGAATTCCTGGTGAACAGCCAGGCTCTATCTCCATTTTCAGTGATGTGCCTGCCCAGACTGGGGAAACAACTGCACTCCAGGAATTGGATTTTCAGCCATGGCTCACTTCTACTGGTCCTTCAACTTTTAAGTGGAACATCACCTTTTCTGAGAAGTTTTTGTGTTGATAACCATCTCCTGGGGCAGGCTCTGACATCTCTCCATAATCCCTGATGTGTCCTTTGCCTCTGTATCCTCAGCTCTGGCTCAGGATCAGCATGCTTAAGAGGCAACATCGAATCAGTCCCATGGTCCCTTCCTTCCTTCCTTCCTTCCTTCCTTCCTTCCTTCCTTCCTTCCTTCCTTCTTTCCTTTCTTTCTTTCTCTTTCTTTCTTTCTTTCTTTCTTTCTTTCTTTCTTTCTTTCTTTCTTTCTTCTTTCTTCTTTCTTTCTTTTTCTTTCTTTTCTTTCTTTCCTTTCTTTCTTCTTTCTTTTTCTTAAGATTTTATGTATTTATTTTAGAGAGAGAGAGAGAGAGGGAGCATGAGTGGGGTGAGGGGCAGAGAGAGAAGGATATTCCCCAGTGAGCAGGAAGCTCGTTATGGGACTTGATCCCAGGACCTCAGGGTCATGACCTGAGCGGAAGGCAGATGCTTAACTCACCGAGCCACCCAGGTGTCCCTGTCTTTTCTTTCTTCACAACCATCATCATTTTCTAAAGCAGGCCATCCCTCTCTGTGATTACAACACATTCCTGAAGCAATGTCATAAAGGAGGATGGTCATCGCCTGGTGGACCATATTTCTGACTCAAGCACTGTTTTAACCATAATAAAGATAATGCCACCAGAAGGGCCCTCAGGTACTTCCAAGATTTTGCTATTAGAGATAATACTGTAATGGGCATCTTCATATGTAAGGACATTTCTGAATATCTGATTGTGTCATAAGAGACAGTCCTAGAAGTAGAATGACTGAGTTAAAAGGCATAAGATCTTTGATATTTTGCAGTACATGCTGCCAACTTGCTTTCCAGAAAGGTGGCTGTACTAGTTTCCTACTGCTGCTGTGACGAATGACCACAGAACTGAGTGGCTTAAAACAACACAAATTTATCATATAGTTCAGGAGATCAGAAGGACTGAAATTAAGGTACCAGCGGGGCTGTGTTCTTTCTGGACTTTCTAGAGAATCCTTTTCCTTGTCTTTTCCAGCTTCTAGAAGCTTTTTGCATTCATGAGCTCCTGGTCTCTTCTTCCATCTTCAAAGTCAGCAGAATATTTAACTCTCTCTCTCTGTCTCTCTGACTTCTGTTTCTCTTGTCACTTTTCCTTCTGTTGCCACACCACTTTCCCAGATAATCTGGCATATCTCCCTCTCTCAAGACCCTTACCTTAATCGCATCTCAACGTCTCCTTCACCCCGTAAGTTAATAGCCACAGATTTTTGGATGAAGACAGATACATCTCTGAAAGGCCATTATTGGACACCCACCTGCCAAGTATTAAAGGACTGAGATGCTTTTTGAACAAACGTATCACCTAAAGAGTTAAGAGGGAGAGTAAAAATATAGGCATTTACCCTAAGAACACTATTCACTCAAGACCAAAGGGCAGGGCAGGCTTTCAATTGTAGGCACACGCAGTTCAATAAAAATACCATTCTTGAAAATCAGGGATGATTCTGTGGTAAGATTGCCACTGATGTTGACATGGCGTCTAAGCCCAGGAAAGAAAGAACAACCAACAACCCATGAACTGGTCTGTTAAATCCTATAAGCAGGACAGCATGACCAGGAAGTCAAGCTCAGTTATCTCTTTCACATATTAACTGTTATCAAACAGTCCAGCAGCATGGAAATGATTTATTGATGTGTAATTCATGACCTTGCCGCTTGCTCTTTCTGCGAAGTTTTATTTAGTTCTAGCCATAACATAATTATGCCTCGTCAATTTCCAAGCACTACAGATGCCACCATTTCCCTCTTTTTCTCAAGTTTAACAGTCCTCCCAACAGGCACACCTGCTAGCCACAGAGCACAAGCTGCTACAGGACCAAAGCTTGCAAATGGTAAGCAGGGGCCCTTGATGGTTTGGTCTGCCTGCAACTCCTACTCCTCCTCTTCAGAGAATTTCACTCGCTGTCTTTGCAGGGAACTACTCCTTCTTCCACAGCAACTGAGTCATTCTCGTGGGGACTGCCCATTGTGGTAGACCATCTCTTCTACCTTTTCCCCCTGCTCTGGACCACAGCATGGAACATATTACTCAAGCTGGGGCAAACATGGCACCCCACCTTCTTGGCCTGGGTTGGGGGGATGGGTCCAGAAATAGACATATGGTCTTAGCCAAATGAATCTGAGTTTTGGGGCATTTTTTAAACATTAGCCTAGGGAAACACGCTTTGTCCTGTGGTAAGAAGGCCGTAGGTGAGAGCCTGGAAGCAATCAACACCTATGTCCCCTGCGTTTTGCAGAAGTTGTTTTGGAAGAATGAAGTCAACATGCAGTGAGGGCCAGAAAGACAGAAGGGAAGACCCGGGGACAGTTGGCCATGTCTAGGATCCCAGTTCCATTTGTTCCTGAGTTGAGCTGCTTCCCAATCTTACTCAGTATGGGTATGTGAGCCAGTGTATCCCCTCTTTGGCTTTCTGTCATTGACAAAAAGGGTGACACTTTCCTCTCTTGATTTCATTCTCAATAGTAGGCTCTTTTCTGCTGATGCTCTTTATTTCTCTGCTCTGGAGAAACATATTCCAAAGCCACTCTTAGTCAGGTCTAAGTGACTGAAGTTTTAATGAATGGGTGCTCCCATTCATCCTTAGGCAGATGAATAGTGGGAAATCATGTCCACCTCCCTCCCCCAGGAGCCTCCTGTCCCCCTAGAACAATCCTATCACTAAGGTGCCTCATTTATTCCAGCATTGGTCTTGTCTGATCTGCCATCATAGGGTAGATACAAGGATGTATTGTGGCAACCAAAGTATGATTGCATGCACACATGAGTGTGTGTAGGGGTGTGTGTGTGTGTGTGTGTGTGTGTGTGTGTGTACATGCCTGTAGCAGTGGGGATGGGAGGGAAAATGAGGGAGAGAGAGCACTTGTGAGTGAATGAGTTAGAAGCTCTGTTACTCATGAGCATAGGTCAACATGTACAACCAGGCCAAACTGGGTCCTTCCTATCTCATGAGATGAAAAGAGAATGAGGGAGAAAAATCCTACAGCGGATTGGCAAGCAACAGGCACTGCATCTGAGGTGTTGTGGCAAAGACACCACTTTCTTGGACAGGGCATGCCATCCTCCAGACTAAGGGTAACTCACTGGCCTGATGTGGTGGCTCTCCCTCCACCTGCCCCATTGCATTTATCTTCTGCATCTTATAGAACACAGCCTCCAACATCAATGACCCCATTGACATGCAGCCCATAGCAAATTTGTGCTATAGACCTCTAGGCCTCTTCTCCAGTGCTAAATAAGTATATTTTGGAATTAAATCCCACTTAATCTTGAGGCTAGATTGGTAATCCCATGAGCATGCAGTTCTCTGCTTCTCCATCTCCTTGAGGTGACTGTGGGGAAAGAGAGCCAATTCTTCTTATTCAATACTTTCTGTTATTCTTGTTATAGAAAATGCTGGGGCATTTTACTATCTCTTTGAATAATGTGCATCAAAATAATGTGCATCCAAATAAGTTAAAGTTCTATCTTGATGTTTAAGCCAAAACCAATTCACAAGTGTGGGCTGGCCCAGATGATCCATCCCCTATACACATGAAGTATACAATATTCTTGCTCTAACAAGCATTTAGAGGAGGAGAGTCCTCTCCTGTCTTTTGTTTTTGTTGTACACAGGAACACATTCTGACCTTTACTTGGCCTTCTGTGTTTCATGCATATGCTGGAGACCACAAACTCTATTGATGAGTAGGTGGGAGAAAAAAACACTTTGGCAGTTTGTCAAGATCAGTGTATGGCACTTTTTAAAAAAGAATGGGGCAGTGGGAAGCCTCCACCCATATTAATTGGTTAGCATGCTGCAAGCTGGGAAGGGTCAGGAATCTCAGTGCTGAGCAGAGGGAGCGTGGTCAGCCAGGGGGAGGCAGGCAGCTGGACCAGTGGGGCCCCAAGCAGGCCCCCTGAGTCACCCATGATGGGCACAGCAGAGCACTGCTGTCAGCTAGCTCCCTGCCCAGGGGAAGTGGGCCCCAAACAGCATACTGAGTCATATTTATTGAAGAGACCACAAGAACAAAAGCTGTACACAGGAGCCTCTGCGGGGGATGGCATTCACACTGCTTTTACCACTCCATTAACAGCATTTCTCTTTCCTCCAGTGGATGGGCTACGTGGGATGTGGGTTAAGAAAATCAAACAGAGGTTCCATTTTCACATTATTCTTCAGCAGGGCGGTTTTAACTCTGTAGAATCAGGTGTGTTTTGAGAGATTTACTTACAATTGACATTTTATTTTTAACATTCCCCATAGAATAAGTCTAGGTTTAATTGAGAGAAAATTGTTCATGAAATTATCCTGGTAATTGTAAAATACTGATAATTTAAAGTTAAATTTTAAATGGTGAAGACTGATAAACAGCATGATTTGCATTCTTATTGCAAAAGATCTTTTTGGAAACCTAATCCTAGCCTCAGAAGCAATGCCCCAGGACAGGCAGAGGACAAAAAGTCAATGGATTTGGGAGCAAGTCAAGTTCTGCCACTACATGGCTACAGGACCTCAGGCTAGTCACCTTTTCCTTTTCTTATGTCTACATTTTTATTTGAAAAGTGAAAGAAACAATCAAGAAAATAACAATCACCCGCATTTCCACAAACCCAAATCAGCCACTGTTAACATGTTAACATGTTTCTCATTTGTTAACAAAGCGGTTAGACTGGGTCACTGCCAAGGTCCCTCTGGCATAACCATCTCCCCATTCTATGACTAATTACTCAATGGGTCCAGACATACCATAGATCATATCTGTCTCCCCAGTGCTTCTCCACCAGATACCTATATTTTTAAGAAGTTATTGATGATGAGCTTAACCACTGACACTTATCTTATATCTGACCTTTCGCAACTTTATTATGAAGCAGGAATTCCCAACTCCTTAACAGATAATAGAAGACTCTATTCATTCTTTCCTTTGAACTCCAGTGATTGGAGGGTGGGTAACAGCAAAGTCCCTGAGTGAAGGTCCCCATTCCCTCCCCAAAGGGCTCAGAAATAGATCTTCCGAGCAAAGCCAGAGCTTTGAGAGCTGCCAGCAACACCTATCTTTCCTGTTGGCATTCCTTTATAAGGAGACCCTATAATGGCCTGGAGGAGTCTCACTGAAAGCCATGCTAATGTGCCTTAAAAGTCTGTTCATCCTTTGTGAAATTCCTAACCTTTAGGATTTCAGCAATATCCAAATTCTATTTGTTGGTCATACTTCCATTTGGCTTACTTGTAAATTCCTGATGTTACACACTCTAATATCTCTTGTTTCAGCTATCCTCTGTTTGCAAATTCAGCTCTTTTCCAGGCCACTACTAAACACATAACCATCATGGAAGTATCCATGACATAAACTTCAAACACCTACACCAGTGATTGCTTCCCCGGTACCTCTATCACGCCTTGGGCAAGTTTTGACTCATTTGTTTTCCTTATTGAAAGAACAGAGCTATATACATTCCCAAGCCAGAACTAGAAGAAACCTCTAGAACATTCCTGGGCTGAGGTTTTGACTAGGTGATGAGCAGCCATCTTGGTCATGGGGCCCCAGGGATAAGGGAATGGAAGTATTATGGCAATGTATTCTTATAGTCACAAGACACATACTCTCTCTCTCTGAAAAAGGATTCCATTGTGTCCAATGAAGCCTTTGGAGGGCAAGTGACTGTCAGGCCTCAGTTTGTTACAATTTTAGGATGTCAAGGGGGTTTTAGACATTCTGGAGTCTAACTCCTTCATTTTATAGGAGAAGAAATAGAACCGGTTTTGTCCAAGATAATTCTTATTCTATAATTTGTAAAACATCTTGAAATGTGTAAGATACTGACACATATTTTCTCCTTTGAGCTCTACTATAATTCTGTGCATTAGACAAAACAGGTGCTCTTAGCTCCATTATACAGATGAACATAAGAAGCTTCAGGGTTGTCGAGTGTAGGACCCAAGATCAGAGATACTGAGTGCCTAGCATTCTTGTCATTGCATGCCCCTGCCTCTTCAGAATTTAATGGGCATACTGGTTTTCACCCAAGGAAGAAGCAGATCCCAAAGGTAGAATGAAGAGTTAGATCATAGACCTAGAAGGCTCTTACAGTGCTCCAACTACATACTACACATCTCACTGGGTTCCTTCTATTCGTTACTTCATGTAATTGCCATAGTAGCCCGGTGAAGCAAATATTCCAATCCCTGTAGGAAACAAACACTTAGGTTGAAAAAACTTGACCTAAATCCCATAATGACAAAAAAGGGAAGGGGATCTGGAATATATGTCTTCAGACTACATACTCTCTTGCCTTCTCTACCGTTTCATTTTCCATGACACCCAGGGATTCCAAGTCATAATCATCCAGTTTCTGATCAGGACACCAACTGAGAGCAGAAGATGGTCCTCAGTCCACTTGTGTGGCATCTGACCCAATGGTCTGCGGCTGGGATGGAAGGAATGGAAGGGACAGAGATGGGGCAGAGACATGGCCAATCTGAGGAGCTGGGGTTGTCTAGTCCCAGAGAGGAGCATCTGAGAGGCAGAGGGTCCAGGGACTGAAAGAACAAGAGGGCTAAGTGGGGAGAGGTGGGCAGGACAGTGCCAGAACACTGAAGAACAACTTCTAAATGGAAGAGAATGCAGGGAGCTTGGTGGCTGGGGGGATGCAGGCTTGGTGCAGGGCAGGGCTGCGTGGGAGCAGAGAGGATTCTGCAAGCTGCCCTGCCTGCATCACAGGCATCCTGAGAACAAGTGCAAGCAGAGAGATCCGGCCCTTCAAGAACCACCTACCCAGCCACCCCCACAAAGACATTACCCAATGCCAAGTAAAAGCTACGCAGCAACCAATTTGGGCCCCCGGATGATGAGCCAATCTCTGGAGCATAATGCTGGCCACCTCTGACAGTTACCTTCCTCAGTTGCAGAGAGAAGCCAGGGAACTGTTTGTATTGTCTGCAGTGCTCCATGGACAGTGCTGGGAGGTGTGATCACACTTCCCTTACTGGTTGCTAAGCAACAGCATTAAGCTGATGTACAAGGCTGAAGCTCTAGGAGGTGTGTGTGGTGGAGGGTGTGCATGCTGGGGAAGAGCTGTAGAGTGGAGTGGAAAGGAAAGTAGGCTCGTTGATTTTGTTTTGACTGAGAGATCTCGGCAGGTGAGGTTAAGAAGAGCCCTGTCTTGCAGAGGGAACAAGGAGGAGATTGCAATACTCCTGGATTGTGGGGAACAAAGGAGGAAACATCTAAGTATTCACAATATTGGAAGAGAACCAAGTTCTGTTTAAAACTGTTCCCCCAAGAAGAGTACCTCAGAGTACACAGGTTTCAGGCAGCTAGTTTCCCTAGTTTTCAACTTCCGGGATATTTCAAGCTTTTTTTCCCCAGATGCTACTCCGTGCTCATTTCATCTAGAGATAATTTTATTTATCTGGAGATCATTTTATCTGAAATGAAAGGAAAAACACCTTTGGTGTGTGTGAAACCTGAGGCCTTTCCTAGGTCCACATTGCTAAGGTGGAATGTTACTGAAGCAAGCAGAGTGGGCTTGTTCAGGAGAAAGGAAATTCCCATCCCTGTGGGTGGGTGTCTAAACTGGACTGGACAACCACTTGGCATGAAGGCTTCCTGGAAGAATGACCTCAAAAGAGAAGGAGGGGAAGCCAGGAGAGAAGCAGCAGCGGGAACAGAGGCATGAGAGATGAAAGTATAGGGTGTGTTCTGAGAAGAAGAGGTAAAATCAGCTTAGCTACATGAAGGTAAAGTAGGCTGTTATGGGGCTGAATTGTATTCCCCCCAAATTCATATGCTGATGTCCTAACCCCCAGTACCTCAGGATGGGACTGTGTTGGGAGACACATAAAGTAAGGTTATTAGGGTGCACCCCACTCCAGAATGACTGGTGTCCTAATAAAGAGAGGGAATGAGCACAGACATGAACAGACCATGTGAGGACACAGGGAGAAGAGGATCATCTCCAAGCCAAGGAGAGAGGCCTTCGAAGAAGCCAACCTCGTCAACACTTTGGTCTTCGACTTCCAGCCTCCAGAACTGTGAGAAAAATCAGTGTCTGTTGTTGAAACCACCCAGTCGGTGCTATTTGTTACAGTAGCCCGAGCTGACTAACACGAGAATGATGAGAAGCAAGGCTGGGGGAGGAGACCAGAGACAAAACGCAGAGGACTCCTGGCACCATGAAAGCCAGGCAGAAGAATTCAAGCTTAAAGGCATTTGTAGTGGTTTTACATATTAAGTATAATTAGCAAAATATTTCTCAACAAAAGATAGAAGGGAGAGATGCCCACAGTGATGAAGAGAGTAGGGATCGCAGTGAAGGGGGTTTGTTTCTCGTGGAGTGCCATGTCTACTGCTGGCTGTAAACGTTTTAAAATGGTGACAAAAATCACTGATGCAGAGGTAGAGAGCCAGGAGGGCAGGGCATCTGGAAACCATGCAAGGTAGAGGGAAAACTGCTCTTCATGTTGAGCCTGGATCAGAAAATAATAGGTAGGTGGTGCCCCTCTCAGACCTCAGCTCAGTGAAAGGAAGAACCTTCTAGCAATAACAGTTTGCCAACACTGATGAGTTCTCTGTATGGGATACTATTCACAGGTGCCCAAAGAAAAGAAGACCTTTCTCTATAAGATGGGGTTTGGACGAGGTCACTTGAGCTATCTGTCCACTTGCTCCTTTCCCAAGCCATTCTGTGTTCATGGAGGCAGGTCTGGTCCTTTGGGAAGTTCCACTTTTCTGTGACCCAGGGAGACTCCCCATTCTCTCTTCCATTACTCAAGCAGCAAGGTGAGCAGAGAGCAAGTCGTTCTATGAGAATCGAGTAAAAATAAGGATCCATGGAACCTCTTTCTTGGGCTCTCTCTTCCTCCACCTGCGAATGGGAAATGCAAACTACACCTAACACCTGCTGCGGTCTTGAGCAGCCAGACTTGTAGCTGAATCAGGTCCACCTTTGCTTCTGGATTGCAGTGAACTGCCCCTAATGGCATGCTTAATGGATTTTTAAAGATAATATGGAGAATTTCCTGCAGGGCAGAGGCCTTCCAAGCTGAGGTCAGTGAAGGTGATCTCACAGGGCCCACTGGGAGTTGGAAGGAGGAGGGTGGCCACCGTCACCCAAGGCGCTGTGCTGGGAGAACAGCGAGAACAGCCCACTTACCCTGGCCACAGGCAAGAGCCTATCAGGAAGGCCTCACGGAGGTGGCACCCTGAAAGCTGGGGAGGGTTTCAAAGGAAGAACAAAAATGTGAAGGGGCCAGAGGGAATGAAGAACATTTGAGTGGGAACACAGAGCTCTCCAGGCAAAGGTGTGAGAAGTGAGCCTCATCTGGGGGAACGGGGAGTTTGGACACCTTTGGTGCATGACAGATTGGTCACGTTGCAGCCATTGGTATGAGCCTCCCCTGGTTCTCAAACTTGGCCACAGAGCCCAGAACCCTCACCGTACCCCTGGGCTCCGGAGCTCCTGGTCTCCTCCACAAAAGGATGTGTTTTCACTTGACTCATCTTCCCACATTTGTATCAACCCTGTCATAGGTTCTGCTTGTTTTTTTTTTGTGGCTGAATCAACTGTGTGCAATATGTCCACCTCTCCTGGTCGAATCAGGGCTTACACCCCACCGGCAGGAGGTCAGGTCTATAGTTTGGAAAGCAACAGCTTCCCTCACAAGCAGTAAAAACCCAGCCCAGGCTCAGTTTGCCTTCGCAGGGAAACAGGCTTCTCTTCCCAACAGACCTTGTTTTCCAGGCCATTAAAACCCTCGTGTGGAACAGCCACACTGTCCGCTCAGTGGAGGGCAGCTCCCCACTTTCACCACGCTGTTCACATTCAGGGTTACCCAGATATCAACCCAGGCAATCCTGTCCCAAGGAGGTAGCCTCTTTCCTTAAACATATGTCAAAGATGATGAGGTTTCTCTTCCCTTAGGAGAGGGTAAAAGAATTCCTCCAGGAAGAAAACTGTATTTGTTTAGGAATATGTCTGCTGTGGTGTGAATGTTTGTGTTCTCCCCAAATTCATATGTTGAAATCTTAACCCCCAAGGGGATGGTTTCAGGAGGTGGGCCCTTAGGAGGAGATAAAGTCTGGACAGTGGAGCTTATGAATGGGGTTAGCACCCTTATGAAAGAACCCCCCCCACCACCACTACCACCAAGTTCCCTCACTCTTTCCACCATGTGAGGACACAGCCAGAAAATACTGCCCATGAACCAGGTAGTGAGTCCTCACCAGACACTGAATCTGCTGGTGCCTTGATCTTGGACTTCCAGTCTCTGGAATTATGAGGAATAAACAGCCGTTTTTTATAAATCACCCAGTCCATAGTCTTTTGTTATAGCGGCCCCAGTAAACCCAGATAATACTCCACTAAATCACTGCAATTAGGGGTTGAGGCTCAAGGAACTCCGGGCAGGTATTTATTTGTTCATTGCTCTGGAAAAGGAAGGGGGAGGGACAGAAAGGAGGATGGGGAAGGGACCAGAGAAAGAGTAGAATGATACTCTTCATAACACTCATCTTCCTCCCTCTAATTCTGCTATAAATGTTCTGTGTGGTTAGACTACTCGGGGTAATAGGTGAAGGAGCTGAGTTCTGCGGCGTGGTGTGATGTGACCGAACAAGATCTGCAGCATGAAGGTGGTGAGAAGCACAAGGAAGTGACCCTAGAAACCGGCCTGGCAGAGAGCCTGGCACAGGACCTTGGGCCACCTGCCACAGGCTGTGGAGAGGAGTCTCCGCCAGGCCTCACTGCAAGACAAGGGGCAGGGGCCCCGCCCGAAACTGCAGTTAACACACATTGCTGCCCTGATAATATCCAGCGAATGTATGGAGAGCTCATTTCGTGCGACGCACCAACGCGAAGAGCTTTATATACATAAATATATGGTCTCTTTGTAATCTTTGCAGTATCACTTTAAGAAAAGCACTACTGTTATTGCCATTTGGACGTGGGGATGCTGAGGATCAGAGGGGTTAAGAATGTGCTGGAGACCACGTGGTTGGGAAGTAAGGAGCCACACCTTGAGTTTGAGTGCTGGCTCCCAACCATTATGAACACTGCCTGCTGATAGATTGTGAATTGTTTGTGTGCAGGCCGGATGCTTCTCTGCCTCCACCAGGAGACTAGATTGCTCCATAGTCAAAGGAGCAAAACCATCAGGCCCAAGCTTGTGCTGCGAGGAGAGGAGCGGGTGAAGGAAGGATAAGGGGTTGGGGGATGGCACACATAGAAGTAGGTTGAGGTGCTTGCCATTTTCCTGGAAAGTGAAAGATGGGGTTAAGAACTGAGTCCTGGGGTCCTCTCTCCAACCTTAGGGTACACACACACACATACACAGAAGAAGCCCAGAAGGCAGGCAACACAATTAATGAATATGGTAGAGGTTGGAGAGCGGTTATCAATGGCACGTTTGTGAAGATAAGTTGTGACCTGTTTGAGGCACATTCTGGGACCTTGTCATTAAATAGCTATAAATAAACAGCAGAGGACAGGAGTTCCCAGAGATGTATCTGGGTCCCTTAGGGTTTCTACGAGAATACCATCAGCCTGGTGGCTTCACTGGACAGACATGGGGTTAAAAGCAAGAACTAAAAGGCAACCTTGGGGGGAAATAAACTACTTTTGGAAGTTATTCGAGTGTTGGAGAGGGCAGAGTAAGGGCCTGGCTGTGCATCAACTGAGAGATCTGGAAGGAACGGAATGTGGAAGACTTACAGGAAGAAGAAGGAGCAGGAAGGGGGATCAATCATAAAATGAAATTCCTGAGTCTGACTTGGATTCCAAAGGCAGCACATTTTTTGCCTGAGGAAAACATTCTTAATACAGCTCTGGGGGTGGTAGTTCCCTGAGTGATAGAGATTAGTAATCAAATTATTTTCAAGGCTGATGAGCCCACGACAACTCTGGCACCCAGCCACAGCATCCCATGGACGGGGTTCAGCAAATGCCTTCTCCTCTCCATCTCCTGGGCCTTTGTACACACATTTCAAGCACCAGGGGCCAGTAAGGGCCAAAGAAACAGGTCTTGGTTCCTTTTGGTTTGTTTTTCAGCCCTTCACTGTGATCCTGCAGACACTGATTGAACACCTCCTCCACGATACCCACTGAGGGGGGATTCAGGCACTGTGACTCATGTGACTGCCAAGATTTTCATAGTCTAATTGGGAAAGATGATGTTATGAACTGAATGTTTGTGACCCCTCCCTCCCCATAATCCACATGTTGAAGCCCCAGCCTGTGGTGTCTAGACATATGGTCCTTATGGGAAGTAATTAAAGTTAAATGAGGTCATAATGTTGGACCCTGACCTGATAGACTTAGTGTCCTTACGAAAAAAGGAAGAACAACCAGAGCTCTCTCTTTCTCTCTCCTTGCACACACACACATGGAGGAAAGGCCATGAGAGGACGTAGCAAGATGGCAACAGTCCACAAGCCAGAAGAGGGTCCTCAGCAGAAATAGACCATGCTGGCACCCTGATCTAAGAATTCTAGCCTCCAAGACCTGTGGGAAAATAAATGTCTGTTGTATAAACTCCCCAAGCTATGGTACTCTGTTATGGCAGTCTGCACTGAAGAAGGCAGAGGCACACACAAAATTAACAATAAAATGAGGCAGAAGGAAAATCCGATCAGAGTCAGATTGAGGGCCTGGCAGGGGTGGTGCTCAGGTTAGAGCCTGAGAGGTGTAAGTTTGGGAAGTTCAGGAGAAACAGTCCTGAGAGAGAACACCACCAAAAAAGGCCAGAGGCTGGGAAAATCCACCAAGTTCTCAGGGAGCCTTGGGCAGATGAAAGGTTGGGCTTCATGATTGAGTCCATGGAGACAAGATACGGATTTCCCCCAGGGTGAGCGTGAAACCATTTTTATCATGTTAAGAACAAAACAAAAACAAAACCTAAAGAGGAGGAAATAGCTGCCTGACTCTGGCTGCAGACAGAAGCTGGTGCTAATACACATCCCTACGTAATAGAATTGGCTTCATACTAGTGGTTGGCAAAGTGCTGTCCCTGGGCCAGCAGCATTATGAGTGCCTGTGAAACTGTCCAAAATGCAAATTCTTGGGTCCCACCCCAGACATGCTGCATCAGAAACTGTAGAGTTGGAGCCTCATAATCTGTGTGTTCAGCCTTCTGGGTGATCCTGATGGCACTGATGTTGGAGAGGCATGACTCTGTGCCTCCATGGAGGATCTAGGTTGCTTCCTCTTAGAACGTTTTCCAAAGTGTGTTCATTCTGGTATCAGGAAGTCCTCTGCCCACTCATGTCTTTTAGCAGCTGATGAGATTCTGAGCATTTTGTTTATTTGAATCCCTCTGATGCCCCTCATTCCCACAGGTTTTGAAGACCATCTCTAAATGAGCACTTTTTCTTCCTAAAGCCTCCTCAGATCTGAACAGATGTTTACTGAGTACAGGTTTTACATCCTGACATTAGCTGGAATAGGATCAAGAGACAAAGAGCCACAAGACAAGGTCTCTGCCTTCTACCATTCCATTAGCAAGGCATGTACTTGTGAAAAATAAATTTATCTCAAGATAACATGTTCCTGGCATACACGGATGGTACAGCCAAGAACTCTGGAGGAGGGGTGCTTGGGGAAGGTGGAATGTGAGTGTCTGTCCTATGCCCAGTTCCTTTCCCTCCACCAGACTTTTCTAGTCCTAAATATCCTACATGCTTCGTAGTTCCTGTGATATACCCTTTTTGTACCGTCAGGCAAAACCTGATGCTCGTCTGCCCTCTTCCTTTCCAAGTAGGCGTCCCCTTCACAGATTCCCCATTCCTGTAGACTGAGCATCACCTCATCCTCTGAACTCCTCCCACCCCCAAGGCAAGCTGGTTCCTGCTTATCTGGCCATGCACCTCTCTGTATTCCCTCTCCTCACTGCATGGAGAAGTAAGGAGAAGAAAGCAGGAAGTGGGCTGATTCTGGGGGCCTGCCCTCCAACCATCTTCTCTGGACACTAGCAGTGTGGGCAGACGTGACACCCAAGCCTACAGCAAGAACTCCAGGCCATGTCAATCTGTCAACACCTCCCTTCACCCTTCACTGCCCCTTGCTTCCTAACCCCCAACTCCAACCACACACTCCAGAGTAGACATCGTAGGAACCCGCCCTTCTGTGGCTACCATGAGGGTCTTTCTTTTCTGTCTTTTTCTTTCTTTCTTTCTTTCCTTCCTTCTTTCTTTCTTTCTTTCTTTCTTTCTTTCTTTCTTTCTTTCTTTCTTTCTTTCTTTCTCTTTTCTTTCTTTATTTCCTCTTTCTGATTTTATTTACGTATTTGAGAAAGAGAGAGAGAGAGAGAGAGAGCATGAGCAGGGGGAGGAGCAAAGGAAGAGGGACAAGCAGACCCCTTGCCGAGCAGGGAACCTGACATGGGTCTTGATCTCACAACTCTGAAATCATGACCTGAGCCAAAACCAAGAATTCGATGCTCAATCGACTGTGCCATACAGGTGCCCCCATGAAGGTCTTTCTAAAGAGCAATATCATCTGTCACTTTTTCCCTCTCCAGGGTCTGAGTCTTTAAAAGCCACATCTTCAGCCTTCACCCATGTCTCCATCACTTCTTCATAGGTCTGGTCACAACTTCCATTCCATTCTTGCTCTCTTACATGCTATTCTTCCTCTTTCCTTGCCTTATTCTCACCCTAAACTCCAGAGTACTCTTTTCCAGCTCACACTGTCTTCTTGAGAGGGGACCAAAGGGGAAGAATGGAAGAGGCAGTCTCTGTCTGTGGAACTGGCTGGTGAATCACTGGGGAGTGTGGTTTGTGGTGTGTTCCATCCCTGAGAATGGAAAAGGCAAAGCCTCCAGTGACAGGCCCTTGCCTGAGGTACCAGCAACCCTGAAGTCCTCATGCTTGATTAAAGGGGAGTGGTGGACTCTAGGCCTGATGGAATCTGAGCATACAATCACATCCCTAAAGGTATTGCTCCAACAACTTACAACCTTGAATCAAATCCTGTGGTCATGCCACATGATCTTTGGGTTTCTCAACCACGTCCAGGATACTGGGCAGAACTCAAGTTCCCTCATTTTAAAGACCCTTGATAAAGATATTCCAGGCAACAGAAAATACAGTATCTTGTTTCCAGCTTGTAACTGCAAACTTTTTTTTCCCCCAATAATCTTATATATGGTTCTTGGTAGTGTAAATTAATGACCAGTGGTGGTTTTCTCAGCAGGAATTAAGAAAGAATAAAGAGGGACAGATTGGTATGGCTGCTTAAGTGATTGACTCACTAACTTATAGTCCTTCTTCTGTTTATTCGTTCATTCCTAAAGCCATTTGTCCATCCATCCATCCATTTTTATATATCATATATGCTTGAATATAAGGCAAAGCTCCTCCTTTCCCCAAATTATCTGTCAGAAAAGAAGGATATATTCTAGTCCTTACAGAATCTTTCATAGTGTGGGCTGCCCTCTCAGTTACCCTATTTTGAACAAAAATATACTCTTTGGGAAAAAGTTTTAGCCTGATACCACCTCAATCAATGTCTCCAAAAGAAGGCTTACAAAGGCCACCTAATAGATTTTTTTTTAAAGGAAACACGGCACTGTAATATAGATTCAATAATTCTTCTTGAGGGTATATCCTCACAATTACCAGTGCTGAATTCTGTTACTAAAAACCAAACCAAACAAAAACATTTAAAAGGTCTTTTATAAAAGCAATACATGAAATGTTTTTATTGCGAACATCTATATCAAAAGGCTTCCAAAGGATTTGATTAAACTTTTCTCCAAAGAAGGCATACAAATAACCAATATGTACATGAAAAGATGCTCAACACCATTAGTCATTAGGGAAATACAAATGAAAACCACAATGAGATACCACGTTATATCCACTAGAATAGCTAAAATCAAAATTAGAGACAATGATAAGTGTTGATGAGAATCAGGAGAAAGCTGACAGGAAAGCAAGAAGGTACAGCTAATGTGGAAAGTAGTTTGGCAGTTCCTTAAAATGTTAAACATAAGTCACATGATCCAGAATTCCACTCCTAGGTAGATAACTAAGAGAAATGAAAACATATGCCCACGCAAAAACTTGTACATGTACTTTCCACAGCAGCATTATCTACAATGGTCAAAAGATGGAGACAAGGTAGATGTCTATCAACTGATGAATGGATAAACAAAATGCAGCACATCCATGCACTGGAATATTATTTGGCAATGAAAAAGGAATGAAGTCCTCATACATGCTACAATTTGGATGAACCTTGAAAACATGATGGTAAGTGTAAGAAGCCAGTCAAAAAATGTCACAATATTGCATAATTCCATTTATATAAAATGTCCCGAATAAAATCATAAAAACAGAGTAAGTTAGTGGTTACAGGGGCTGGGCAGAGAGAAGGAATGACTGCTGATGGTATGAGCTTTCTTATGGGGCAATAAAAATGTTTTGCAATTAGGGGTGCCTGGATGGCTCAGTTGGTTAAGTGTCTGCCTTGGGCTCAGGTCATGATCCCAGGGTTCTGGGATCCAGCCCTATGATGAATGGCTCCCTGCTCAGCTGTTCAGTGGGGAATCTGCTTCTTCCTCTCCCTCCACCACTCCTCACCCCTGCTCACATGTGCTCATGCACTCTTTCACTCTCTAATAAATAAAATATTTTAAAAAAATGTTTTGCAATTAGACAGTGGCATCCATTGTACAAGTCTGTGAATATACCAAAATTCACCAAATATACATTTTATTTTTAAAATTTTTAAAAAAGATTTTATTTATTTATTCATCAGAGAGACACACAGAGAGAGGGGCAGAGACATAGGCAGAGGGAGAAGCAGACTCCCCACAGAGCCACCCAAGTACCCCCCAAATGCACATTTTAAGAGGATGAATTTTATGGTACGTGAATTAGGTCTCAAGAAAGCCGCTATTGAAAAATAAAGAAACACTTTCTGGATTAAAAAGAAACAGCCAACTCTCTTTAGACTAGATAAATGATAGGGACAATGATAAAGGCTAGAATGTGAGTATGGTTCCAGTGGCAAAAGGAAACTGATGTCAAAGATTGGAATGAGGTGTTGAATGTTTTGTAACAGGGGGAGTTGGAGAAAAGCCAGTATATTGATTTAATGTATTATTTTATACAGTATGTTATTTAAAACATGTCACTAAAATAATATATTAAATATTACCTTAAAACATTTAAATATTCACATCAGCTTTTTTTTTTTTAAACAATCCCAGGCACACATTGTACGTATCAAATGCCGGCGGTACGTAAGGCACCATCTGTGTCCTTGGGATATAACACCGACTCTTAGTACTGACATGGTTCTGACCTCAACAGAGCTTCCAGCCTCATTCATTTAGATTAAAAGCTCAATTTTGAAGTAATTTCTATGAAAAGTTTGTAAAACTGATTATAAAACCTCATGGGTCATTCCTAATATATCAGGGTGTCCTTGGTTCCTTGGAGCTCGGGTGAAAATTCTATACTTTTTTCCTCATAATTATGCACATTTGCTCAGAGGGGGAAATTAGGCATCATCTCTCAGGCTGTTCATGTACACAGTACCCTGCTACCCCAACGCATACACATGCCACACCCCACTCTGGATTCCTTATTTTGAGATCATTCTTTATGGAATCTACTTGAATCTGGACCCATTCTCTAGGCCCCCAAACACATAAACAATCAGGACCTCAAGCACCAGAGGCTCAGAAAGGATTCAAGAAGACCCAGGCCCCAGGAGACACAGGGAGGGACCAGGGACCCCTGTGTGAGGGGTTGAGGGCCCCACACGCATCTGCCTCCCTGTTTCCACCCCGAGAGAGTCTACTTTTACCTGGTTTAATATAGGGCTTTTGCCTGAGATCCATTTTGAAGAAAGCTCTCTACTAGTTAACAATTCCCCAAACCTCCTTAGTGCATGTACAAATGAAAAACCCTGAGACTTGGGAAGGCTTACCCAGGTGACTCACCCAAGATCATGCTGCAGGACAGTGATAGAGCAGTCAGTGACCAGACCCAGTTCTCTCCAGCCCAGAGTAGGGCTCTCCCTCATGCCTCTCCCTGGGACTGAACACAGGTTGGAGGCTAAGTGTTTAGCAAACAGGAGCTGGAAGGGGTTTTCTACCCAGAAAGTCAGGTAGAGAAAGAAGGAGAGGGCGCAGAGGTACACTCAGACCAGTGGAGGGCCACTCTCTGTGGAGATAAAGGAGCCAATGTGTACTAAGTGCTTTCAAATCTTGGGACCACAGGATCCCAAAAGTTCTCTGAGTGCAGTTACTGTGGTAAGCCCTATGCCTGTGCACAGTTAGGTCGAGGTCTGGGTTACTAAAAACTGGCAACTTCTGCCTTGCAAATCTCTCTTCCACATTCCCAAAGCAATTTTCCCCTCTATCAAGGCTACCTACCTTTTTCCCTACACCCTGTCTTTCTCCCATTGTACAGTCTGGCCTAGATGAACTCAACACACAAGAGGATAAAGGAGAAGGGAAAGGCAAGGATTCATGGATTAGAAAGACACAGGAGTAGCTTATAGAGATTATTGAGCTCCTGCTCTAAATCCCAGACTTCCTCTCCCTGGGCTCTAGGAAGCCTCTATGTTCAGAAGAGGCTAGGAGTGTATCCTGACCCCTGGGAAGAATGCGGTCCTTGCTCTGTTGCAATAGGTAGTAGTGATACCAGTACTGGGAAGGAGGAAAATGACACCTGGTTGGGTGAGCCAAGCACCAGTGTGTAGGGAAGGATGGAAACAGGATCTCCTATCCTGGGAAACAGAGGCAGTTAAGAAGGAGAACAAAATGAAAAGCACTTCCCTGCCCCCAGAATTTCACCTAGGGATGAGCTGATAAATTCCTGCAGATCAGAAGATGCAAAGAAGTCCTGAGGCTGAGGTGGGAGCAACAGGTTTCCCAGGGGGGCAGGTCATGAATGGAGCCTCTGGGAAAGTCAGGTTGGGGAAGGTGGACAGGGCTTTGGGCGGGAAAATGGGACTTGAACAAAGATTTGATGGGACCCAACAAGCAGATCATGTACAGCTAGGATTAGTGACAGATAAGATATGAGCAGAGACAAGCAGAGAGGAGAAGGGGAAGAGAACTTCAAGGTATCTGACCTGGGTGTTCTAGGAGAATGACAACTGCATTATTGGGAGGGTTGCCTGGAGGAAGAGATGGTTTGGTGTGAAAAACTGATGTATTTGGTTTCTGAGACATATAGCGCTTAAGGTGAATTACTCGGGTAGAAATGCCCTATATATAGACTCTTGGAAGTAGGAGGAGCTGAAGAGAGGAAGGTGTGGCTGGAGGTAGAGCCCAGGAGTCAGGTGAACTGATGAGGGTGGATGGGGGGCAGCGGATCGAAGTGCATGTTGCTCCTTGATTCCCGAGGAGGCTGCCGTACAGAGGTTGTTATTAGGCCTGAAGACAGGCTAGCACTTAGCGCATACCTAGCAAAGATGAAGTCTGCGGGAAAGGGCTTATCCGTGAATCAAGGACTTGGAAGAAGGAGAGGATTAAGGAGAATGGCAAATTGTGGATCTAACCTAAATAATTTGATATTCCCATAAACCCTACATCTTTTTTTTTTTTTAGATTTATTTATTTATTTTAAAGGGAGAGAGAGAGCATGAGCGGGACAGAGGGGGAGAGAGAGAGAGAATCTCAAGCAGACTCTGTGTTCGGTGCAGAGCCTCACACTGGGCTTGACCTGAGTCACTGAAACCAGGAGTCAGATGCTTAACCGACTGTGCTACCCAGGCGCCCCCACCCTACATCTTTTCAATTCAACTAAGGACCAATTTCAACATAGAGAATGGAGAAGACCCCAGTTAATTAGTTAACAGACATCTCCAGGACCCCCAAATCATCCTGAATTACATAATTTATCCAGACTCAAGACATGAAGTGCTATAACATGTCTTACTGGCTCCTCCTGAAATGTCAAGCCCGCTACTGCCCAAATTTGACCAGGGGCCCCTTTACTCTAGGCAGCTCTCTGAAGTCTTCAGAATAAAGTCCAAACTCTTCAGCTGCCAGGTTCATGACTTACCTTACTTTCTACCCTTATCTTTATTGTCCTTTGACACCCTCAGCTCCGCCCAAAATGAGTCATTCAGACTAGGCCTTCCTACCTCCCTGCTTTTATTTACAGTCTTCTCTGACCACAAGCACCATCCCAAGTCTCCATGGCCATCCCCTACCTGCCCTTTCAAGAGCTTTTCCAAATGCCACTTCCTCCAGGAAGCATCCCTAGACTCCCCAGACAGAAATAAGCTCCCTATCCTCTGACATCATCGCATCTTATGGGTGTGTCTTTTATGGCACTGCAGGTCCCCATCTCATCTTACAGTTACATATCTTTATTTATTACCTCCCTGGCCCGGCTATAACCTTACTGAGAACAGATCACGTCCCTCACAGGTAAAGAAAGACTGACCCTGAGAGTCAAGGAGGTCAAGAGGGGAGAAAGAGTAGACAAATCTCTAGAACAGGTTACAAATGAGAAAACTAAGGCTCTGTGTGGCAATGTCACCTGGGTAGAAAGTGACCGAGTCAAGGCTCAAACCCACCTCTCTCCAATCCCAAAACACTCATCTCTCCAGGAATAGTGTCTGAGGTACTTTCTAGGGCATTTTCATACATGTCAAGGATTTCTCTCAAGGCCCTCACCAGGGATACTATACTTTTTCTTCACTTTCAAGTGAGAAAAATGAGGTCTGGAAAAGTCAGGCAACATACCTGTAGTGTCATGCAGCTAGTGAGTGGCAAAATCTAAACTGGGGCAATGTCTTCTGACTCCTGATCCTCTTTTCACTAACCCAGGCCCCCAGCTTATCTGCAATGGGGGCTTGGGAACTCAAACCCCACACAGCCACTTCGGACTGCCTAGATGGACCTCACTGCCTAGATGGATGTCACTGTACATCGGTGGAGGTATGGAGGGATTCCCAGGTTCCTGTAAATAGTGGAGGGAGGTAACTGGCTGCTAGCAAGGGTACCTTCTGAGGCACCTGAGTGTCAGATCTCCGAGAACCTGCCTGGAGCAGGAATGGGGAGGGAGGAAAGTAGAAACCTAAGCAAGGGAGAGGAGCTAAGGTCCCACCACAAATGCCCCTGGATAGGAGATGTGCTTGAGGGACACATCAGTGGCTCAGTGGTTGACAGTCTGCCTTCCACCCAGGGTCTGATCCTGGAGACCTGGCACTGAGTCCCACATCGGGCTCCCTGCATGGAGCCTGCTTCTCCCTCTGCCTATGTCTCTGCCTCTCTCTCTCTCTCTCTCTCTCTCTCTCTCTCTGTCTCTTATGAATGAATAAATAAAATCTTAAAAAAAAAAAAAAGAAGATGCACTTGAGGCTAGGGAGGAAGTAGGGGGCGGGGCCAACTGCATAATTTGGAAACCAGGAAAAGATGTGATGCTCCAGGGGCCAGGACCAGAGGAGGGGCTGTTCTCTCGGGGATGGTTAATGGATCCCTGCCCCTCCTCATCCTCCAGGAGCAAAAGCCAAACTCAGGACAGAATTCCCAGCAGGACTTGGAGGAGTCTCCTGGAGCTTTGGGCATCCCAGTAGGGATGCAACAGCTGGGGGAGTCTGAGAGAGCCGGGCAGTGGGCAGATCCTCAGGGAAAGAAGGGGCACAGGGAAGGGGGGAACAGTCCTAGGCCCTCCAAGTTGTTGGGAGGATCTGCCTAACCAGAAGGGAGTCAACAACTAAACCCAGCGCTGAGTTCTCAACAGATGGCGCGGTGTGTTCCTGTGGGCCCTCCTGGCTAGGGAGTGATGTGGCCAGATTCTTTGCTGGTGGATTTCAAGACAGAGAAGGCAAGAAGGGCATTGGAGAGGAAGAAAGTGTTAGTGCACTTGTCGAGATAGAAAAGGGGAAGGATCGCCCTTCCGTGGATGTTGGCAGTGGTTGATCTCAGTTCTAATCGCGTTGCCCAGCTGCCTTATGAAAGCAGCAATTCCCTTAGGGCTGGGGAAAGGGAAGAGCAGGGGGAGAAGGTGCTGGGAACCAGAGGAGCGTCCCTTCCTGCCGCCCACCCGGAGCCTACCTGCAAAACAAATCCTGCATTCCCACCCATCCACCCGCTGTGTCTAGGTAAAAAGGGCATTGGAATTTGCAGCCTCCAGCCTGCTCTCTTAATCAAACTGTCATCATGAGTAATAATTATCCCTTGGGAAACAGCAGAATGACTCAAAGAGCGGTCCCCTCCCCACCCACCCCCTCGCACAGCTCAGAGCTTTGTTCAGGGTGCTAAGAACCCTGGAAAACGAAGCCGCCAGCTGGTGAAGGCTCGTAGCCTAAGTGACCAGTGTCTGCTGGGCAGTCATAGAAAGTCTCTTCAGCTAAAGAACTCATTAGGCCTGGCTGTTCATCCAGTGCAGTGAACTGGGGGTGGAGCGCGGGGCAAGAAGCACCTACTGCTGGAGACGTGCTGCCTGTCAACGAGACAGCATGCTTGAGAAGCCCTGAGTCGAGTGCTGCCCCTCAGAAGATGGCCTTTTTCCTCAGGGGCTTCTGCATCAGCTTGGATTAACTTTAAGTGTAAAAATATAAAGATGAGGAGAGACACACTTATGCAATGTCTACCATGTGCCTGTTGAAGGACTGAAATTTTGTGTACTGTTGAGGCTATTAGGAAGCTAGTGCTTAAGACCATCTGGAATGTTAAAATATTGAAACAGGGCCATGCCGGTTGGTACATGCCTGCCACCCTGGCCCCCTGCCTGCCTGCGTGCCTGCCTCCTTTAGCACCACTGTCTTATGGATGAGGAAGACAAGGCCAAGTGACTTGCCTGACATCAAGCAGTAAATCTGGGAGCTGGAGTTGGAACCTAGGGCGACTAATTCCACGCTTTGGCACTTGATCACTAGACTACTGGCCCTGTTAGGGTTACAGGCCACTGTCCCATCCTTACTCCTCACCCTTTATCCTAAACCAACTCAGAGTCTAAGAGAAACCCTCAATCACTGAGCCAGCAAGAAGTTCTCTTAATTACCATACTTGCAGCCCTAAGCATGCCAACAGTTGGGTCCCCAGTCAAGCATGTGTGACTACCTCAGAGCTCCATTCATCTGGGAGGTCAGGGCCAAATGGTCCAGAGCTCAAGACTCCAGTGCAGGGGGATATCTAGGGATCTACCACTTGGGGTCTACCCCCACGGTATGCTCCCTCCCTTCCTTTCCTTCACCACCAGTTGTGTTTGCCTTAGCAGTATTCAGGACGCATGGAGCTACTGCCATCACCGTGGAGGTCCCTCGCTAGGAGATATACTCTTTCCAGGCTTTTATGAACAATGAGAAAGGAGTATAAGGTGCATAAGGTGCGGTAGGAAGATTTTGGCTGACATGGGTAGGGGTTGGTGTCCATGGTGGATATATGATGCCGGGACAGCTGGACACAAGCACTCAGTCCCTGAAGATCCTCTGTAAGTTGGACACTGCTGAGTCTAGGATAAATTAGATCCCTCTTGGCTAGAGTTATGGGATGAATAATGTCCCCTGAAAGACCTGCTTGGTCTCAAATTCCACCCACATCAACAGTCACCCCTGCCAGGGGTCTATAGCCAAATTTACAAAATGCTAGAAGACCCAGGGATACAGAAGTCTTTTTCTGCAGGACGTTGACCATACAAATACACATGAGAAAGCTCCAAAAGCCTGCTCATCTGAACATTTCACCAATGGAACACCAATAACTATCCCATGGCATAGAGTTTCTCCGAACACTGGCAAATGCTGCTCTAAAGAGCTGGGGACAAAGCACTTACCACTCGGCAGGGGGATGGGGAGATTCAGCTATTGGAAAGGGACCATTTTGAACTCCATGGTCTCCCCAAAGGGGAAACCAATTTCCATTTCCTCTTTTTCTTAACAAGTTCTTAACTCCCTCTGGTTTCCTTTTAGGAGTCCCCTAATTTGCTCTCACAAATGCTCCCATTAAAGTCAAAACATGGGGCAGCCCTGGTGGCTCAGTGGTTTAGCGCCGCCTTCAGTCCAGGGCGTGATCCTGGAGACCCAGGATTGAGTCCCATGTCAGGCTCCCTGCATGGAGCCTGCTTCTTCCTCTGCCTGTCTCTCTGCCTCTCTCTCTTCCTGTGTGTGTCTCTCTCTGTCTCTATAAATAAATAAATAAATAAATAAATAAATAAATAAATAAATAAATAAATAAATAAAATCTTAAAAAAAATAAAGTCAAAACATGGTTCACAAGACACCCCTACTTCATCTACCCTTGAAATGAGTCTATTTTTCTAATAAGGTTCTCATAAAAAATGGGAATGGAATGCTGGCAGCCAAATTTTACAGCACATTTGTTTCCATCAGGTGCTGTGCTAGGTGTTTTATGTGGATTCCCTCTTGCAATTCATTCATATTTCCCTTCAGTTAATTCTGCCCTGAGCCACCACCTCTCCCCCACCCACCCTCCTCCAAGAGGAGAGCAGGGTATCTCCTCCCTTGGAAGCAGGTCATATGCGAAGGGAGAGGTAAAGCTGGGAAACAAAGGAACAAACAGCCAATTCAGGCTCTCCCTCTCTGCTCTGGAGCTAACCTACTCTCTCAGTAGAAGCAGGACCCCCGGGGTCACATCCCCGGGACCTCTGAGTGCTTGATAAAGAGAAACAGAAATCAATGAGCCTTAAGCACTCTGTGGATGCTGCGTTGGTCACCCCCATGAAGGTGTTACAAAAATTACTCTCTGCCACTTTTCCTTTAGCACTCACCACATCTACATACTTTCTCACGGAGCTCTCAACAACCTGGACAAACAGGTATTCCTGTGCTCTTTCGGAAAAGAGATTCTGGGGGCTCTGAGGAACTAAGTGGTTTACATGGAGCCTTGCGGTGGGCGAGTGGCCAAGCTGTGACTTGAATCCAGGTTCATCAGGCTCCAGAGCCCAATCTCTTTCTGAGGCATCACAGTCCTTCAGCTGTGTAGATAAACACGCAGACCAAGGCTTTTTTTTTTTTTTTAAAGAAATAACCTGGTCAGTCAGTGAAGGAGTCCCAAACTGAAAGCAGGAGGATTGGTTACAAGATAGATATGCCCTGAGACTGTTCTCGTGGCATCTGGGCACTGCTCATCCTTCACTTCCCAGGATGGTAGCATCTTGACCTGCCTTCTAGAAGAGTGTTGCCAGATAAAATACCAGATATCCCGTTAAATTTGAATTTCACATAAACAATACATAATGTCTTAGTATAAGTATGTCCCAAATATTGCATGGGCTATACTTATACTTGAAAAATATTCATTGCTTATCTGAAATTCAAATCGGAGTGTCCTGTGTTTTTATTCGCTAAATCTGGCAAACACCGCCCCCCCTCCTCCCAGAGTCAGAAGCATGCTGGGAAGTCTCCTGCCTGGCTCTTGGTCCCAAGTGTTGCTCCAACCCGAGTTGCCATGGCAGCCTGAGCAGGCCCTTCTGGAGCTGTGTCTACTTACCTCTCCAGCTTCACCTCGCCCCTGCCCTCTACATGCTCCAAACATGCTGAGCTACTTTCAGTTTCCTGAATGTGTCATGCTGCTTCTGGCCTCAGCTCTTAGCACTCGCTGTGCTCTGTGCCTGTCTTCTTCCCTCTCTCCCACTCTCTGGCTGATTCCTATTGATCCTGAGAGTCTCCACTTGGCGTCACTTCTGCCAGGAAGTCTTCCCCGGTACCCTGAAGCCTGCCCCCTCCCATCGCAGCCTGCTGCATTCACCATCCACCGTGCTTCTCCAGAGAGCGGGGGTGGGTCACAGGCACCCTTGGGCCCCCACACCCAGCACCAGCACGTGGCCTCAGGTAGGAAGTCAGCAGATGCTTATCGAATGAATGAACGGATGGCTAGAGAGTGTCCAGGCAGAGCTGGAGCTCTTGAATGCAACTACTTCCTTCCTCCCTCCCATCCTTACTCACTTTTTCATCTCTCCCTCCCTCAGAGTTGTGAAAGGCTGGAGCTTGGGTCCACAACCACTTGTCCTGGCCAGGACTCAGGTAAGGAGAGAGCAGCCAAGGCAGGAGAGGTGTCCTCATGCCCCTTACCTGATCGTGCCCTACCGACTGTCCCTGGGGGCTCAGTTCTAGCTACAGGCCAGCGGAAACTTCTCTTCAGCTTCCAAATCCTCCGGGCACGTGCCCCCTCTGTGTGCAAACTCTGCTCCCCTTCTCCCCACCTCTGGCCCCTGTAAGGGAGCCTAATTGGACTGGGCCCCAGGTTTGGGGTGTGGGGAGATGCCAGTGTCAGATGGCTGAGGGTTAGGGCAGGTGGTGGGGCTCGGTGGGCTCAGAACATCACCCATATGTTCCCTGTTCACCCACCCAAGGCTTTGCCCACGCACAGCCTGACAGCAGGAGAAGGCAGCACAGAACTTAACCCTTTCGTGGAATCTGGAAGGTAGTTTCACAAAGAGCCAGTGAGCAGCCAGTGGGAACTTTAACCCCCAAACACACACACACACACACACACACACACACACACACACACTGGAGTTGCGCCTCTGTGCCCCTCCCAGAGCCCTGCTTGCTTCCAGTCGGGGCTTGATTTGGAAGATGCCCTCTAGGAGGGCAGGAAGTCCATGCCCGGGCAGTGGGGTGTGCTGGGAATAGGACCAGGGTGGGGTGCTGAAGGGCACGAGGACGGGGACAGGGCGGGACGCAGGCAGCGGCTCCGAGGAAGCACCTGAAGTTGGACTGGGAAGCCCTGCTCGGCGCTCTGACCCTTGGAGGCAGGTGGCGGGTCCGTGCCTTCTCATCGCCACCCCGGCCTCCCTCCCGGGATACGGTAAGAGGACAAAGACGGAGAAAACCCCTCAGTGTCCAATTAACTCCCCAATAGACGTGCTGTGCCCTGGGGAAGGCGCCCGCCGCCCGCCCCCTGAGCTGCCCTTCCAGGAACTCCGCGCCGCCCAGGTACCCGCCGCCTCGGGAGCGCCCCCGCCCCCGCCCCCGCCCCCCCAGCCCCCCAGCCCCCGGCCCCGCCAGCCTCCAACTTGTGGCTGGGCGCTCCGCCCGGACCGCGGGCGCGGACTCACTCGGAGGGAAGCGCCGACTCCGCCGGCTCCCCGTCGGCCAGGTGAGGCGCCGGCTGCGCCGCGGCAGGTACAGGTGGGTCGGGGGCGGCGGCAGGTAAGGGGTTCGCGGCCGCTCCGGAGGCCTCTGCTGAGTAACAGGGCTGACAGGTTTGTGTTTTCCCCTCTCCTCCTCCTAGCTAACCACACCCCTGCTGCTCTCCTCCTCACTTCCTTAAAGGGTGGGGTGTGTTGTCTGTGGCGCTGAGCGTGTGCCTGCTCCAGCCTCTTACCATAAACCCTGAAATAGACGCCGCCACCAATTCCCTGGGCTGCACGTGCCCACCTGGGGACCCATCTCCGGAGCCGCGAAGGGGTCTCCGGCCCCGCGAGCCCTGGGAGCGGCTGACCCCTCCCGATGGCTACCACCCTCGCCCCCCCCTCCCACTCCACTTGCAGGCTTGTGGAGGCCACTCTTAGGGGTTGGGGTTTCCTCTCCAGCGTCCAGGCAGGTTTCGGAGCGGGGGACTGTTACCTGGCTCCCATAATTTCAGCACCTGTGCCCCTCCAGGTCTCTCCCCTGGAGATCGGGGGACTGTCACCAGGGGCTTTGGAAGAACTGATCCAGGTGCTTGTGCTGTGAGAGGGAGGACCGGATGGCTGCCCAAGAATTGTCACAGAAGCGGGGCAGCCTTTACCCAGCCCCATCCCCGTATCAGCTGACTTCGCTGCCCAAACAAAGAGGCTGGTTCACCTCTTTACTCAGGCCAGCTGGACAGTGAAATTCAAGGCAGTGATTCAAGGGCATTTAGAAACCTTTTTTCCCCTATCGCTAGAAAGATTCCAGACTTTCCCCTGAGTGGGAGGAGGTGAACTGGACCTAGCATAAGGTCAGAAAGCTGGTTTGTCCTCAATGTGCCCCACATCCTCAAAGTTCCTCTCCAGAGCCCCTGCCCAAAACTTCTTCATTCTGGGTTCTGTGAAGGATTGGGATCTCTCACAGTTCTAGAACATGCTATTCACAGGGTCATCTCTGAGGATGGCGCCCCCTGGAGTTGTGCAGCCACACATGACAGTCCAGCAGACACCATGGCCCTCCCTGACACTACCTCACTCACTAACCCTGAACTCAGTGGATCAGCCACCCCAGGAGAACAATAGAAAAATCCAGCATTTGGTGAACGTGTCTAAATGCCAACCACTATTGCTAAGAAAGCATTCAGTTTACATGATTTCATCGAATTTCCCCCATTTTTCTGAAAAGAAAATAAAGATTTAGATTACTTAACTTGTCCAAGGCCACAAAGCCGGAGAGTCGATGTTTCTCAAAGTGTGACCAGCAAACTACTTGTAGCTTATAAAATGCAGATACCTGGATGCCACTGCAGGTTAACTGACAATCAAAATCTCTGAGCCTGAGGCCCATATCCCAACCAAGGCAACTTACAACCCATCGGATAGGAGCTCATAGCCACAACTGCAGGAGCTCCTCCTTGTCCATCCCATTCACCCATTCATGCTGTTCCCAGTACCAAGTAATGCTGACAACCTGCAAAGCAGTCAGAAGGTGTCCAGGGAAAACTTGGCTAGGGTTTGGCGTGATAAGGCAAGTGTGATGGGTAAACTGATGAAGTTAGCAGGCAAAGTATCCGGGAGGACTAAGGGACCAACTGACGCACAAGGAAATTGTCAGAGGGCCTTGAGAAATGGGGGCCCTCCTGTATTCTTGTGCACAGGAATGAGGAGATGAATGTTGAGCAGTTCAAGGTTGGGTACTTGCACTACCTACTGAGGGTCTGTATTGGGCTGGAGGCAGTGGCAACTTAGAAGCAAAACTAATCCAAGCTGGTTTAAGGAAAGGTGAGTTTGTGTATGCTGCCTCCATGTGGCCAAATCCATAAACTACAACCTCGCCAGGCCCTAATTTGAGAAAAGTTCTGATACTCAAAAATGCCAGAGGATGTTGAATGAATTCTTCAGAGATGTTTCTTTAAAGCTCCGAAACCTAGCTCCTAGCATCGCAGGATAACAGGTTTTTTGTTTTGTTTTGTTTGAATAAAAGCCTTGGGAAACTCTCTGGGATGGATACTCTATAGGTCTCCCCTATGTCCTGTCAAGGATTGATCATGAAAAGTTAAGGTGATAGGGTCACACATGTCAGCCTGTTACCGGCCTTTTAATAAACTGTCAGCCTGTTACCGGCCTTTTAATAAACTTCTCAGAAATGCTTCCAGGAGCCTAGAATTCTGTGTAAATGCTCTTTAAAAATTCTACTTATGGGTCATTGTGTGTTCTAAACTTTGTCTAAGCCAGTAGAGAAGGCTTAGATGCACATAGGAGGGATCCAGTCAAAAAGGAAGATGTGACTTGGGCAAATGAATCCATATCTCTGAGCTTGTATTTCCTAACCAAGGGGAGTAGAGGAGTAAGGACTACCTGCTCTACCTATTTCATAAGGTATTATGATGCCCCAATTGATAGGTATGAAAATAGGGAATCCCTGGGCGGCTCCGCTGTTTAGCACCTGCCTTTCTCCCGGGGCGTGATCTCAGAGCCCTGGGATTGAGTCCCACATTGGATTCCCTGCATGGAGCTTCCTTCTCCCTCTGCCTCTCTCATGAACAAATAATTAAAATTTAATTAAAAAGATAGGTATGAAAATATACATACTATGGTGATTATTATGCTATAACATTCTATGATTTTATTTTTAGAAATAATAGGAATTAGGGGCACCTGGCTGGCTCAGTCAGTAGAACATGTGACTCTTGATCTCAGGATTGTGAGTTCAAGCCCCATGTTGGGTGTGGAGCATACTTAGAATAATAATAATAATAATAATAATAGGAATTAAATAGGGCACATTTAGTGGGGAGAGATTACATACGTATCTGTTATACAGATACAATCTGTCAAGTGTTCACTGTGTGACTATAACTTTCATCCGTCATCTAATAGGCCTTCACAACAATTCATTGAGGTAGATTACAGTATTCTTATTTTGTAGAAAGGAAAAGGAGGCTTGGAAAAGGTAAACAATTTGTCCACAGCCACCCATGTGGGAAAGAGCAGGGCTAAATCTAAACTCATCATTGGCACATAATGGTAAGTCACTGGGGTCTATTATTGATAATGAAATGAAATCACATAATGTAAATTTATTATTAGAATACATTTCATTTTGGGGTGCCTGGGTGGCTCAGTTGGTTAAGCATCTGACTCTTGATCTCGGTTCAGGTCATGATCTCAGGATCATGGGTTCCAGCTTCACGCTGGGCTCCATGCTGAGCATGGAGCCTACTTTAATAAAAAACAAAAACAAAACCAGAATACATTTCATTTTAAAAGAATAGTACAAATAGTATTCTTTTAAAAGAATAAGTGTTCTGAACAAAAAAATGAATGAACAGTCATAGGCACAAAGACAAAGTAACTGAAATCCTTCATCACCAAAGGGTATCTACCTCTAATGAAACCAAGTACCACAGGGTTTGCTAGATGGATCACAGTTGAGGCCACCCTCCCCCAAAACAAACAAACAAAAAATAACCCCAAACCTCCAAAACCATACTGTTGACTTCGAAAGGACTCTATTTCTATCCATGAGGGCACAGCTGGTTGTCCTTTATTCCCTTATAAAAGAATCCCTGGTTTTTAGTTGGCCATAGATTGCATGTCCCAGTCTCCTTTGCAGGTATGGCCATGTGATTAAGTTCTGGGCAATGGCTGGTGAGTGGTAGTTATGTGTGCAGCTTCAAGATCATGCCCATCAAGGGAATGGGCAAACCTCTACCACTTCCTTTTCCACTGGCAGCGAACGATGGAAACTGGAGCAGTCATCCTGGTCTGTGGTGTTGAGAAATGAAGTCTGGGTCTCTAGTGCCATTCACCACAATGCTAGTCCAGACCTGGTCTGGGCCAACTTGAACTTTTACAGAAGGAAAGAAACACTTAAATTGTTAAGGTTGTTGCATTTGGGGCTTTTCTGTTACCATAGTTTCAAATGTATCTTAATACAGTATCATTCAGCCTATCTTCTTTTGTCTATAAATGAAGGCAGAACCTCAATTTCCTCTTCTATAAAATGGGAATAATTTGCTGCAGGGTTGTCGGAAGGACTAGAAATAATACATGTAAATTTCCCTGCTAGTGCCATGGCTCATAGCTGGAAGACATTATATCCTGTTGTAACTTTTAAAAATGTATTCCTGAAATAAAAATAATGGTTGATTTAAAATCCTCCATCACTGGGGCGACTGGTGGCTGTTGGTTGAGCGTCTGACTCATGATCTTAGCTCAGGTCATGATCTCAGAGTGGTGAGATGGAGTCCTGTGTTGAGCCCCATGCTGGGTGTGGAGCCAACTTTTAAAAAGGGGGGAGGGGAAGGTTTTACCTAAAATACTCCACCACACCCATCCCCCTAAATGTGGAGGAGAGAAATGAGACCAAAATAGCAAATTTGATTACTGGTGTAGATGGGGGTTAATTATGCTGTTCCCTCTCATATTGTGTTTGAAAATGTTCATAGTGAAAAAGTTAAAATAAATAAAATCTTTCCATAGAGGAAAAAGAAATGTGTTCCTGGAAATAATCTTAAGTGAATCTCTTTGGGGAAAAATAAAACCATATTAAATCCATTGAGAAATTAATTTTGGGTACCCAAGATAGAGAGAGAAGATGAAGTCAGGAGAATTTTATTTTCCTTTTAAAGTCAATAGGCAGAGCCTCAGTGCCACAGAGGCCAGGCAGTTTCCAGAGCTCCCCAAGGTGGCTGCAGGGCAGCGGGCTGTGGGTGCTCCTGCAGAGTGCCTGTGTGGAAGTAGAGCCTGCCCTGCTGCCCTGCCCACTTCGAGTCAGCAACATGCCTTCTATGACTTTGGCCTTCTTGACTTTCAATCCCTTACTCCCATCTGTGAGTGAGCTCACCAGGTCCCCACAGGTGATGGATAAGCTCTGAAGCAACTGCATGACCTTGTGAGTGAGCCTTGTCTTGCCATTATTGACATCTGCAATTCTAACAAATGTGGCTGGCTATCTGTGCCTCGCCCACACTAGGAAGCATCAAGTGGAATTGAGAGCAGGCTGCTACAGGCAGATTGGTTGTTAGCAGTAAGAAGGTCTAAAAAAGAAAAAAATAATAATAAAGTGCCTAGCAAATGCAAGGACCCTTAAAACATAGGCATCTGTGGCCATTTACAGAACAGAGAGAAACCACCCTACATCCTGTTTAAGTCCTGAGGGTGCCCCTTTTTTTACCCAGAACAGCAATTATTGTCTATTTTGGTAAGTCACGAAGGGAAGTTTATTTTTTTTTTATTTTTTATTTTTTTAATGAAGGGAAGTTTAAATTATGTCCTGCATCCTATATTTTAGAGGGAAAAAAATCACACATTTATAAAAAGTCTATTCAAAATATTTGCAATAAAATAATTGGGTATTTAAAGAGAAATTCCAGGAACATGGAAAAATCCATTTAGGTTTCATTTTGTCAAGTACCAAGTTGTTGCCTGTATGTACTAGAGTATTTTACCACCCTACCTCTTTCACAGAGTAGCAGCAGTGTGTAGCCTTCACTGGGGACATCCATATAAGGTGTTGAAAGGCCTGAATGTCTACAGAAGCAAGGCAGGGAATATGAGGGAAGTTAGCTGGATAGGGTCTGTGGCAAACTGGAGAACAAATGTCCCTCCTACAGGGAGCACCTGCTATTCAGCTCAAGTCTACTGCCATGCAGAAGATGCTTAATGTAGCAATGAAGCAAGAGCTTTCTTTTTCTAAAAGCAAGAGACAATCAACTGTCCAGAAAGAGATTAATAACTCTATTTACCATGGTATTCAAAAGAGTAAAATACTTAGGAATGAGCCTCATGAAAGAGGCAAAAGATTTGCATGCTGAAAACTACAAAACATTGCTGAAGGAAATCACAGGACACAAATAAATGGAAAGATAGCCTGTGTTTATGGATTGGAATACCTGATACTGTTGTGAAGATGTCAGTACTACCCAAAGTGATCTACAGATTTAGCGCAATCTCCATAAAAATCCCAACAATATTTAATGCAAGAAAAAAAATCCATCCTAAAATTTATAGGAATCTTAAGGGACCCTGATGGTCAAATGATCTTTACAAAGAAGAACAAAGTTGGAGGTCTCACACTTCTAGATTTCAAAACTTATTACAGTATAATAATGAAAACATGTGGTGCTGACATGAAAACAGACATAAAGACCAATGGAAGAGAAGAGAGACTCCTCAAATAAACTCTTGTGTATAGAGTTGAATGATCTTCAACAAGGATGCCAAGGCTATTCAATGATCTTCAACAAATGGTGCCAGGAAAACTGGATATCCACATGCAAAAAAGTGAAAGGGGACCCCTCCCTTATACCATATGTAGAAATTCAAAATGGAAGGGCTCCTGGGTGGCTTAGCTGGTTAAGGGTCCAATTCTTGGTTTTGGCTCACATCATGATCCCAGGGTCCTAGGGAGCACTGGGCTCTCTGCTCAGTGGGTAGTCTGTTTCCCCTCTCTCTCCCCCTCTGCCCTGTTCATGCATGCTCTCTAATAAATAAATCTTAAAAAAAATTAATCCAAAATGGATTGAAGACCTATTCGTAAGACCAAATACTATAAAGCCTTAGAAAAACATTAGAGAAAAAGCTTCATGACACTGGATTTGGCAACGGTTTCTTGGATATGCCAACAAAAGGCAATAAAAGTAGAAATAGGTCAGTTGGACTACATCAAAATAAATAATTTCTATGCATCAAAATCAACAAAGTGAAAAGGCAACCTACAGAAAGGTAGGAAATATTTGCATGTTATATATCTGATAAGGGGTTAATACCCAGAAGATAGAAAAAACTCATACAACTCAACAACAAAAAATTATCTAATTTAAAAATCAGCATCACATCCAATAGAATGCCTACAATAAATAGAAAAGAATAAGTGGAGGCCAAGATGTGAAGCAACTGGAACCCATTTGCACTATTGGTGAGGATGTAAAATGGTGCGGCTACTATGCAAAATAGTATGGCAGTTCTTCAAAACAGTAGAAGTAGAATTACCTTTATGATTCACAGCTTCCACCTCTGGGCATATATCCAAAAGAATTGAAAACAGAGCTTCAAAGAGATGTTTATGCACTCGTGTTCATAGCAGCATTATTCACAAGAGCCAAAGGTAGGAGCAACACAAGTGTCCATGGATGGATGAATGGATAAACAATGATGTGTTCTATCCACACAATGGAATATTATTCAGCTTTCAAGAAGGAAGGAGAATCTAACACAGGCTATAACATGGATGGACTTTGAGGACGTGATACTAAGTGAAATAACCCAGAACAAAAAGACGAATGCTGTATGATTCCATTTATATGAGGCACCTAGAATAATCAAATTCATAGAGACAGAAAGTAGTCTGGTTGGTTGCCAAGAGCTGGGGGAAGAATGGGACAAGATCTGTTTAATAGGTAAAGCGTTTCAGTTTCGCAAGATGAAAGGTTATGGGTACTGATTATAGAGCAATGAAAATATACTTACCATTACTGGACTGTACATTTAGAAATGTTTAGGATGGTAAATTTTATGTTTCTTTTAGCACAATTAAATCTTTTTAACTGGGGGAAGAAAAAAGCAAACGTAGAAATCTGACTAATGTGAAATCTCCTGATTTGCAAATGTTTCCAACTGTCCTGAACCTAAAGTTGCCTACCTAATGGCAATTTCCCCCTCTTTCATAATAAATAGCCAAGTCTCAAATACATCTCAGTGACCATCCCTCCACTTCCGTGACTCAGGTAAATCCTGACTGGTTCAAGGCAACCATAGTGGTCATATTCTTCTTGCCAGTGATGCATTCAGAGGTGGGCGTGTGACCCAGTTCTGACCAACAAGATGTGAGAAGTCTTCTGAAGGGTTTTAGAAAAGGTTTCTTGGCTCTGAAAATGAGACATACTAGAGAGAAGTGGCCCTATTCCATTTATGGACATTGGCTGATATCAGGATAGGATGCCTGGAGCTGTTGCAGTAATTTTCCAACCGAAAGGAAGCTATAGGCAGACATTCAAGATGGAAAGAATCTGGGTCTCACTGTCTTTGGGTTGGACATAGCCTTCTTACTGCTAGACTTTCAGTTATATAAGATTCGGTTATATAAGATTATCCATCCTCTTATTGTTTAATCATTTTGAGTTGCATTTTAAAAGTTGAGGCTTACCAAATGTCCATTGATTATGAATGGATAAAGAAGTTGATATATACATATCAATAGTGATATATATATCACTATTACTCAGCCGTAAAAAGAATGAAAGTTTGCCATTCGCAATGATGTAGATGGAGCTAGTGTGTATTATGCTAAGCAGATTAAGTCAGTCAGAGAAAGACAAATACCGTATGATTTCATTCATATGTAGAATTTAAGAAACGAAACACGTGAACATAGTGGGGGCAAAAACAGAGAAGCAAACCATAGAACAGACTCTTATCTATAGAGAACAAACTGAGGGTTGCTGGAGGGGAGGTGGGCAGGGGGACAGGCTAAATGGGTGTTGTATGTAAGTGATGAACCACCACATTCTACCCATGAAACCAATATTACACTATACATTAACTGGAATTTAAATAAAAACTTGAAACAAAAAAATAGAAGTTAGAGTTTAGGTCATAAATGATAAATGATACAGAGGGGAAAAATATGTGGATCAAATAAAAGAAGTCTTCAACAAAATCTGACCCAGAGGCAGGTGATTTACTACCCTAGCTGTGTGCCTAATAGCTTACACGAACACTATTTCTTATAGAAGTTCTCTTTGCATTATTCAAACTAAATCAGAGCCCCTTTCTTCCTTTTTTCCCCAGAGTTCAGGCTTCAGAGAAGTCCCAGGCCATCACTGGTGCCCACATCAAGCATCAGACTACAGTGATATCGTCAAAGACTTCCATGGTATTTCTGTTGAATAAGTTCAATCATGTCTGCATCTCTGGTTGCCTATTTCTGGAAGTGGTTTTTGCAATTGCCAGCTCTGCAACTGCTGCATTCAGCGACCATTGTACATAATATTATCCCTGTAATATTCTGATATGAAATCTACTTTTCAGATATTAACAGAGCCACTCCAGCTTTGACCCCATTAACATGGTACGTCTTTTTCTATCCTTTTAACTTATATGTATGCTTATATTTAAAGCGGGCTCTTTTTAGGCAACATACAATTGGGTCTTGATTTTCTCTTAAAAATCTAATCTTGTTAATCTAATCTCTGTCTTTTATTTCCAAGAGTCGCTTTCTAGTCTGCTTTAAAAAGAAAAAAAAGGGGATCCCTGGGTGGCACAGCGGTTTGGCGCCTGCCTTTGGCCCAGGGCGCGATCCTGGAGACTCAGGATCGAATCCCACATCAGGCTCCCGGTGCATGGAGCCTGCTTCTCCCTCCGCCTGTGTCTCTGCCTCTCTCTCTCTCTCTGTGACTATCATAAATAAATAAATAATAAATAAAAAAATAAAAAATGTAAAAAAAAAAAAAATAAAAATAAAAAAAAAATAAAAAAAAAAAAAGAATTCACCTATCTTTCTGCACCTAGGAATTTTTTTCTCTAACACAACATTTGAAGAATAGTTGGGGATCCCTGGGTGGCACAGCGGTTTGGTGCCTGCCTTTGGCCCAGGGCGCGATCCTGGAGACCCAGGATCGAATCCCACATCAGGCTCCCGGTGCATGGAGCCTGCTTCTCCCCCTGCCTATGTCTCTGCCTCGCTCTGTGTGACTATCATAAAAAAAAAAAAAAAGAATAGTTGTAATTCCTTACATACATTTTTCATGGTTATAGCAGGGGTCAGGAAAGTGGCAGTGCCCAGCAAGAATGCCTGGGGTATGGGACGGAGTAAGTCAGGGACAGCCAGTGGACTTTTGCATTAATTTAGTAGGTATAACAGAGGACCTGAACCACAAGGTCCTCTGGGCAAGTTCCTTTCTACTGAAAGAAGATACAGATTGTTTATAGTCACCAAGATTTCTCTTTTCTGGTCTCTGGGTTAAGTATTAGTCACCCTTTATACCAAAATTATGCAAAGAATAAAAAAGTTCAGAGTGTCTGCGCTAAGCCACTGGAGCATTTATCTGGACCTTTCTTTTTATGGTTGAGGAAGTCAGAAAAGTGCCCTAGGTCATCCCTCCAGCTCATGGTGGGGCTTGGAATAGAACCAAGTCCTTTCTGATCTCCAGAAAGCCTGGAGAACCTCATTGGTTCTCATTGAATGCTAAGTTTTGTATTGTGCTTAAAGAAAATTAAAACCTATTTAATTTCTACTTTTTTTTTTTTTTAAGATTTTATTTATTCATTCATGAGAGACACAGAGACACAGGCAGAGGGAGAGGCAGGCTCCATGCAGGGAGCCCTACGTAGGACTCTATCCTGGGACTTCAGGATCAGGCCCTGGACTGAAGGCGGCGCTAAGCCGCTGAGCCACCCGGGCTGCCCTAATTTCTATTTTTCACCCGTGTTGTGATTTGCGGCCCCACTTAAGAGTGTGAGCAAAACAATGACAAAACAAACAGGTAAAACCATGCAAGAACATAATGAAACACAGAGACAGCAAACAGATGGACAGGGCACTGGGATACACAGATAAGAACTCAGTGAAAGAAAAGGAAACTAGAAAACGTGATTCCCAGGGAGGTACCTGGAGTGCAGGGTTAATAGCCCCATCTTGTGGCCGTTTCAGACACTGCCTCTAAGGCTAGTTTTTGAGTCCCTATTAACTCCAGTTCTGATCTAGAACAATGGGCCAGCAAGCGGGTATCACCTGGAGAGCCTGTCAAAAGTAGATCAAAGTGGGCCCACGAATCTGCGCTTTTAGAAAGCTCCCAGGTAATGCAGGAGGGCCGTGAACCTGGTGTGAGAAACACTGAAGGAGGCAGCAAATTGGTGGTGTTCATCCCCCTGGCATTGTGGCAAAGCGGCTGCTCTGAGGAAAAGTCTGGAAGACAACTGTCAAGACCTGTCAAAGGACTGAGATTTTGGCCTGCTTGCAAATTGACACCGTAGCCTGTCAAAGGTTCAAGAATGCTGGTAGGGGAGACTCCCGGACCAGAGACAAAGCAGCTTGATACTAATAAGCAATGGCGATCCGAGAATTATTTGGGGCCACTTTTCTGAGCCCCGATTCCCAGAAGCCGATGTGATGAGGGCCATGGCAGGCTGCCTCATACAAGAGGAATTAGAAGGTCAGGGAGACTCATTCTTTCATCACAGGGATTAAGTCGGCCAGATCAGGGGATCCCTGGGTGGCTCAGCGGTTTAGCGCCGCCTTCAGCCCAGGGTGTGATCCTGGAGTCCGGGGGTCGAGTCCCACGTCGAGTCCCACGTCGGGCTCCCTGCATGGAGCCTGCTTCTCCCTCTGCCTGTGTCTCTGCCTCTCTCTTTCTGTGTGTGTCTCTCCTGAATAAATAAATAAAAATCTTTAAAAAATAATTAGACTGATAGAAAAAGTCCTCAAGAAAGCCTGACACGGAAATACTTTTGAGAGGAATGAAAACAAAAACAAAACATACCAGAACTTATGGGAAAGAGCAAAAGCAGGGCTCAGAAGGAAATTTATAGCTGTGATAGCTGTGATGCCTGCATTAAAAAGGACGGATGAGGGAATGCCTGGATGGCTCAGCGGTTCGGTGCCTGCCTTCAGCCCAGGGCCTAATCCTGGAGAGCCGGGACCGAGTCCCACATCGGGCTCCCTGCACTGAGCCTGCTTCTCCCTCTGCCTCTCTCTCTCTCTCTCTCTGTGTATATATGTGTCTCCCATGAATAAATAAAATCTTAAAAAAAAAAAAAAAAAGGACGAATGATCTCAAATCAATGCCTTTGGCTCAGGGCGTGATCCTGGAGTCTGGGGTCGAGTCCCACCCACGTCGGGGCTCCCTGCATGGAGCCTGCTTCTCCCCGTGTGTGTGTGTGTGTGTGTGTGTGTGTGTGTCTCATGAATGAATTAAAAAAAAAAAAAAAAAGATCTTTGCCTGGAGGGCGATATTCCAAAAAGAGGCAGTCCGGGCTCAAAGAGGGAAGAACGACACATGGAGAACGGTCTTCCAACAGACTCCGGGCACGCGGACGCGTCAGGGCGGAGGCCCGGTACCTGCGGAGAGATCACAGCGAGGCAGGTAGGGCTGGGGCGCCGGGGGCTGGGGCGCCGCGGGCCTGGGTCCTACGTCAGGCGCTTCCTCCGTTTGAACGGGGCGTCCGTGGCGGGACCACCCTCACCCTCACCCTCACGTCACGTAGACGAGGCACGACCACCGTTTTACTCACTAGGAAACGGCTTCGGAAAAGCCTGAGCGCTGCCCACCTGTGCAGCCGCGGGACGGGGAAGCGGTTTCTTGGGAGGTCTCCCCGCGAGCCGCTCCTCTCACCTGTCTGCTCCTCGCCCCAGGGCGCAGGACCAGGACGGCCAAGCTCGGGGAGCCGCCAAAGCCAGGGTGGGGCACCGGTCCTCAAGGCCCGGCCTCTACTTCGCAGCCACGAAGCGCGCGGGTCGCCCTTGTCCAACCTGCGGACATGAAATTTCCCGGGACTGGTTGAAGAGGAGGCTCCAGAACTTCACGTCGCGTTCCAAATCGGAAACAGGTTTCCGGTGACACGGAAGCCCTAACCGCACAAACGGGGAGTTTCCTCCTCCCGAAGCCGGGTCAGACCGGCGGGCACCGGCGGGGACCGGCGCGGACCGCAGAGCGCAGGGATCCACCCCGCGCTTCCGGGCTTTCCCGCGCCGAACGGAACTGGGGCGGGGCCTCCAGAGCGCGCCCCGCGCGATTGGCCGGCGCCGCCGTCGCTCAGCGCTCCGAACGGAAGGGGCGGGGCTCCGCTTAACCGCGGGGTCCCGGAGCTTCCAGGCGGGTGGGAGGGGCGGGAGCGAAAGTTGCGGGCTTGGGAGCCGGGGGCCGCAGCTATGGAGCGGGGCCCCGCCGTGTCCCCCGGGTCTTCCCGCTCCTTCAAGGAGGAGCTGCTCTGCGCCGTCTGCTACGACCCCTTCCGCGACGCCGTGACTCTGCGCTGCGGCCACAACTTCTGCCGCGGGTGCGTGACCCGCTGCTGGGAGGTGCAGGTGGCGCCCACCTGCCCGGTGTGCAAGGACCGCGCGGCCCTCGCCGACCTGCGCACCAACCACACCCTCAACAACCTGGTGGAGAAGCTGCTGCGCGAGGAGGCCGAGGGCGCGCGCTGGGCGGGCCCCCGCTCCCCTCGCCTCTGCCGCCCGCACCGCGGCCAGTTCAGCGTCTTCTGCCTCGACGACAAGGAGCTGCTGTGCTGCTCGTGCCAGGCCGACCCCCGGCATCAGGGGCACCGCGTGCAGCCGGTGAAGGACACTGCCCACGACTTTCGGGTAAGAGCGGCAGCGCGGGAGGTGGCCGAGCGCGCACGTGGCAGCCGGGGCCGCCCCGGATCTCCGCGCCCTGCCCCCCGCGGCCGGGACCCTCAGCGCCCCGCAGAGGGGCCGGCCCAGGGGGCTTGGGATGGGGGAAGAAAGAACGTAAGCAGGAAGTGTGGAAACGGGTTACCCGATGCTCCCAAGACGGCCCCACCCGCTTCTGAAGGGCTGAGACCGCGCACCCTCAATGCCCTTAGTGCCAGCAGAGTGCGACACGGCCGGCGTGAGGGGGACAGGTGTGGGCCACGCCCGGGAATCTTGGAGCTTCGCACTTTTAGAGGTGTGGGAATCCCAGACCTGGCCAGGGATGCGGAGCCTTAAGATGTCCCCAGAAGAGGTCACGTACTTCCCCAAGCCGGCCCTATGATTGTGCAGGAGTGGAGAGGCTCTTGGCCTCGCCAGCTGGTTTATTCTGAGTCACTCCCAGCGCCCGATGTCTCTAGCCCCTGTGGCTATAATAGAGTGAGCAACTTACAGGGCAAAGTAACATGGAGAATACTTTGGTATACGAAGGAAAAGGGGTCAGAAAAGAAGGATTTGCCAACTTGGGAGTTTTCAAAAATTTTGACTTTAGACCATTTTTTTTTTTTTCCGTTGTGATCCAGAACACCCAAATGTAAGTATCAGCGGAAACAAGAATTCTGTGAAAATGTCTATTGTACTCTGGCATTTTCTGTTATTTTATATTTATGTATTGTTTTATTTTAAAAAATTGCATGGAATGTGAGACATTAATTTATTCCCTCACCTACTAATGCTTGGGTCAGACCCGCTGGTCAGCTAGTAGGAAGCTGAGTGTATTGAAAAGGAGGCACTGCAAGAACCCTTAACGCCTAGTCTCCAGACATATTTTTTTTTAATGCTTTTCTTTAGAAATATCTAAAGTTAGAGTTTCATGGACATCTTGACAGAGTTCAGGTGAAGGGGAATGCCACCAATATGCATGTTTGATTACTACAGTAGCTTGCCAAAGGGATGACCCTATAACTCCTGTTGCCTTATTTGTTTAACAGTGGTCCACAACAATGCTTTTCCCCATTCCCACTGGCAGAAGTGCCAGGTCCTGATTTGGGACAGCTAAAGTAAGTGCTGGGCGTTCTGGGGGCTGGGACCGAGGTAGGGGGGCGCACCATGGATCAAGTCATGACTAATCACCATGGGGCTGGCACAGGTACAGATCAGGACAATGGGCAGGGGTCAAGGCCAAGAGCACTAAGGCAGAACCCCCAGGCCTGGCTAATCCAGAATTTAAGATCAGCGAGTCAGGTGTCAGGAAGCGCATATGGTCTAATGACAACTTCATGTTCCTTCAGCAGATGCCTTGTGCTGCTAGGTCCCAGGGCTACTGCAAGGCATGAGATAAACAACAATTCATACCTTCAAGGAACTTCAAGCAGAGGCCTGAGGGATGAGGAGGTGTTAGCCAGGTGAAGAGGTTGAGGGAGGGTATTTCAGGCAGAGGCAGCAGCATATGAAAGGTCCAGAAACTGGGAGGCTTGCTTTTCTAAGCACTAAGAATTTGGAAATACAGAAGAAGCCATGAGGCCTGGGACTCAGGCTTTATTCTAAAGACTGTAGGGAGCAGTAGGAGATTTGTTTTTCTTTGAGAGAGACACAGAGAAAGAGAGAGAGGCAGCGACACAGGCAGAGGGAGAAGCAGGCTCCATGCAGGAAACCTGATGTGGGACTCGATCCCAGGACTCCAGGATCATGCCCTGGGCTGAAGGCAGGCACTAAACCGCTGAGGCACCCAGGGATCCCCAGTAGGAGGGTTTTTTAAGCAGGGTTCTGATGCCGTCAGATTGATGGGCACCCAGGGCGACATGCAAGGACGCGGGGAGTCTAGTCCTAATAGATTGAAGGAGAATGCAAGCTAAGTGTGCTCAGCCTGATGCAGGGTGCAGCTCATTCAGCATGATAGACAACTATGTGCTATGTTGTGTTCTGGGACCTATTAGGGGCGCTGAGGCTGCTGAAGTAAGACAGAGCCCTGACTCTGTGGAGCTTATAGGATAGCAGGGGACGTCAGACAGTATATGGACAAGTTCTGCGTGACTGGGCACAGAGCAGTATGAGAAGGCTGGAGAGGTGAGATGAGGCCGGAGGGGCTTCCGTCCTGGGCCGTGGTGGTCCCTAAAAGCTTTTAAATAGGGACTTTGTGAGGAGACATGCTTTAGAAAGATCAGTTTGGCAATCATGTGAGGAATTTGACAAAAAGAGGCAACATACTAGCCAGCAAGAGTAATTGTACTATCAAGCACTTTTTGAGCACTTACTGTGTGCCAGGTGCTTTTGAGTGTTTACACATCAACAAATTTAATCCTCACAAAAACCCGATGTGGTTGCATATTAATTTCCTGTTGCTGTTGTCATAAATTGCCACAAACATGTCAATTTGACATGGCAGAGACATATTTTCTCATAGTTCTGGAGGTGAGGTTAGAAGTCCTAAAATCAAGGTGTTGGCAGGGCTATGTGCCTTTTGGAGACTAGGCTTTATCCAGCTTTTAGAAGCTCCTTCCTCTGTCTTTAAAGCACATCATTCCAACTTCTGTTTCTGTTGTCCATTGCCTTCTGTGACTGACTCTACTGACTTTCTTATAAGGACCCTCTGATGACATTGAGCTCACCTAGACAATCCACGATAATCATCTTAAAATCCATAATGTAATCACATCTATAAAGTCCCTTTTTGTCATATAAATAATACAGTCACAGGTTCTAACTTTTAGGGTGTGGACATCTTTATTCAGCTTGCTACAGGTAGGTACTACTTCCCCCATTTTACAGACAGTGACCCTATGTCTCAAGTTAAGTAACTTGTCCAGAGTCACAGAGCGAGTACAACAGAGTTCCTTGGGGCCTTGTTCAGCCCCTACTCTGGTCATGGACTTGGAGAGAAACTTCTCTGGTCCCCGGTTAAAACCTTCCCTCCTGGCTCTCCGTTCTGGTAGCTGTGAGGGCAACTGATGATGTGTGGGTTTTGAAGAGGCCTGAATGGATAGGAACCACTATCCTACTGTGTGTGTGTGGCACTGTAGGTTCTGTAGAGAAGCCCCTGGCTTCTTTGAGTCAGATAGGCATCACTAAATAATAATCCCACTAGTTTTACAATTTCACACCGACATCTTGTGAAGGACAGTGTAGGAGCTTATAGACTGCTGTAACAAGAAAGCCCACTCTTGTCTGGTGGGAAGTGATTTTCAGAGACCAGAAGGCTCAGGAGGAGTTGGCTAAGGGAGGGGCAGCAAGCAGCGGGCGCAGGGCCAAGGGCAGGGTACGCAGTAGTCCAGAGACGTCTGGATAAGGAATGAGAGTGTCCAGGGCAGATCCCAAGGGGCATCAGGCCATGTTAAAGATCAGAGATTTTGTCCTAAGTACTGATGGGAAGGACCTGCTGAGATATCCAAACCAGAGCACAAAGTGGTTGAACCAGAGCGCTGGAATGCATGTTGGAGCTTGAAGGGACATCTTCTAGCACATGTTTCTCAACCTTGAATAATGTACCCATTCTTAAAGGAAAACCTGTTCCAACGCTGCGTCTTAAAGCATATTCCGTACATATAAATACTAAACTAGTTTAAATGCCTCTCGTTGCACACAGAGGCGACAACAAAAGTTGAGATTAAGCACAAACAAAACTAAAGTCAATTCAGATCTAAAGTACTCATCACAAGACTTTATTTTGCTTAAATGAAAGCATTGCTCTTGGTGGCTATGAGGCTAGTCTGGCAATAGTTGTGAGACTCCTTTACTGTCTTCTAAGTGATTATTTGATTTGACAGCCTAAATTTCCCTCATTAAACATCCAAAACTTTTCCTGTGATACACTTGGCCTTCATTTAGATCTAGCACCTCCTTCACGCATTAAGTGAATTTCCATTCTTTGCTTATTAGACCAAGACAATGAAAGTAGTATAGATTGGTGTCAAGGAAGTTGTTAACAAATACAAATGCTGGCACCAGAGTTGGAGGAACTGAAAGCGTGTGTCAGCACTGTTTACAAGGTGATGCGGAAATGGTTTACCTTAGTTTCGGGTTTTTTTGTTGTTGTTATTGAATGAAAACACTAATTGAGAACTTCCTTGGAAAACTTGGAGATTCCCGAATACATAAGCCCGGAGCCATGGAGCACTGTGGGGAGATGATTCCATTTCACTAGTGAGAAGGCAGAAACTTGGAGAAATACAGCAGTTCATGGTGGTGGTGGGGAATGGGAAGGGTACATCTAGGATCAGAACTTGTATTTCCTGACTCCCAGTCTGGCGTTTGCTCTGCCTCGCATCTTGAAGACAAGGCTGCCTGGAACCCCTGCCAAATCCCAGGCCTTGAACTGCCTTGTCCAGACCCCTTCCTCATGTGGAGTGACTTGAGAGCCAATCTCTGCCCTCCAGCCTCTGTACCAACCCCAATCCATTCCCCATCTGAGGTTCCCTTCTTAAAATTAGTCTGGCTGAATCTTACCTCAGGAATATTCCATGTTTTCCTTAAGTTTTTCCTCCCTACCTTCCTGGCATTTCTTTCCCCCAAACTCACTCCCATCTGGATCCCCCTGCTTATGTTCTGGGTACTACTACATCCAAGTTGTGTGGAAGACATTTACTGCCTGCTTAATAAGGCATGTGCCCAGGGGGCAGGGGTGGGAGCTTACTGAACACTGCTCACTGAGGCTCCTGAGTTAGGGGACCCCGGCACTAGGCATCGTATTGGACCCCTGCTTCAGGAGGAGGCCTGAACCCCAAGGAGGAAAGAGAGAATAGGAGACTGGGTTGGAGTTGGATAAGAAAGGGACCTGGGCAAGATCAAGTTGTCTTGGGATGCATTTATGCTATCCATTTAAGAAAACTGGAGAATAACCAGTAGGAGAGAGAAATTACCCACCACCAAGTGGCATTTAATAGTAGTGAGAGCCAAAACATGCCTGATGTGCTCCTATAAGCACTTTATGTGGATGGACCAGTGGGAACCTCACAGCAATCCTGCACGCTAGGTAGTCTCATCTCTCTTGCCCACATGAGGAAGGAATTTGCTCAGAATCACATGCTACTAAACAGAGGAGTGGGGATTTGAACTTGGGAGGCCAAGTGCCAGAGCTCTTCACTGCTGTGTCAATTTGCCTGAAAACAAATGTTTGAAATAGGTAGGAAAAATGGTTAGAGGCAGATCCTGGAAAGCCTGGTGATGGGCTTAGGTAAGCATGAACAGACAACTGCATTCTTCATCTTTACGGTGAAGTTTAAGAGTCTGTAGAACCTTTCATAACCTCATTTTTAAGGTATGGAGCCTGACTGCGAGCCAGTGAGAGAACAAGCTTTTGCCAGAGTTCTCACCAGTGGTTAACAACAAAGACAAAGGTATAAATCAGGTCTCCTAACTTTGAGTCCAGGAGGCAGTGTGGTATAGGGGAAACAACACAGGCGTTTCATGTACTTCTTGATTGGGTGGCTAGGTAGTTGAGCATCTACTCTGCTGAGACCTGGGGAGATGCATGGATAGGACACTTTCTACCCTTGCAGGGCAAGCGTCCTTTCTTTCTGCAAAGGTTCATTGGACACCATTCTGCTGGCCCAGAGGACTTACCCTTTCTTGGAAGCCTGAAGCCTTTCCTGGGAAGTGAGTTGATTACCTAGGGTACTAAGTGGGACGATAGAGGTGTACCTAAGAACTGTGAGAGCCCTTGGGATGCACCTGACCTCTACTGGGGAGATAAAAATGCCTCTCTGGAGGAAGTGAAAAGAGCCTGAGCTGAATTTTCAAGGCCATGTTGAGATAGTCGGGTGGTGGTGCAGACGGGAATTGGTCAGAAGTGACAGCATATGTAGTAGGGCCTTGGAGGACAGAAAACCTGTCTTCGGCTGGACAGCCCTGACTACAGACATGACTAGCACTTTGATAGGTACCGCAGGGGTGCTATGACAATCTTGGGAAATAATATTTATTATTTTTCTTATCTACACCTGTCTCATTTTCTGTTATACCACGTAGCACTTGTGTTAATGGACATTTTGGATAAAACAATTTTGTAAAATCCTTAGGGTATTATATATACTATTGGAAAATTTTGCTTAAGGAATCAAATTGTAATTTTTTAAAATAAACAATGTAGACTATATAATCACATTCAGAATCCTTTAGTGTAAATAAAAACTCTCTGTTTTGCATGTTTATAGATAAGTAATCCTGAGTGTGGTCATTTGAAACTAAAATCAGAGCTCATTTGGTGTTTTGGGCTTGGGGTCTGGGCGATGCTCCGCATGTGTCATGGGCCATTTAGCTCCATCCAGGGCAGTGATGATCCATATTTGTCCTGACAGGCTTCACACCAGAGCTCCCTCTAGTCAGCCAGCAGTTTCTGCTCATTCGGGGCACTCTGGACTACATGCAGTCCCTGAACGGTCCGTCCAAGTGGTTACAAGTATGTTTAAAATCAGAATATCTAAAGCAAACATGAAAAGTGTATTGTTTAGATTCATTTGAATTTATACTTTTTATGTGCAGTATTTCCTAGATTAATCACTAAATGTATGGAAAGGGAAAAGGTGGAATAAAACATGCATAATAAATCCCCAAAAAGGGAAAGGAAGAACTGAACAAGTGGGTCGAATGGCACAGAACAAGTTGGTAGGTTTAAAAGCAAATGTATTGAGTAATTATGTTAAATATCCAGTTGAATGACAAAAGTTGCCATATAGGAAAACAACCCAGTTCTGTGCTACTTAAATATGGTAATATTTAACCATATTTAAATATTTAATGTCACATATTTAAATATGTGACAATAGATGATGAAAATACATTTGTTGAAATTCAGTATACGATTTAAAAAATTAGCAAACTAGAAAAGAAGGAAACTACACTAATCTGATTAAGGATACCTACTGAACAGCAGCAAACAACAGCAGATACTGTATTTCATGGTAAAACATTGAAAGTTTTCGGGCAGCCCCGGTGATCAGCAGTTTAGTGCCGCCTTCAGCCCAGGGCCTGATCCTGGAGACCTGGGATCGAGTCCCATATCGGGCTTCCTGCATGGAGCCTGCTTCTCCCTCTGCCTGTGTCTCTGCCTCTCCCTCCCTCTCTCTGTGTCTCTCATGAATAAATAAATAAATAAAATCCTTAAAAAAAACATTGAAAGTTTTCTCATTGGGTTCAAGAAAAAAAAAACAAAAATGCCCATTATGGCCTAATGTATTTAGTTTTGTACTAAAGATCCTAGCTAATTAAGTAAGTCAGGAATCATAAGTAAAAGGTATAAGGTTAGGAAAGAGGGAAACTACCTTGGCGTGATACACAAATAATATGATTGCATATATCTGCATAGAAATTTATGTTGCAGAGAAAATAAAAATATATTACAGATAAATTATGGATGTAGCTGAGTTTAGAAGAATGCTGTTTACACAACCAAAATTGACTGTATTTCTTTGTATTAGTAGCAAAAATAAAAAAACAATAGTATAAAAATTGGGTATCTAACAGTGAAATGGAATATAACAGTGCAACTATCTGGCAGAGAAAAATATATAATTTCATTGAGAGACATCAAACAGGAAGTGGCAAGATATACTATGTTCATAGATGAGAGGACTCAGTATTTAAAGATGTCAGTTTTCTCCAAACTGATCTGTAGAGTCAGTACTATGCAAATCAAAATTCCAGTGTGATATTTCATGGAATTTGGCAAGCTGGTTCTAATATTTGCATGAAAATTCAAAGGGCCAATGAATGCCAAAACATTCTTTGGAGACATTTAGCTCTTAGTTTATTTTACAGCCACAGAAATTAAGGCTCTGTGATGTTGGCAGAGGACAAACAAACAGTTGGGCCAGGGAAACAAACTAGAGAACTGGAAATAGATCTGTTTGATATATGGTTGAGATGGCCTGTATGTTAGTGGGGAATGTTAGTACTCCAAATAATGGTTGTGAGGCAGGGAGCTCCCAGCTCACACCACTCACAGGATAAACTCCAGGTTATCCATGCAGGACCTAAGTGAGAAAGGAAAGTCATAGAGCTTAAAATAAATAATATAGGAGATTATCTTTTTGATCCTAGGATATAGAGGGTTTTTTTGTTTTGTTTTGTTTTTTGGGTTTCTTTTAGCAGTTTGGGAGGGGAGGAGGTATTTTTAAGACAAAACCAAGGAGCCCTAATTCTAAAGGAAAAGAGTGATAAATTTGACCATATTGAAATTAAATATAAGTGATACAATAGAACATACTTATACATATAACCCATGAAAGACATACATTGCACATTTATAATGAATTTGCAAACCTGTAGGAAAACGGCAGGCACATCCATTGAAAAATGATCAAAAGATTTGAACAGGTATTTAAAAATAAAGATACAAGTGGTGAATAAACATTTTTTCTTAACATCGCTTATGTGGTATAAACTGGTTCAAATGCTTTCGAAAACAGTTTGTCATGATATACTGAAGTTGAAAATACACCTGTGGCCCATTCCTGCCCCCAGAAATATTTTGCACAGTGACAAGTGTACACGTGTGCCAGGAGATGTCTATAAGAAGATTCATGCTATTTGTATTACTTGAAGATTGTAAATGACCCAACTGTCCATGAACACCAGAATAGGGAAGTGATTGTGGTGTGCGGACTACAGTTCAACAATGAATAGTGAACTTACATACAATAACATTTGAATCCTACAAACTTTAATGTTAAGGTAAAAGGAAACAGCACACAAAAGAATGCATACCGAATGGCTCCATTAATATAAAGTTCAAAACCAGGCAAAACTAAAGTATATTATTTAGATGAGGGATGCATACATGGGTGATAGAACTATAAAGAAAAGCAAGGAAATGTTATACAAATTAGGATCTTTGCTTTCTTCAAAAGGAAAAAGGGAATAAAGATTGAGAAGGGACACATCCTGGGTGTGGTTACAGAGGTGTTCAGTTTATAACTACTTAAGACACATTTCTGTGTATTTAAGGCACGTTTATGTTTTATGCCAAAGTAAATTTGCCAACAAAAAGAGATTAAAAGGTAAAAACAACTCATTAAACCCGAGAGAAATTGAAGGGATTTCACTGAGGAAGGAACGCTCTTGGTAAATGATAAGAAAAGGCTAAAACTGCTGAAGTTTTCATTTTAGAGGCTTCTAAAATTTTGAAGTATAATTTATATTAATAAAATGCATAGATCTTAACTATTGAGTTTGAGGAGTTCTGAGTGTCACCCACACCCTATACTTGCCACCCCAAAGGAACTATAGAACATTTCTCTCACCTTGGAGAGCTCTCCTCTTCCCAGTCAGTCCACCAGGAAGCAACCACCTCTGATTTTTGTCAGAAAATATTCTTGCTGCCTGTTCTTGAGCTCCACATAAATGGAATGACACATACATATCTATTCTTTCGTATCTGGCTTCTTTCCATCAAAATTTATACACACACACAGGTGTACTCCTGTTACATGTGTCAGCAGTTCCTTTTTTATTGCAGAGTAGTTTACTGTTATACGAATATACCATAATTTATTCATCCATCTCTTGTTGATGGGCATTTGGTTTCCCGTTTTGGAATATCCATTAGTTTTTGTTTTTTAAGATTTTAATTATTTTGAGAGAGAGGGAGAGAGTGCATGCACGCACAAGCCTGAGGAGAGGCAGAAGGAGAGAGAGAAAAACTCAAGCAGACTCCCTGCTGAGCTGAGAGCCTGACAAGGATCTCCATCTCAGGACTGTGAGATCATAACCTGAGCCAAAAATCAGGAGTTGGATGCTTAACCAATGGAACCACCCAGATGCCCGAAATATCCATTAGTTTTTAAAATGTGTTAGTTTGCCATTTGTGGAAGGAAAATTCATGAACATGCTAGGTTATTGAAGGAATTGGGCAAAGTATTGACAGAATTATAAGCTGATTTTCTAGAACTAAAGAAAACTGACAACAAATTCAGGAATAAGATGACACATTCAGAAACATAAAAGGCAGGCAGACAAACATAGTAATAGCTCCCTGAGATAGGATGTGTAGTGTGGCTAAGAACATGGCCTTTAGATACAGTCAACAAAACTAAAAGACAACCTACAGAATGGGAGAAGATATTTGCAAATGACGTATCAGATAAAGGGCTAGTTTCCAAAATCTATAAAGAACTTATTAAACTCAACACCAAAGAAACAAACAATCCAATCATGAAATGGGCAAAAGACACGAACAGAAATCTCACAGAGGAAGACATAGACATGGCCAACATGCACATGAGAAAATGCTCTGCATCACTTGCCATCAGGGAAATACAAATCAAAACCACAATGAGATACCACCTCACACCAGTGAGAATGGGGAAAATTAAGAAGGCAGGAAACCACAAATGTTGGAGAGGATGCGGAGAAAGGGGAACCCTCTTGCATTGTTGGTGGGAATGCGCACTGGTCCAGCCACTCTGGAAAACGGTGTGGAGGTTCCTCAGAGTTAAAATAGACCTGCCCTACGACCCAGCAATTGCACTGCTGGGGATTTACCCCAAAGATACAGATGCAATGAAACACCAGGACACCTGCACCCCGATGTTTCTAGCAGCAATGTCCACAATAGCCAAGCTGTGGAAGGAGCCTTGGTGTCCATCGAAAGAGAATGGATAAAGATGTGGTTTATGTATACAATGGAATATTACTCAGCCATTAGAAATGACAAATACCCACCATTAGCTTCGATGTGGATGGAACTGGAGGGTATTATGCTGAGTGAAATAAGTCAATCGGAGAAGGACAGACATCATATGGTCTCATTCATTTGGGGAATATAAAAAATAGTGAAAGGGAATAAAGGGGAAAGGAGAAAAAAATGAGTGGGAAATATCAGAAAGGGAGACAGAACGTGAAAGACGCCTAACTGGGAGATGAACTAGGGGTGGTGGAAGGGGAGGTGGGCAGGGGGTGGGGGTGACTGGGTGGTGGGCACTGAGGTGGGCACTTGATGGGATGAGCACTGGGTGCTCTTCTGTATGTTGACAAATTGAACACCAATAAAAAATAAATTAAAAAAAAAACATGGCCTTTATTGTTGGACAGTTCTGAATACAAATCCCGGGTCTGCTGAAGTCTAACTGTATAATTTTGGCAAGTTACTCAACTCCTCTGGGCCTTATTTTCTCTCTGTAAAAAAGGAGTGTAGTGCCTGCCTTGCAAGAATGTAAGAATTGAATAATGTGATACCTCTTAAGTACTTTAGTACGTGATGCATAGTGCATGCACAGTAATGACTGCTTGTTACTAATAGAATCATTGGTGGATCTCATCAACTCACACCTCATTTTGGGGTTGGTCTTTGCTGTAGGACACCAGAACTCTCCAAGTGCATCAGGAGTTTGGGAAAGGACAGGGCCTATTGACCCCGCCTCCCATCTTCGTCCACCTGTAACACCCAAGCCATCAAGGTTGAAGGCAGAAGGCTGGGCTGGGCTGCACACCCCTGAGTAATGTGTGAGGGCAGCGGCTTCACTCCTCTTATCCATGCTTATTTGGCAAATCACAGGATTGTTTTGGACTTTCTCATATGATTTTGTAACAAAACATCTCGTCCCACAAAACATCGAGGATGAGATTTCTCTGGTCTTGTGAGATAGTCATACTGATTTTATTTTGCTGTTGAGGAGGCACCTTAGAGATACTATTATACAGAAAACAAAACAAATCTGTTCTCAATATCATAAAAATAGCCAAAATGATTAGAAGAGAAAACCTGCAGAAAAATGAAATCAGTCGTCATTTTCTGGAGTACAGCAGTTAATAGTCTGGAGCAGGCAAACAGCCTAGTGACACATGACAGATCACCTCCGAAAGTCGTGGTTTAAAACAAGAAATATCTATTATTTCATGGTTCCTGTAGGTCAGGACTCGGGGCATGACTTAACTGGGTGTGTCTGCCTCACATCTCCCCCAATGCTGCCGTCTTATTTGAAGGTTCAAGGGGATCAAGATCGCCACTCAAGCTCCCTCCCTCGTGTGGCTGCTGGCAGGATGACAGTCCTCATGGGCTGCTGGTTGTCGGCCATCCCTCCATAGGCTGGATCCCAGTGTGGCACCTGGCTTCCATCGAAGTGGGCAAGCAGTGGAAGGCCAGCAGGGGCGTGCACCGACTTTTAGGCACCTCACCTGAGAGGTGATATCCCTTTGCTCTTGCCACATTCTGCTGGATAGAAGCAAGTCACCAGGTCCAGCCCACGGGGAGCAGATTCCACCAGGGCATGAACCCCCAGAGGTGGGGATCACTGGGGCCATTTTAGAGGCTGCCTCCTTCAAGCTTGCCATCTGTTCCCCAGTGGTTCCTGTCCCCCCAGCATGCTGAATATATTCACCCCCTCCCAAGATCCCCCAATGTCTTACCCCACTATAGCATCAGCTCTTAAATCTCATCATTTGAATCAGGTCCAGGTAGGGATGAGGCTTTTCAGGACAGATCTGCATTATCTATTGCTGCATAACAATTTGCCCTCAAATTTGGAATCTTAAAGCAATAAACTTTGCTATTGGATAGGAGGGAGGGATCCCCAGGGGCCATCTTAGGGGCTGCCTACCATCATTGTCTAAGTTCATATCCTCGTCCTGCCACATGCTAGCAGTGGGCTCTGGGGCTAGTCACTTCCTTTTTATGTGCTTTTGGTTTTGTTGTTGTGATTGTTTTTTAATGTATAATATGAAGCTAATGATATTACTTACCTAATAGGGATAAAGTGACAATGAAGTGACATAATTTGTAAAATAAGTAGCACATTCCCTGGCAAATAGTAAATGCTCAATAAATGCTAGTCATTTATAATTCACACCATTAGAATTGTTACTATTTTTCCAAAGACACACTTGGTAGGCTTTCTCAGAATGAGGAGAGAAAAGGATAAAGATGGAGAGAAGCGGATAGGTCTTGAACACAAAAGGTAGAAGTCCAAGCTAAACCTGGTAATGGTTCTTCAAGGAGTCCAAGGAGATCAGAGCAATAATGGTAAAGTTTAAAAAACAAAACAAAACAAAACTATGAAGCCAAAAGTATTTGATTAAAGCAGCGATTAAAGTATTTTGCATAGCCCGTGCACTATTGGAATATTGCAGTAAGGTGGTGATGTGGGAGACATGTCATTTAAATAAGGCCCTATAGAAATAACTGGATTGCCCTATAATCAGACCTGTTCATTACTGACTGCAGGCCGGTCCAATTTAGAAAGGCATAAAGGGAGCCTGTGTGTGCATTGTTTATATAGTTGATACACAGCTCAGGGGTTCATGGACAGCCTGGACCAGCTTTTGGCCTGAGTGGGATGACCTATGCCATACTGTGCCCAACTTGAGAGGGAACAGATCATTTACTTCCTTGGCCCTGTCTCCCCATCTGTACCAGGTATAAAAAACAAAGGGGTCGTTTAGAAGGTGTCTGAGAGGGCTTTAGACTAACAACCAGATTCAAAGCCAGGGCTATGTGCTACAATGCATGGACAGACCGGTTGAGTAAATGTGGTGGAGTTGTACCCACAGTGAAGTGAGACTCCAGTTGCAAATGGAGTATGTCCTCCCCCTGCCTGGTCACCAGCTCTGATGTTCCTCCTCCTTGTTCCTCACGGCAGGCCAAGTGCAGGAACATGGAGCACGCACTGCGGGAGAAAGCCAAGGCCTTCTGGGCCATGAGGCGCTCCTACGAGGCCATTGCCAAGCACAATCAGGTGAGTACTCCAGCTGGGTGGGGAGATGGTGGTGGGGGAGGCCGGGGAGGGGGGCTGGCCCAGGCTGTGGGTGTTGACACAGATTCAGCCTTCCCTAACCGTGGGAGCTAGCATATAGTCACATCCTAGGTCACTGCCACACTATGGCCTCTATATATAGCTGGGCATGGCCATACCAGCAGCCCTGGCAGCGCAGCGCCTTGAAAAGTTACTTAAGCCATCTGCACTATGGTTTCAGAATAACTTCAGGACGTGCTGCACTTGACCATCTATCCAGCTGCTCAGGCTGCTTTCCTTCTTATTCCCCGGGTCCACTCCATCAGCAGTCCTGGCCTCTCTAACTACAAAATGCATCATGTCCACCCAACAGTGCTCTGTTTCCATCACCACCCACCATCTTGGCCATGTCTCCATTGTTTCTCACCTGGTCTCCTACTTGGGCCCCAGGCTTCCACTCTTGTTCTGCAGTCCATCTCCACAGAGAAGACTGATCTTTTAGAAAAATGCATTGATTGCATCAGTCCTCTGCTTACAACTGTCCTGTGGCTTCATCACCCTCATAATCCAGACTCCTCACCATGGCCTCCAAGGCCCTGATCCAACCCCTACCTGCGCCTCGGCTTCGTCTCCTCCAATGCTTGGTTCCAGCCACATTGGCCTTCTTCCTTTCCCTCAAATGAACTAAGTCTCTTCTCCCTGGATCTCCCATAAGAAGCAGCTTGTCCTTAAGATCTCAGCTCAGACATCCCTTTGGAGAAGCGTTCCCTGATCATCTTACCCAAGTAGTCCTTCACTTTACTTGCTCTTGTATCACCCATTTTGGTGTCTTCAGAATACTTCATTACCTGCATTTAACTTTTTGTTATTTATTTTTTAATTTACTCCCAGTAGAATATAATGAAAGCAGGCTACACTAGTATCTGAGAGTTCTTGGTACATGATAGGTGATCAATAAATGTTTGTAAATTGAATGAATGAATGGACTTCCCTTTCCCCCCCCCCACTCTCATTGTTTGTACCTTGGTGTGGTCTCTTCCTCTGAGTCTTGTGTGGATTGGCAGCTGGGTTTCTGACGGTTGTGCTGGCTTTGCTCTGTGACTCCCTGGGTGACTACTGCTACTAAGTACTGCTCAGCTAAGACCCACCTGTGCCAGTGTGAAATGTTGGGATGGCCAGGGCAGAAATTGCAGAGCAGAGCTACTTTCAAACCCAAGCCTTGTTTTCCAGGCACATCTGTTACCCACTCCAAGCTAACCCCCTCATCTATTAAAAAAAAAAAAAAAAAGACAATTCTGTCTTATTGGGAAGTTTTTAAATGTTCCCTTGAGGTTAATGCATGTCCTTCGCCATTTCTCATGTCTTACAGACCAAAAAACTGATTTGAGAGGCGTTTTTTCACTTCTCCAATGAATCATTTTGTCATCTTGTCAGAGCCATAGCACATGTTGAGCTTCTAGTCCAGACATGAAGTGACTGGCCTGTCATGGCCAGAGCACATGTTGTTTCTTTCCCTGTAGGCACCATGGAATCATGGAGCTTCACTTCTGTCACTTGAGTTCCTTTTGTGGCCAGCCCCATTCACCTGGCTGGCCTTGTGTGGGACTGCAGTGGCAATGCCTGGGTCATGTCCGTATGTCCAGTTGATAGCACCTGTCTGCCTGTCCCAAGCACTGTAGCCCTCTGATGTGCCTGGTGTAAAGATTCCAGGATTCCCATGTGCTCATGTTTCTTCCCTAGATCCAATCAGTGCAGGTAGATGAGGGAAGTGAGTAAGCTTTGAGGCTTACCCCTTTATTTATTTATTTTTTAAAGATTGTATTTATTTATTTATTTATTTATTTATTTATTTATTTATTCATGAGAGATACAGAGAGGCAGAGACACAGGCAGAGGGAGAAGCAGGCTCCCTGCTGGGAGCCTGATGTGGGACTCGATCCCAGGACCCAGGGATCATGACCTGAGCTGGAGGCAGACATTCAACCACTGAGCCACCCAGGTACCCCAAAGCTTACTCCTTTATTGCCAGCAGGAAGGATGATTGGACTTAACTTTTGCACTGGCAGGGTTTTCCTGCCTGCTGTTTTTTATCTTCCTGTGGGACAAAGATCATCCCAGATTTCACTGTCTTTCCCACCATGAATGGTCAGTCTTTTAGGCCTGACGTTTCAACAGTGCCATCCATCCCTTCTCATTTGTAGTTCTTTGACTGTTAGTTTATACACTTTTTTACAAATATAAAGCCATTTGTGTTTCTTCTGTGAATGCCAACTCGCATGCTTTTTTTTTTCTTGGAATATTTGCCTTTTCTCCTAGTGGATTCGTAAGAGTGCTTTGTATGTAAGAAGAATAATTGTTATAACACGAATTTTGAGTTGTTTTCCCAGTGGTCTTCTTGAAATTGTATTTATGTATTTAACTTTATTAATAGACTCCTGCAATTCAAAACTTCCTTTTATGTCTGTTCAATGGTCTCATTTTTCTCTGAGGCTTCTTGTTTTTTTATTACAAAAGGTCTCATTCCAAGACAAGAACTATTTCTCTGCTTTTTCTTTGAGTGTATTTATGGTTTTGTTTTAACTTTTTTTTTTAAACCTTTTTAAAAAAATTTGAAAGAGAGAGAATGAATGACAATGCACAAGTGGGGAGAAGAGAAGCAGATTCCCCACTGAGCAGGGAGCCTGATGTGGGGCTCGATCCCAGGTGGGATCATGACTTGAGCTGAAGGCAGACCCTTAACCGACTGAGCCCCCCAAGTGCCCCTGTTTTAACTTTTTAAAAGCCTTTTGTAGTTATGATATATTGTGAATGCTTTAGTTTTAAAATAAATACTTCCTAGTCCTCTTTTGGTAAGCCTCTGGATCAGACGGATTTGAAATCCTAAGGTCAGAAGGCAAATAATTTTTAAAAGTCGTTATTTGCAACAGCTCATTTCTGTGATTCAGGATTTCCCTTGCTCTTGTGCACTGAACCAAGATACAGAACATGGTATTGAGAAAGATCCAGATGACAGGTGCTCTCTATAAGCAGATTTGATCTGATTTTTTAATTTATCAAGACGACCTCATTACGCTGTGTGATTTAAACTTACAAATTTGTGCTAGTACACTGCATATTTTATCTATTGAGGTTCTACCCACAGTTTCTTTTTAAAAATGGAGCTCTTTTGTTAGAAACCTGAGAGTTCTGAGGTCAAGTGCTGCCTACGAGATTCCCTCTGAACCTGACCCTCCGTGGCTCTGTCCTGCCCTGTGTTGTAGGTGGAAGCCACCTGGCTGGAAGGGCGAATCCGGCAGGAGTTTGACAAACTTCGTGAGTTCCTGAGAGTAGAGGAGCAAGCCATCCTGGACGCCATGGCCGAGGAGGCGAGGCAGAAGCAGCGTCTGGTGGAGGAGAAGATGAAGCAGCTGGCAGAAGACACGGAAGCTCTGGCCCGTGAGATTGAGCGGCTGCAGGTGGAGATGAAGGAGGATGATGTTTCTTTTCTCATGGTGAGGGGCTCACCGTCTGGCTTCAGGGACAGGGAGCAGGTGTTCAGGAGCCGGTGGAGACCAGCGGCCCCGGCCCACCCAGTCTTCCCATAGTGTTGGGGTGCTGGGCCAGAGGAGCCCCCAGAGGAGGTGCTCTGCTTGTCAGGAGAGGTGATGGATGAAAATCCAAGAGGGTTTTTTTCTCTGGGATTTTCATCAGAGCGGAGTTCCTGAGGGCTTCTTCACTTCTCTCTGCTTCACTCTCTTTTCCTTCTCCCTCTTCCTTTCTCCCTTACACTCTTGCTCTCTCTCTTTTCATTTCTTCTCTCTCTTCTCCTTAATACAATGGAGTACCTTTTAAACAAGGTGGAAAAGTTGCAAAGGTGGTACTGGGTGCCCCGTATACCCCTCCTCCTGGTTTCTCCCATTGTTAACACCTTATATTGCCTTGTGGCACATTTGCCCGTAGAAAGTTGACCTTGGTGCATTATAATTAACTCAACTCTAGACTTATTTGGAATTCACCAATTTTTGCATTAATATCCCCTTTCTGCTCCAGGATCCAATCCAGGGACCCACATTGCATTTAGTTGTCCTGTCTCTCAGTCTCCTCTGGTCTGTGACAGTTTCTTATTCTTTCTCTGTTTCTCATGACCTTGGCAGTCCTGAGGTGTGCTGGCCAGATAGCCTGTAGTGTTTTTCCACTCTGGATTTGTCTGATGTTTTTCTCATGAGTAGACGGGGATTATAGGATTTTATAAAAAAACAAAATGGAATATTCTAAAATTATACAATTAATTTTAATTTTTAAATTTAAATAGGATGTTTTGGTATTCTCTATTGCTTCTTTAAGAGGATGACTCCATTGTCTCATTAAAAAATATATATTTAGTTAATTAAAAAAATTTTTTTTTCACATACCCCCTCCCCCACCTCCTGCCCTCCCTCCCCCTCTCCCCCTCCAATGAATCACTGGGTCTTTATGGAGATGTTTCTGTAGCTGGAAATCAGTCAGGGTAGCAAGCTATCTCCTCTACTTAGAACAGCTGAACTGTCTGGAAAGGGGAGACTTTGGAGAGTGGGTTGAGAAGGGACAGGTATGTCCTCCATTGAGGCCAGGTGTCACATGCTAGCTAGGGACTGTTGCGGGTTCTCTGCCTGATACAGGGCTTTGAACAGTGATGTCTCCTGTCCCCAAAATGCCCCTGATGACAAAATCATTTAGTAGGTTCTAAAAACTAGATTCCTTGCTGTTTCTGTTTAGGATATTGGGAGTGTCGTCTTGGTCCAGTACCCAGTGTGCTTTCAGAAATTTTTTTTTTAATGTAACAGCTTTATTAAGATAGAATTCACGTACTATATAATTTACTCCTTTAAAATGTACAATTTGGTGCTTTTTACTCTGTTCACAGAGATGTATAGCCATTACCACCATCCGCTGCAGAAACAAAAAACCTCACACCCTCTAGCTATCACCACCCCAGCCCCTGCCATCAGCCCTCAGCAAACGCTAAAGATTTGCCTGGTCTGGACACTTGCATAAATGATTTCCATAAATGGAGTCGTATAATATGTAGCCTCTTGTGACTGGCTTCTTTCACTCCACATCCTGTGGCAGGATGCATCAGGAGATGGCCGAATAATATTGCATTGTGTGGATATACTGCATTTTATGTGTCCATTCTTCAGTTGACAGACATTGGGGTGGCTTCTGCTTTTAAGCTATTATGAATGACAAGACTGGAAATATTCATGTGCACATTTTTGTATAGACTTACGTTTTCTTTCTTTTTTTTAAGATTTTCTTTTTATTTATTTATTTATTTGAGAGAGAGAGAGAGAGAGAGAGAGAGGCAGAGACACAGGCAGAGGGAGAGGCAGGCTCCATGCCTGGAGCCCGATACGAGACTCGATCCTGGGACTCCAGGACCAAAGGCAAGCACTAAACCGCTGAGCCACCCAGGGATCCCCTAGACTTACGTTTTCATTTCTCTTGATTATGTGCCTAGGAATAGATGTACGGAATCATATGGTAACTTGTAACTTAACTATTTGAAGAGCTGCCAGTCTGCTTTCCAGGCAACTACATGGACTTTATATTCTCATCAACTGTATGTGAAGACTAATTTCTCCACATCTTTGCCAACACTGACCTTTTCTTATTTTTCTTCTAGTAGCCATTGCAAGGGTGTGAAATGGTCTCTCATTGTGACCTTAATTTGCATTTCTCTGATGGCTAATGATGTTGAGCGTCTTTTCAGGCCATCTATATATCTTTGGGGACCTGTGCATTCAAGTCCTGTGTCCATTTTTTAAATTGGGTTGCTTGTCTTTTTGTTGTTGAATTATAAGGGTTTTTCTATATTAAGCATATTAGACTTTTATCAGATATATGATTTATTGATAGTTTCTCCCATTCTGTGGGTTATTTGTTGTTTTGTTGTTTATTTGTTATTTTGTTGTTTTTTGGGTAACTTCCTTTGAAGTATGGAAGCTTTTCACATTGATGGAGTCTAGTTTATCTGCATTTTATTTCCTGCTTGTGCTTTTGGTGTCATATCTAAGAAACCATAGCCTAATCCAAGGTCATGCATTTTATAGGCTTAGCTCCTTGTTTAAAGTTTTGAATTAATTTTTAAAATTTTTGTATCTAGTGCAAGGTGGAAATCCTTGTTTATTCTTCTGCATGTGGATATCCAGTTGTCCCAGCACCATTTACTGAAGACTATTCTTTCTCCATTGAATGAATGGTTTTGGCACCCTGTAGAAAACTAATTGACAGTAAATATGAGGGTTTACTTCTTGACCTTCCGTGTCCATTGATCTATGTCTGTCTTTATGCTAGTACCACACTATCTTGACTACTGTTGTTTTTAATACGTTTTGGAATTGGGAAATGGGAACCACCAACTTTGTTCTTGCCCAGAATTGTTTTGACTATTCTGGGTCCCTTGAATTTCCATATGAATTTTTGGATCAACTTGTCAGTGTCTGCAAAGAAGCCAGCTAGAATTTTGATGGGAATTTTGTTGAATTTGCAGGTCACTTTGGGGAGTATTGCCATCTTAGCAATATTAAATCTTCTGATCCATGAACATGGGATGTAGGCCTCCTTTTGAGATCAGAAGCTTACATGCTTTTTGTTTTTTTGTTTGTTTTTTCTTGTGTCTATGTCTCTGTTTTTTGTTTTTTTTTGTTTTTTTTTTTCTCTTTTAGAAACACAAAAACCGAAAACGCCGGTAAGTTGCCGAGGCTGGTGGAGGGGAGGGGAAAAGCAGGCAGAAATACCAGGGGTGCCAGCTGCAGTGGCTCCAGGGCCAGGCAGGTAATGATGCCAGCTGGGTGTCATACAGAGGGAGTGGCAGGGGCTGGCCAGGTAGAGAGAGCCCTCTTTTAAGGCATGACACTTCGATTGGCACTGGTGAAGTATTGTTTTCCTGTGTGTAGAAAATGATCATGCACTGTGCAGAGAAGGGATGTGTCATCCTGCACACAGCTTGTATTTCTCAGTGGGTCCTCCTAACATTGAGGTTTGTTTCTTGGTTAACATCTTCCTCTGAGAGTCTCAGGGCACACTGGTTTGTGTTGATGTCTTTTGGTTCACAGTGATGAACTATATCCCAGTCAGAGCTGCACAAGGATGGGGGAAGAGAATGCTTAGGGGAATAGTGAATTTCCTGTCACTGGAAGTGTTTCAGGCCAAGGCCAATGAAACCTTGAGAATTGGGACTAGAAGACCCTTCTGACTCAGACATCCCATGTGCAGATGTATAAGTGAGATTTTTGCCCACAAGGATGGGGACTGTGTCTGAGAACCTCCTATTTATATTTATCCCCACTGGGGCAGGTGGAGTCTGTGTACTGGATGCCAAGGAGCTTGGAGCAGCCTAGTTGGCCACTGGCTGATCATCAGGGATGCATAGGGTGGTCAGAAATAAGTCCTGTTGGCTGTTCTCAGCTGACCCAGTTAGGCCAGGATGCACAGCTTTGGCCCTGCCCACCAGGCCCACTTCTCCTTTCCCAGCCTCTTCTGCACCATGGAGCCTGAGCCCATCCAGCCTGGCATGCTCATTGACATCTGCAAGTATCTAGACTCCCTACAGTACCGCGTCTGGAGGAAGATGGTCACGTCTGTAGAATCTGGTGAGTGGGGGGGTGTGGGCAGGGGTTCCAGGAAGGGGTGGCACTTCATGCCAGGCAGAGAGCCAGCTGACTTCATCTCTTCCAGCTTCCCACCCTGTCGGACCTTCCCTAGCCTCTGTCAGACAGGTCCCTTGGTGCCCTCCACACCCCTTGCCCCACCGCTTAAACCTCTCTTGGCAAAACTCCTTCCTCTTGGGTCCTGACACTCAGCCACCTCTGCAGAAAGAGGAACTGGCTGCCCTCTCTATGCAGAACTGTATTGCGTGGGTAACGAAACGACCTATTTGAGTGTTTATGTGCCCTTAAATTCGTATGTGGAAGCCCTGACCTCTGATGTGATAGCATTTGGAGGTGGGGCCTTTGGCAGATGATTTGGGTTACATGAGGTCCTGAGTGTGGAGCCTTATGATGGGATGAGTGGCTTTTTAAGGAGAGGCACCAGAGATCTGGCTTCCTCTTCCTCTCTCCCTCCTGTGGCAGCCATCTGTAAGCCAGGAAGTGGCTTCACCAAAGCCCAGTGGCACTGCACCCCAGTCTCAGACTTCAGTCTCTAAAATTATGAGAAAGACACATCTGTTTAAGCCACTTGGTCTGTGGTGTTTTTATGTAGCAACCCAAGCTGACTGAGACATCATGGTTTTAAGAAGAGGAGAAGGGCAGTGACCCAGAGGAATGTCACGTGTTTCTCTAACTCGTCAGTTATGTGAGCATCCGGGACCCCCGTGTCTATGGTTTCCCATGGCTGCTGTAACAAAGGACTGCAGATTGGGACTGGATGTCTTCACATGACAGATCTACTTGCTCACAGTTCCAGAGGCTAGAAGTCTAAAATGAAGGTGTCAGCAGGGCCATGCTCCCTCTGAATCATCTGGGGAGATCTTTCTTTGCCACTTGCGAGCTCCGATGTTTGCCGGCAGTGCTTGGCGGGCAGCTGGAGCCCTGTGATGTCGGCCCCTGTCATCAACTGGCCTTCCCCCCTCCCGCGTCTGTGTCTCTTGTCGTTTTTTTGCTAAAAGACAACAGTCATACTGGTTTAAGGTCTGATCTCATCGTAAGCACATCTGCCATGACCCTGTTCCCAAATAAGCCTGCCTTCTGAGGTCCTGGCAGTTATGATGTCAACATCTTTTTGGTGGGACACGGTTCAGCCAGTAACACATCCCCTCTGCCCTAAACAGCTCCCTCTGCCCCCTGAGCCCAGGTGGGACCCGGTCAGTCGCTTTGGAGGGATGGAGGCATCAGCTGGCTTGACAGAGGGCGGCACGTGAGGTTTGCTGATATTCCCCCACTTCTCGCCTCTGCTTGCAGTGCCTTTCAGCTTCGATCCCAATACAGCAGCCGGCTGGCTCTCTGTGTCTGATGACCTCACCAGTGTCACCAACCAAGGCTACCGAGTGCAGGTGGAGAACCCGGAGCGCTTCTCCTCAGCGCCCTGCCTGCTGGGCTCCCGAGTCTTCTCTCAGGGCTCCCATACCTGGGAGGTGGACCTGGGGGGGCTGGCCAGCTGGCGGGTGGGCGTTGTGCGGCTGCGCCAGGACGCCGGTGCCGAGGGCCACTCGCATAGCTGCTACCACAACACCCGCTCAGGCTTCTGGTACGTGTGCCGCACGCAGGGGGTGGAGGGGGACCACTGCGTGACCTCGGACCCAGCCACATCGCCTCTGGTCCCGGCCATCCCTCGCCGCCTGCGCGTGGAGCTGGAGTGTGAAGAGGGCGAGCTGTCCTTCTATGACGCCGAGAGCCACTGCCACCTCTACACCTTCCACGCCCGCTTTGGGGAGGTGCGGCCCTACTTCTACCTGGGGGGTACACGGGGGGACGGGCCCCCCGAGCCTTTGCGCATCTGCCCCCTGCGCATCACAGTCAAGGAGGAGCTGGATGGCTGAGGCCAGCCTGGGGCCTGCCGGACAGTGCCTGGGACTTGTGTCATGGTCCAGCTTTCTTTCTGTCCTTCCTCAAGTCATGTTACCTCAGTAACCTCTGAACCATCTGCCTCTTTGCTAGGATCTTCCTGCTGACCACTCTTATCCTTTTCCTGTGGCTCCAGGAGAGCCGCCTCCTTCATTTCTGATCCCTTCTTCACTCGCACTTGAAAATCATCCAGGAGATACCTCACTTCCAGAGTCATGGCACCTTCAGGATGTGAATTTTCTAAATCCTAATTCCCAGATCTCTAGGGATAAAGTTTGCTTCTAGAATGGCCTGTTTTAAAATGTAGGTTTTATTTTCTCTCAGATCAAGAGAGGCTGCAGTTGGAAAGAGTTTGTTATTTACAGTTCCCAGGAGGAGGGCACCGCCATGCCATGGGGAGCATCATGAAGAGCGGCTGCCTGGGGAAGCACAGAGGGCTCCTTACGAGGCAGAGGGAGTTGGGGAAGCACAGGTAGGAGACTGTAGTGACAGGACCAGGTGAGGCAGGGCTGTGGGTACACAGGTTAGGGGTCTGCTAGTTTGAATCATTTTGGTGAGCTCTGGAGCATAGGGGCTGCCCCCAGTTGTCAGGGATGGCCAGGAGCACTCTGGCTCAGCATGTGAGAACCAAGTAAAGGAAGCCACTGGGGGTTTAGCTCTGGGTCAGTTGGTTTGCATATGGAAGGCATGGCATGCTCCCAGGGGAGTTTGCTTTCTCAGAAATTGGCTAGTCCTGGGAGGATCAGTTTTCTCGTGGTCACTGAAACCCCAGATGCCAGAGCATTAAAAATACAGAAAATAAGAACAATCTGGTTCATACAGAACTGTTGCTGTGACTTTGGGATAGGGCCCAGGCTCAACTTTCTGTCACTTAATACCAGTATTTTAAAACTACTCCACAGAGCCCTCTGGAGCCTGCTGGCAGAGGCAAAGCTTCCCATCAGGTCAGCTCTGATTTATCTATTTACATTTCTTGGACTATTTCACTTAGAAAACACAATTTTAAAAATCACAGTTTAGACCTGTTCTTTCTATGGACCTCAATTTCTTCATCTATAAGTGAGATAGGAGGACTGGAAAATTATGACCTGTAGTTGCTGTGGAAGAAACAGCTCTGATTCATTCTTGCAAAATAATGAGAGAGGGATCCTTTTCACTCAGGAGGTAGGAACTGGGGGTGCCTGGAGGGAGGAGGACGGGAGGTGTACCTCACTTGGACTTTGCTGGCCTCCACCTGCTTATTCTCATTCTATTGCCTTTTGTGTTTTCATCTGAATTTCTTCTGCCCCCACCCTGCCCTGCCTACATATGGACCTGTACCTCCATCTTTTCTTCCCCACACATGCCTGCAGAGGGTTCTTTATGGTCAGCTTGTCCTGTCCCAGGAAACAGCAGGGTGAAAGGAAATACTGTCCTGTAGGGGTGGTGGTGGTCTAATCCAGGGAGATGTTCCCAATCGAGGGCTCATATACATTCTCCTGCCTCTGCTCCAGGTTCACAGAAATGGACATTTTTTTTTTTTTTAAAAAGCACAGTTCAGAACTATGAAGTGGTTATAAACGTGACATGTACAATTGGGAGGGGCCATGGAGAGGGATGCAGTTGGAGATGCCACTGGGTAAAGGGGACTGGATTGGAATATTGGCACATGGGCATCTGCAGGTCCTGTCTGAAGGCACCCAGGCACGTGGCAGCTCAAGGCACTTTGGCGGTCAACACATCTGACACCAGTGTGCGTTCTCTATTTATCTAGCTCACCAAATATAATCTCTATGATCATCTTGACCTGGAATTATTTTGTTAGTTACAATAAATTTTTAAAATGTTTTTTATTTCCAACTTAGGTTATTGGAAAGGGGTTTTTGAATAGGATAATTTGGATAGCCTAGGCCTCTTTTTTAAAAAATAAAAATGATATTTGAGCTAAAATCACTTTTCCTTTTGACCTTTTCCTTTCAGTGTTCTTGTGAGCATAAGCTCATCTATGTTGCAGCATGAATGTGACATTATTCCCTTTTTATGATCAGATAATATGCTGTTGTGTGGATATTCTATACTTTATTTATCCGGTCTTCAGCGAGTGGATGTTTAGATTGTTTCTATTTTTTGCCATTATGAATAATGTGTGGATGTATATTTTGTGGGGACATATGTTTTTCCATTCTCTTGGGTATATATCTGTGAGTGGATTTGGCGGATCATGCATGAACTCTCATTAACCTTTGGAGGAACTGCCTATTTTTCAAAGGAGCTATGCCATTCTGTATTCTTCTCAGAGGCGCATGAGGGTTCCATTCACTCCATACCCTTGTCAGCACTTGTTGTCTGTCTTTTAACGTAGCCATCCTAATGGGGGTGAAGTGATACCTCATTATGGTTTTGATTTGCATTTCCCTGATGACTAGGATGTTGAGCAGCTTTTCATGTGCTTCTTCACCATTTTTATGTCTTTTTAGGAGAACTGTCTTTAGCTCCTTTGCCCATTTTTTGACTGGGTTACTTGTCTTGTATCATTGAGTTGTAAGAGTTCTTTATATGTTCTAAATACAAGTCCCTTACCAGATACATGATCTACAATTTTTTTTCTCCCATTCTGTGGGTTGTCTTTTCACTTTCTTGACGATGGCCTTTGAAACCAAAGTTTTTAACTTAGATGATGTCAAGTCTTATTTTTTCTCTCATTACTTGTGCATCATAGGAATCTTCCTCTCGACACTGCCCTTAAGCCCAGGTATATAAAAGCCCAGGTATGTAAATCAATTTTTTGTATTTGGGTTAAGGCATGGGGCAGTTCACCTGTTGACAGGTGCGCGAGTGTCCTCTTTTTTGGAACCCTCTCCTACCCTTGCCTTCTACTCTTCCGTCCCAACATCAGTCTTCTCCTCATTACTACATCTAGGCTGAAGGCAGCCCCTTCCAGCTCCTTTCCAGCTTCTCCCACCTTCAGTCCATCCCATGTGTAGATGCCAGAAGCACCATCCTTCATTGTCACACCTCACTGTGATGACCCCACTCCTAGCTGTCCTACATTTCTCCAGGGCAGAGTTTGGAGCTCGTCATTACCCAGCTCTCCTTCTGTTGTCCAGTTCCTGCTCCGCTACACAAAAACATAGGTCCTGCCAGCCCATGCTTCTTAGGACATCTTCATCCTGCTGCCTGGCTTCATCCAGCTGGCTAGTTTTTTGGTTTGGTCTGGTTTGGTTTGGTTTTTTTTTTGGGTTTTTTGTTTTTGTTTTTCAGCTGGCTGTTTTGGTTGGAATGTCCTTAACATCTATTATACTGTCAATTCTGGTTATGTTGGTCCTGCCATGTACATGCTGTCTCCACGGGCACACTCTTTACTTTCCTGAGCTTGTGTCCTCATCTGTAAAAATGAGGATAATTCCCACCTCTTAAACGTCTGATGTAGTATGCCTGTGAGCACTGTCCCACAGCGAGCACTTCATGACAGCAGCCACTGAAAGCATGCTTGAGAAGCACCAAAAGGAGATAACTGAAGGTCTTCTCATTGATCTCCCTGGCTTCCCTGTCACTCCCATGTTGGCCACCAGTTATGTTTTGGCCACACTGAAGTTCACATTTGCCCTCTCTTTCCTTGCTTCCTTCTGCTAGTGGAGGATGAAATTTCTCTCAGCAGAATTTGATTGGCTGTTTGTTGATGAAATAGTGGAAGTCTCTCACAATCCCCTTGGTTTGAAAAGTGGCAGTGCCAGGGGCCCTGGCACAGAGCAACTGTGCCATCCTGGCTTTTCCCAGCTTCTCTTGAGTGACATCTTGAGAGCCCTCCGTGGCTGCTCCTGCCCACTCTGCCACCACCCTCTACCAGACTGCTCAGCCTTCCTGAGCCCCATTGGACTTGTGCATCTCTAGTAGCTGCTTTCTGTCATTCCCTCAGCCTGCAGGGCCTGTTGCCTTCCTTTATTTGCCTTTAGTTGTCCTGAGCTCAGTGCTACCTTTTGAGACCTGCCCAGAGCTTCCCTGACTGCCACCCCACATTGGCGCAACCAAGATCATTGAGTGTGTACACTGGAGTTCAGGAAAGCTGTTCCAGAGAACTCTACACAATGGGCAGTATCTTTGGTAAGGAGGAAGTGGTCTGGCACCCAAAAGCCGGGCTCCTGGATCCAGGTGTACCAACCATATGATTTCTGAGCTTTCTGAACCTTTTGAACCATGGTGCTCTCATCTAAAATGAGCAGTAGGGTTTCTACCTCAGACTGTCGAGATGAAATGAGGTCTTTTTTTTTTTTTTTTTTCTGGTTCAAATGGCACATGTTATATCCTAAACATAGTACAGCCCTAATACACATTGGCCAATTCTTCAGGAAGTGGGAGATTCTGAATGTTAACGTAATGATGGCACATTAATGAATCCCGAAGGAAACTGAAAAATAGAACTTGATCTTGGGCATGTTCAAATTTCTTGAATTGTTTTTTTAGCAAGGATCTATATGAGTTGGGTTTTTTCTCTTTTTTTAGCAAGGATCTTTATGTACAGGAGGATATAAGCATAAGAAAAATTTCGACACCATGGGAAAATGGTTATCTCATAGTGACCAAGAAAAATAGGGTTTAGAGTTATATATACAGACATGCAACACACACACACAAAGACCAATAGGATCTTGTCTATAATTTGTGTGTAGTATTTGAGTAGATAATCCATTTACATGGCTATAAATTTCAAAGGTACAAAAGGTACTTAGAACAGTCTCCCACTTATGCCCACATACTCAGCTCCCCTCCTGTGGACAATCCATATTATCATTAAAAAAAGATATACTTCCAGAAAAACTTTATGCAGAGCACAAATCCTGCTCACAAGTATATTCTGGTTCCCCCAATGCACTGTCACTTAAGAACATATGCTCCAGGGACGCCTGGGTGGCTCAGTGGTTGAGTGTCTGCCTTTGGCTCAGGTTGTGATCCTGGAGTTCTGGGACTGTGTCCTGCATCAGACTCCCAGCAAAGAGCCAGCCTCTCCCTTTGCTTATGTCTCTGCCTCTCTCTCTGTGTCTCTCATGAGCACATAAATAAAATCTTAAAAAAAAAAAAAAAAGCATATACTCCAGGTCAGTATCCCTAAGCAACCCAACCAAGAGGAGAATACTCAAAGGATATTATTAATTTCCTATCCTCAAGTGGGAGGTATGGCATGGATGCTTTTGTGCAATTAGTTTAGCTAGTGGATTTAGCTTTTCACTCTTTTTCACATATTTCACACTGGGTTTTAAAACAGGCAACACGGGCAGCCCGGGTGGCTCAGCGGTTTAGCACTGTCTTTGGCCCAGGGCATGATCCCGGAGACCCGGGATCAAGTCCCACATCGGGCTCTCTGCGTGGAGTCTACTTCTCCCTCTGTCTGTGTCTCTCATGAATGAATGAATAAAATCTTTAAAAAAAAAAAAAAATAAAACAGGGAGCATTATTGAATTTAGTTGCTCCTGACATTAGAAGATAAGCCTGAGACAGCAACATAGATTTTTAAAATTTCAAGCCTCACAAAGGTCTCTATAGAGACCTAAATAGCCTAGTGTTACAAGGTTGGGATGTGAGTTTGGACAACCTGGTTCAAAGCCTGACTCATCTACTGTGTGACCTTGGGACAGTTACTTGACTTCTCAGTGCCTTAGCGTCATCCTGTGATTATAAAATACCTTAAGGGTGCCCTTCTGGCTCAGTCAGGAGAGCATGCAACTCTTGATGCCAGGGCTGTGAGTTTGAGCCCTGCATTGGGTGTAGCAGTCACTTAAAAAAATAAAATCCTAAAAAAAAGATACCTTAGGACAAACGGAGATAAGCCACCTCATAAGGTGGTTACAGGACTACAGGAGCAAATGTGTAAAACACGTAGGTCTGGCATATACTGTTGTTTTACCTGGTTCTGCTACTAAATAACTGTGAGACTTTAGAGAAAGCCATTCAACTTGTCTTCTATAAAAAGGGAAACTGGGACACTTGCATAATTGTTTCCAAGGCCTTTTCCGATTCTAAGGTCCTGTGATTCACAATCTGTGTCACTAGCAGAAGCCCAGTGTCCTGCACGTGGTAGGATCTGCTGCTGCAAGTGAAGTATTTAAGGACCTGGGTGTGGCACCAGGAGCTCTGCCTAAGTTTTGAGTCTGGAGAAAGAGAAGACTAGAGTCATAATGTTTGAAGTGTAATGAAGGTTATTCTAGAGAGGGGGCAGGTCTTGAAAAAATTGCGGCTAAAAATAATAATCAGTCATGCACAATAAAACTATTGTCCCGTTCCAGAGATGGCTCGTGTGCTTATATGTGCGCGATTAAAGACGATGTCAACAACAGATGCACATCCACTGTGTGATCTTAGTGACAGCAGAGCTGTTTGGGTCTGGCAAAAGAGGACCTGCTGAGGTGGCGACTGCAACATCTGCCTTCAGGGGCTCAGAAAATGCAGCCTGTCGCATTGGCCTGTGCCATCCTCTCCTTCCTCCGGCCATGACTGGAGGACTGACTGGGCAAGAGGGGTTCAGTGATCACCAAAGCCTGAGGCCCCGGCACAGAGGGAGGCTTCCCCGGCTCTGGGCACTCTTTGTCCTCATTTGTGGGTGTCACTTGGGTGGGTTAGTTTTGTTAGGGAACAGACTGAGGAAGATGGAAGATTCTGGTTTCTATGGATACTGGGCTAGCTGGGATTTGCATAATGTATTTCAGAAAAC